>NC_135536.1:56696244-57026661 GCF_045843805.1 Urocitellus parryii
AGTTGAATTATATACCCATTTGTTTGTTGTAAATCTATCCTTTGCCCATTTTTTGGATAGAATTTCCATGAATTAGCTCCCTTCATTAATAAAACCCAGGTTGCACGCTCCTTCTCTTTTTTGACTGTCTTGCCCCCCCTTGTGGGAGCTGCGGCTGAGGAATGGTCACTGAACCCAAAGAAAAAGGTAATTTCTGTGTCTGTGTCTTTATTTATTCAGCCCAAATTCACTTGGAGTGACTCTGATTGATTTAGTCATGTGTCCCTGCAACCAATTCTATCTATGTTGGCAAAAATGTTCAGGTATGAGACCACACCTCCTAGGTAAAGCCTCTTATGTAAACTCTGGGCTATGAGATAGATGTTTAAATAATTTGGGATACTGGGAAGATTGCTTAAAGGGAAATCCCTCAACTTGAAAGTGCTCTGTTTTTCTTGCATCTCTTTTTTATTCTGTCTATTGCCTGAAAACAGACAAGGATATTGAAGTGTAATTTTGAAACCATAAAGTTGGAAGCCTTCATTTAAAATAGCAGAGCAGAAAGGAGAATACTGACTTAGCAGAACTCTATCGGGCCAGACATTGCCTACCTCCTAACTTCTAGAGAAAAATGGAAAAAAAACAAACAAAAGAAAAACTTTCACTGTGTGTAAGGCTCATTTATTTCAATGTGTATTATGAGTAGCTGTATTAAATTTTTAATCAACATATTGCACTACATGGGAGTTTTGAAAATACGGGTTCTTAGCTCCAAAGATTTTTACTCAGTAGGTCTTTGGGTAAGGCCAGGGATAGACAGGTTTGGAGCCATTACAGGGTAATGCTAGGTTTCTGTGCTGTGAGAATTCCATTCAAAGGATATGAGTTAGCATTTTTTTTTTTTCAATTCCAGAAGGAAAATTCCTGTGGGGGGAGAGAGAGAGAGAGAGAGAGAGAGACAGACAGACAGAGACAGACAGACAGACAGACAGACACAACAGATGAACTAGTGTGTAGGCCTCATGCATACTTCACTCAAGGAGGACTATCACTTAAAATGCCCATTCCATTACCAGTGTGTCAGTGTCACATTTCCATGAAGAAAATTTATCCTTGGAAGGAAAAGGGCATGAATGGGTAGGTTTTTAAAGGTTTTATGAGTTAGAGGTTCGTCAGGGAAGAAAAGCAAGTTATCATTTCTCGAAAATAATGGGATAATCCTGAAATCATAAAATTGATTGGAAGAAGTAAAACTTTAACCAAAGATTTTATTTAATGTAGTTAGTTTGTGGTTATCAACAGAGCCAGAGGACAAACTGATTAAGTCATTTCGATACTATGGTAGTAGGTACTCAATCAAAGTAGATTTCAGATTTGAATTTGCCAAGATTAGTGCTTATGGCATGCTTATGTTAAAAAGAACATAACTGACTATCCACGGCCCAGTATAATAATATTCTTAACAACCATTTGTGCACGGATGTTTCTTGGTATGAATTGGAGAGTATGTCCCCATAGCCAACATTGTACATGAATGTGATACATGAATCTAAGAACTCAGCTAGTCCCACCATGGTAGTTTCATTCAGCATGATCAAAAAGCCATTAGCCAGCGTGATGAAACCTTTTCTGTGAACAAGGTCTGTGAGGGCCAGAATTACCAGCAATTCATTCTTCATTACCTCTCTTTCTTAAAAGTAGAAACCCACTTAGCTCATATTTTAACAGTATGTCTCTCTACGAGGGTGGCTGCAGTGAGATCCTGAGAGTCAGAAAGTGCGCTATGGTGATTTGGATCCATTTTGATACTTTCTAAATCTGAGCTCCATTGCTGCAAGGTCAATTTTCTTTACTACTCTATAGTTTCTACCTAGAGTGGGACACAAAAGTCTATTTTTGTCATCTATTCTGAAGAGATGAATATCTAAGGTGATATCACTCCACTCCACGTGGAAAATAAAAAGCATATGCTACATCTTTGAGAGGCAAGCTTGCCCTTTCCTCTTTGACAGTCACTTTCCCAGCTTTCATGGCTGGGCTGAGTGCTGTCACCCTTCTTAGGTTTGACTGCTTTTCTGAATCTGAAGCACTTGTGGGCCCTTGGGGATGAAAGACACTTTCCTTGCTAAGTGCCAGCCATTTTTATTTTTTATTATTGTTATTAAGTCAATTCCCAAAGTCATATCTCCACTAACATGGCATTTTCAAAAATGACATATTGCAGCAGTGTACTGGGAAATGCTGTTCAGCTGGCTTTCTGATGCCAACCTCATAAGTACTGCTTTCATGGTGGTACTTTGGGGAATGGCACTTCTCTTTGGTGGCTCAATAGGCCCACAGGTAGAAAGCTATTAAGGGAATAATGATGGGCAAAAGCAGGTGGCAGATACTTTATGACAGGCTCATCTTCCATCTAAGGCATCTGTTGTTTAAGCATGTACATAGTCACTGTACATAAAGACTGGCTCTCGAGAATAATGCAGAGGGATGATATTCAAACACATTCTTTGAGAACCATTAGAGTAATTGGTTCAAAATGCACTGTGTCAGTAGGCATCAATTCCAAGAAATATGCCAAGTTTGTAAAAGCATGTCTTTTCTGTTTAATTTCCAGAGGGAATTTATGTAATGCCTTTTCATTAGAGGATGGTGAAATCCACAGTGCACATATACCAGAAATTAGGCAACTGTACAGGATGAGAATCTAGGGAACAAAGTCATCCAGGTTTTCTTTGCACTGAAACAAATCATGATTACCCGCCAAAGATGTAACTCTCAAAATATTCATTTGATGGTAATGATTGCTAACTTAAGTAGGAAAATGTATTTTGTAGAAGATTTCCATTATCTATGCATTGGTTTGGGTATGATGTAATTTAGTACCCTCGTATAAAATAATTGAGAAGAGGCTGTTTTCACTTTTTTCTCCATTGCACCTGGTAAATGTTGTCTCTCTTAGAGAAGGGACTAAAAAGAAGTGGTAGATGAGTTAAAGTTAGAGTGATTAGTCTCAGTGTAGGCTTAATTTTAGAAGCAATTAGTGTACATTCCCAGCACCATTTCTGTGGCCATAATTTATCAAATAGCATAGAATTGGTTAGGGACTCCTTTAGGAGTTAAATACATTTCATCAGGAATTATATCTAGATATAGCATAATGACCTCATAAAACTAGATGGTGAGCAGTTTGACTGGTAATTGTCATGTGTATGCTATGCAGCCCAGCCCAACTCAAACAGGGCCTTAAAGAAGGACTCAAAGTGGAGCTCTTTGATTTTGATTGAGCCATAGAAAATTAAGAGTTGCGTTCCAGGTGTTTTATCTGTGCTAAACACTGATGAAAATAACTGTTTTTTTTTTACATTTGAATCAAATGGGGTATAATTTCTCATTTTTCCAATTGTACAGGTTGCAGAATCACATTGGTTGTATGGCCACGTATACACATAACAGCAATACTAGTGTGTATTTTATTCTGCTGCCCTTCCTATCCCCGCTTCCCCTCCCCTCCCCTCCCATCACCTCTCTCTACCCAATCTAATGTGACACATTTCTCTTTTTTTTTCCTCTCACATCAACGAAAATAACTCTTTTTAAAAATGAGGGCAGAGTAGATGTATATTATTTCACTTTTTTTGTCTTTAAATAATAGTAAACATAGCCCAGGTGGTCTTTCTTAAGAGAAAAAATAGAAGGAAAAGAGAATTTGACCATAAATTCCTTATGGAAAACTTGAATCTCTGTTACTAAGTTTGGATTTGATAGTTGTTGTTAGTGAGGTCTAGAGCTACTATGTCTGCTATTGTTGAGAAATCACCCCTGAAATTTTTTGTTTTTTATTGGTAAATTACAATTATACATAATAGCAGAAATCACTGTGACATATTTGCATATGCACATATCATAATTGGTCAATCTAATTCCCCAGAACCTCCCCTATCCCTCCCCTTCTCCCGGTCCTGATGCCCTTTCTTTATTCTATGAGGCTTCCTTCTATTTTTCTGAAAATAATTGCTGCATTATAATTTTGCAAAGAGTGGTATTCATGGTGGTGGTGTATTTAGGACAGAGCATAATGTCATCATTTTTTCCCCCTGTACCTCCCCTTGTTCCCTTGCATCCTGAATAACGAGTTTCTAACCACCATTTTCAAAACATTGGCCTTTGCAGAAAAGATAAAATGGAACCTATGTATTTGATTTGAAAAAGAAGAAAATATTATCTATTATCTATTCAGAATATATTATCTATTAAGAATAATTGTAGAACTCAGGACAACATGTCTGAACATTTATGCAAGGTAACCCATGCTTGATCTTCCCAGATTGGAGTTTTCTTATCTTTTCTGATCTAGGCCAGAGAAGCATCATGACCTGATGGTGCATCCAACATCCTCATCTGAGTCAATAAATGTGACGATGCCAGATAAAAGCAACAACCTGTAAATAATTTTACTTAATCATTCATGCTTTTGAGAAGCCAAAATCCTTCTGGTCTCTTCATTAGTTACAACAATTGATAAAAATTGAATCTATTTAAGCACAAAATCAAACTGAAACCCAAAGTTATGATTCTAATTGATTCAATGTACCAGCATTCACAGTTCTAGATTAGCTAAACTGTCCCTTTCATCACCCTACAGTGGGCAGGAATCCAGAAATCAGTTGGAAATACTGATTGTATCAAATCTGGACTTCTGCAGATTATCCAATGAGCAACAAAAGTTGAAATTCCTATGATGTAGGAACAACAAGTGGAAATAACTAGCTCTTTATTACTAAGTTAAATATGAAAATGATTTATTTCTATTCTCATTTAGGTTCAATAGAAATGATTATAATATTTTTATAGTGGTTATGTTGAGAAAATAATGTATTCAAAAAGGTATGTATATTTGGGCTAGATTGAAATAGAGTATTTAGAAATAGATTTTCTCTGTTTAATGAACAATAAAGAGCTACTAATTGGAGGTGAGTGAGCATGGGAGCCCCATGTATAGCACATTTTTCTGAAGAGATTCAGAATGGTAAATCCTGGGAAAGGTTGTGATGAGGACAATCCTTTGCATAATGTGAATTAATCATGTATGTGTGTTTCTTAAAACCTCATAAAACTGAAGAGATAGGTCAACCGCCTAAGTTTCCTAGGGGAGAAAGAAAGGATTGTTTAGATAATTTATAGGGAATTAGAAGTATGTGAAGAATCTGGAGTGAGATGTAGAAATGTTGGAAGATTCCTTGTGTGTTGCTGTGGTTTCTGGTGATAACAGTGCTCAAATATGGGAATAACAATCTTGATGACAAAAGTTTCCTCCAAGTTTCCGAATTTCAAATTTCCATCTAAAGTATTGAATTAAAAGCTTAATTCCTTTTTCCTCAGTGTATGAACTGCTTTGGTCTGTGTTTCACTGGCTAGATTCCCCACCTCTAAGGCTCTCTGGGCGGGGTTGTGGCCATTTTAGATATGCTAAAGAGAAGAGATCAAATTCTTTATTACAATTAAATTGATCTGGCTTCAAAATGAATTTTGTGCCTAATATAATCCTCTTTTAATTTTTGTCTTTTGAGAAAACATAGACCTTTAGTTTTATTTGGACATGCTTTGAGGTACTCTAATGAATGGATTTTCTTATGAGAAAAAAATAAGCTATAGATAAACACATTCGTCATTGTTGGTAAGTGAATTCTACATTTATAGGTTGCTAAAATCATGGTTTTGAATGAATATATTAACTCTACTGAAAAAAATCAAAGATTGCAATTCTACTAAAGTTAAATTTATTATACTTTTAGGCAAGCCTTTAAAATAGCTGTGATCTTCCATTTAATTTGTATTATGTAGTAGATAATGTTGCTACTTTTTGTTCCTCTTAAATGACAATGTGCTATCTGCTGGCATTTGCAGCCTGCTACTTTAATATGCATAAATCCCATTATGCTCCATGGTTGATGCTTTTAAGATGAGATGGTAACTTTCTTGACCTATTTGTTGATTTATTTTAGCAACTGAGAAGGTATCAAACCATTGAAGTTCGATCCTATTAATCTTTGCTTGCTTTCTCTTTTTTTCTCTGTAATTTTTATTCTTAAAGCTAAAAAGGAAAGAGTGCTACCAAGTATGAATATAATAGAAAATGTTTCAAATTGGATATAAATCACAGTTTGGCTTTGGCATAATGAATAACCATTCTAAAATACATTTATTTGACTTGCTTGAAAGCTCCTATATCATCTTAATGTAGAAGAAGTTTCTTAGGTCTAAGTTTATCTTTCTTTTTAAACAAGGGTTTATACATCTGATAAATAGCATTCAGTGTTACTTTTGGGAAAAGGAAGCATGTATTTTGATAAATAGATTCCAGTTTTCCAGGAAAATAATTGGTTAAATGTGAGGATGTGGCTTATTTTGTTTTTAAGTTAGAATAAACTGATGATTGGGTAAATGTCCTAAATTTGGTCTTTTGCTTACATACTTTGTGAACACATTTTTTATTTTGGAAAACTTTGGCAACTATATTTGCAAAGAATTTTTTGCATTTAAAATACTGTTTTATTTATTAGAATAAAAATCTTATGGACATCAAATGGTGATTGATAGTAATGCTTTATAAAAATTACTTTTATAAGTATGACAATAAAATGATAAAACTTTTTCAAATTATTTATTTGAATTAAAATAGAATTACAGGCCTAGTTCAGTTTGTCTGCCTTATCTGAAAAAAAATGTATAAATACAGATTTGACTTTTTAGTGTCCCTAGCATTATTTGTACTTTAAAAAAATTGTAAAAAATTATAATTTTTATAGTTATTCATTCATCAGCTTGTTTAATCAGTATACATTTATCAATCATATCCTGTTTTAGTTATCTATTTCTACATAACAAATTAACCCTAAACATAGCAGCTTAAACAATATTTATTACCGCACACAATTCCTGAGGGTCAGGAATCTGAAGGAAAGATAGTTCTTGTTTAAGATCTCTCACAAGATTGCAGTCAAGATATCACCTAGGACTGCAGTCACCTGAGGGCTTTACTGGACTAAAGGATCCAGTCCTTTCTCAAGTCGATATTTGTAGGTGACTTTAGTTTCTCTGTATGAAGGGCTGCTCCCAACATGGCAATTGTCCTTTCACAGATGAAATGGTCTGAGAGAAAGAGAAGAGACCTAACACAAAAGCTTCCATTTCTCTTCTAACCTAATCTCAGAAGTAGTATTCATTCTTTCTACCATATTCTATTGGCCACACAGTCCAACCCTGGTATGGACGGTATGAGTTTTGGGATCATTGGGAGTCACATTCAAGGCTTGTATTTGCATTGATGTGCTCCCGATAATATAAGATACATATATGGACACATTCTTAAGATTTATTTGTGTGTGTCAGACAAAAAAAATTCAGCTTCAGTATTTTTTTAATACTTCCAGCACAAACACACTGAATTAAAAATTAATTTCCTTTTGGATAAATACCAAGGAGTGAGATAGCTTGATCATATGGTGCTTCCATTCCCAGTCATTTGCGGAATCTCCATGCTGATTGTAGAGTGGTTGTACTACTTTGCAGTCCTATCAACAATGCATAAGTGTACCTTCCCCCCACATTCTTGCCATCACTAATTATTATTTTTGTTTTCGATTATTTCCATTCTAACTACAGTGACAAAAAAAATCTGTAGTTTTGATTTGCATTTTCCTTACTCCTAAGGATTTTGAACATTTTTTTTTTATATTTGCTGGCCATTGGTATTTCTTCTTTTGAAAAATGTTTGTTTAGTTAATTTTTCTGTTTTTTAATTGGGTTGCTTTTGTGGTGTAATTTTCTGAGTTCCACATACATTCTGGATATTAATCTTCCCTTTGGAAGAGTAGCTGGCAAAATTTTTCTCCCATTCTGTAGGCTCTTTCTTCATGCTCTTGTTTCCTTTGTGTGAAGAAACTTTCTAATTTAAAGCCATTCCACTTATTGATTCTTGGTTTTCTTACTTTTTTTTAACTTATTTTTTAGTTGTAGTCAAACATAATATCTTTATTTTATTTGTTTTTGGTGCTGAGGATCAAACCCACGGCCTCCCATGTGGGAGGCCAGCGCTCTACCGCTGAGCTACAACCCCAGCCCTTGGTTTTGTTTCTTATAGCTTCTTAAGGAAGTTGGTGCCTGTGCCTATGTGTTGTGCCTATTCTTTATTCTAGCCATTGTAGTGTTTCTGGTCTAATTCCTAGGTCTTTGATCTGCTTTCAGTTGATTTTTTGTTCAGGGTAAGAAATCAGAATCTAGTTTCATTTTTTCACATATGGGTATCCAGTTTTCCACATATGGATAACCATTTGTTAAAAGGCTATATTTTCTACAATGTATCTTTTTTGTACCTTTGTCAAGAATCAGATGACTGTATGTGAATATGTTTGGGTGTCATCTATTCTATTCCATTGGCCTTTATGTCTATTTTCATACCAATACCACACTGTTTTTTTTTTTTCCATTTTTTTTCACCACACTGTTTTTGTACTATAACTCTGTAGAATAATTGAGACCAGATATTGTGATGCCTCACTCTTATTGTTCAGTTTTGCTTTGGCTATTCTGAGTCTTTTCTTCTTTTTTTTTTAATTTTTATTGTTGGTTGTTCAAAACATTACATAGTTCTTGACAAATCATATTTCACACTTTGATTCAAGTGGGTTATGAACTCCCATTTTTACCCCATATACAGATTACAGCATCACATCGGTTATACATCCACTGTTTTACATATTGCTATACTAGTGTCTGTTGTATTCTGCTGCCTTTCCTATCCTCTACTATCCCCCCTCCCCTCCCCTCCCATTGTCTCTCTCTACCCCATCTACTGTAATTAATTTCTCCCCCTTGTTTTTTTTCCCCTTTCCCCTCACTTCCTCTTGTATATAATTTTGTATAACCCTGAGGGTCTCCTTCCATTTCCATGCAATTTCCCTTCTCTTTCCTTTTCCCTCCCACCTCTCACCCCTGTTTAATGTTAATCTTCTTCTCATGGTCTTCCTCCCAACTCTGTTCTTAGTTACTCTCCTTATATCAAAGAAAACATTTGGCATTTGTTTTTTAGGGATTGGCTAGCTTCACTTAGCATAATCTGTTCTAATGCCATCCATTTCCCTGCAAATTCTATGATTTTGTCATTTTTTAATGCAGAGTAATACTCCATTGTGTATAACTGCACATTTTTTTTAATTCATTCGTCTATTGAAGGGCATCTAGGTTGGTTCCACAGTCTTGCTATTGTGAATTGTGCTGCTATGAACACCAATGTAGCAGTGTCACTGTAGCATGCTCTTTTTAGGTCTTTAGGGAATAGACCAAGAAGGAATAGCTGGGTCAAATGGTGGTTCCATTCCCAGCTTTCCAAGAAATCTCCATACTGCTTTCCAAATTGGCTGCACCAATTTGCAGTCCCACCAGCAATGTACAAGTGTACCCTTTTCTCCACATCCTCGCCAGCACTTGTTGTTGTTTGACTTCAGAATGGCTGCCAATCTTACTGGAGTGAGATGGTATCTTAGGGTGGTTTTGATTTGCATTTCTCTGACTGCTAGCGATGGTGAGCATTTTTTCATGTACTTGTTGATTGATTGTATGTCCTCCTCTGAGAAGTGTCTGTTCAGGTCCCTGGCCCATTTGTTGATTGGGTTATTCATTTTCTTATTGTTTAATTTTTTGAGTTCTTTGTATACTCTGGATATTAGGGCTCTATCTGAAGTGTGAGGAGTAAAGATTTGTTCCCAGGATGTAGGCTCCCTATTTACCTCTCTTATTGTTTCTTTTGCCGAGAAAAAACTTTTTAGTTTGAGTAAGTCCCATTTGTTGATTCTAGTTATTAACTCTTGTGCTATGGGTGTCCTATTGAGGAATTTGGGGCCTGACCCCACAGTATGTAGATCGTAGCCAACTTTTTCTTCTATCAGATGCCATGTGTCTGATTTGATATCAAGCTCCTTGATCCATTTTGAGTTAACTTTTGTGCATGGTGAGAGAAAGGGATTCAGTTTCATTTTGATGCATATGGATTTCCAGTTTTCCCAGCACCATTTGTTGAAGATGCTATCCTTCCTCCATTGCATGCTTTTAGCCCCTTTATCAAATATAAGATAGTTGTAGTTTTGTGGGTTGGTTTCTGTGTCCTCTATTCTGTACCATTGGTCCACCCGCCTGTTTTGGTACCAGTACCATGCTGTTTTTGTTACTATTGCTCTGTAGTATAGTTTGAGGTCTGGTATCGCTATACTGCCTGATTCACACTTCCTGCTTCTGAGTCTTTTATTCTTACATAAGATTTTTTAGGGTTTTTTTTCTAGATAAAATGATTGGATACAGATAATGTGGCATATATACACAATGGAGTTTTATTTGGCCATAAAGAATAAAATTATAGCTGGGTGTGGTGATGCATGCCTATCATCCCAGTGACTCAGTAGATTAAGGCAGGATTATCACAAATTAAAGATCAGCCTCAACAACTTAGTGAGGCCTTGTCACAAAAAATAAAAATGAAAAAATAAAATCTGGGGATGTGGCTCAGTGGTAAAGTGACCCTGAGTTCATAATAACATAAAAAAGAAAGAAATAGAGAAAAAGAAGGAAAGAAAGAAAAGAAAACTATGAAATTATAGAATTTGCTGTTAAATGAATGGGGAATTGGAGAACATCATGATAAGTTATATAAGCCAAAGTCAGAAGCTTTAATGTTTTTTCTTTCATACACAAATTAGAAATAAGGAATTTAAAAGAAAGGTGGGGGATTTCATGAAAATAGAAGGGAAAACAATGGAGAAGCAGAAGAGGAATGAAGAGGAGGGAAAAGTGCTGGGAAGAAAGGAACAGAAGAATGAAATGAAGCAAACTATGTCATGTGCGTGATGAACATCTCACAATGAATTCCAATTCGATGTATAAGATACCAATTAAAAACAAATCAATAAAAATCAGTTTCCTTAATAAAAATTCACATTTAAAGGAATACTATGGGCATAATTTAGGATAGATCTTTAGAAATTAATTTAGAACCAAAAAACGCCCCTATTTTGTAAACACTAGCCCAGACAAGTCAATTAAGTGAAAGGCTCATTGAGACATGGAAGAAGCCGTGTCTATAGGCAGCACTTTATTTCTTAGACTTTGAGAGCGAATTTACTCAGTACATTCTTCCAACCCCAATTTAAAACCTTTTAATACTTTAATCAACTATGCAAATTTAAATACTTATAATGAATTCATACACACAAAAATGAGGTTTTTATTTTGTAGAATTTTTAGGCAAAGATAATAGTAGTGTGAATTTTGGTTGAGAAAATGAAATGAGATACTTCAGCTAAACAACAGGACAAATTCATAGTTCTTCCACCTTTCACTATAATCAGGTACACACCCACTGAGGAGGGCAGTAATCTGAGGTCACCCATTCAGATGCTTATCTCATCTGGAAATAATCCTCAGGGACACACTCAGAAATAATATTTAAATCAGCACCTATGGCCAAAGTACCATACAAAATAACCATCACATTAATATAAAATTCTAATTTCAATATTATTTTCCTTCAAATATATAAAGTATTTCTTTATTGCCTTCATATATTTATTTTTATCAAAAATAAAAATGTAAAACTAATTTTTAATTATTGGTTATCTTCTTTGGAGACTTTCAAAATCTTCTCTTTGATATTCTAAATATTGCTATTCTCATGTTCATGGGTAGATTTTTCATTCTCTTTCAATGTTGACACATTTTTAGATTTTTCAGTCTGAGGCCCTTTCTTTCTTTAATTCTGTAAAATTTATCTCCATTACTTCAATATTTTAACTGCTCTGCATTTGTATTCTTCTTTATCTATCTATCTATCTATCTATCTATCTATCTCTATCTATCTCTATCTATCTATCTATCTATCTATCTATCTATCTATCTATATCCTGTTATCCAAAATTAGAATTTCCATTTCCACCACCCAAGTTTCTTGGCTTTGTTTACTTTTGTTTGTGTTATTTCTCTGTGTGTTAGTCTCCATTGTGGCACCCTAAGCAATCTCACACATATCCACGTAGTTCACGTAGATAAGCCTTAAACTACAGCTAATATGAGTCTTGGATAAATTCCCTGTAGTGCTTCTGGAACATGAGAGTATGGTGGCTTTGTGAAGAGCTGCAAACAGGCCATTTTCTGTTCATCATCTCCCTGTCTACCAAGAAGGCTACATGAGATACTTTCTTGACACCTCCCTGGTTTTGATGGGAGGCGGGGGATAGCTTCTTCACTTATCTTAAAGTATATGAGTCTATAAAATGGACTTTCAGTAGAATAACATTGCCTTCTTGCAATTAGTGTGGTTCCTTATAAAGCCTTTGTTTAAATGCCATCTGATGGGATAAATGATGCTGGGAGCCAGTACCATCGGCCATTCTTGATTTCACTGAGCACATGAGTTAATAAACTATCTGAATTTTAAAAGGACTTACTTCTTTTCAAGTAGAATCTGCCACATCTTTCCATTGCTTTGATATTCTGCTTCTTTCTAGAAAGTTTCTCAATATGATCCTCTAGCTGATTTATTTATTTCATTAGTGGTGTCCATCATACTACTTTTCCCATCTTTAGTGTTCTCTTTGTTCAACTATTATTTTATACCTAATAATTGATTTAAATTATATCGTATTCTTTTTGTATAAATACATTTTCATATCTACTTATTATAATATACTATAAATAATATATTCGTCATTCTTATTTTAAGTCTTAGTCCGTCTTTTTAAATAATTTTAATCCATGCTGAATTTCTCAAATTTCAAAAGTCCACAGTTGCTTTTCTTTTAAGCTGTTGTACTCCTTAATTATTTAGCTATTTTAAAAAAATATTTTTTAGTTGTAGTTGGACACAATACCTTTATTGTATTGATTTATTGATTGATTTATTTTTATGTGTTCTGAGGATCGAACTCAGGGCCTTGCACATGCAAGGTGAGTGCTCTATAGCTGACCATAACCCCTGCCTGTGTTCAACTATTTTTATTTAAGGATATTTGCAACTATTTATAAGAGGGTCAAAGACCAGGTATGCATATCAGTCCTAAGGAATTTAAGGAGATTGAGGTTATTTACCCTGGAATATATGATTCCAAACCTATACAACTACTGTTAGTAGCTCCTATTTGCTCCTACTCTGCTAGATAATTTCCTTGTTTAGGGCTTTGCCTTTAGACACAGTACATGAGGAAGTATATCTTCTTGGTTTGTTATTCCACGGCTCTGAAGTAAATATCTGAGGGTAGCTGGTTTTGAGGGTAGATGGTAGAATCTTTCATCATCTTATTTGAACTTTTGTTTAGCCTTGATTAGACCTCTGCAAACCTCCATCAGCATTCTGGGATATTTCTTGCTAGTAATGCCTGGGGTGATGATTTAGGTAGTAATTGTTCCCAGATAACGTAAGGGAGAGACAAGAGCAGGACTTTAGTGTTGTCCTCCGATATATTTTTCAACTTCTCTGGTTATCTTACCATCCAAGTTGCAACTACTAAACATTTTCTTCTCCTTTCTCCCAACAAAGCTGTTTAAGAAGCTTTTCCCCATAAGTTTATGTCTCTGTCTTTTTCTAGTTCCTTGAATTTATATGTCCTTCTAAAAGCTATAGTTTCTCAAAGGCTGATTTTGGGGAGAGAGCCGGTAGCCACACTAGTTTGCCATCTTGCCAAGAATCACATATTATAACACTTTAGAATTCAGTCACACATTAGAGAAAGAATATTCTGAAAGGAGGCAAGATGGCGCATTAGAGCCTAACAGTGTTTCTCATCACTTGGCTATCTGGGTTTCGAGCAGTGGGAACACTGCTTCTCCCTGAGGTAGGTGAAGAAAAGAATTGCACTAATATTCAATATTGGACAGAGAGCCTTAGAAAAATAAAAAGTGTAGGTACATTAAACAAGAAAAAGGTACAAAATCAGAGATAAGTGGCTTGCTAGGGCAGATGCAATTAGTATACAAGGACAGAAAAAGCTGAGAAATACTATGGACAGGCTTAACTTAGAAAATCCTGAGATTGGAGGGGCAGCCTGCCACAGCTGATCAAAGTCTGTTTGACTCATTGAATGGGTCTACAAAAGACACCCTGAGTTTAACAATCATCCACAAGGAATCAAGCCAGATGTTGTCTTGGGACAACCATGCAGCAGTGCCAAGGGGAACTGGGAACTCAGAAACTGAGTTCACAGCTTCTCTGTGTGATATTATAGAGCCTAGCAAAGACTTAACTGAGCCTAGCAAATTGGGGAAAATCACATTGAGAACATTTTCCCTGGGGGAATACAAGCTAAGGAGACCAGGCAGAACCTGGCACCCTTCAATTCTTTGACAGCTCCCAGGGGCACACAAGGCCAGCTACAGTGGGTCAGCAATTTTGAATGGGTGGGTGTGCTAGTACCCAGTACTTGCCAACTACTTGACCAGTCGATTTACGCTCAGCCCATCAGGTGCTTCTGGTCTGACAATCACATGGCACTTGGCACTGCTTGGCCCTCTGTGGGTGGTCTGTAATTTGTCCCTTGGCCTACTGCTTATCACTTGGCAAATGGCTACTGACCACCAGAGGCCACAAAGGGCAGTATATGTGTGCAACAGAAGCAGTGAAGGATAAGTTTCTTAGCCCCAGGAGTGGAACCCTGGAAGACTCCCTAGGTTCATTCTCCCAAGTAGATTGGCATCTACTGGGCTCTAGAGGTGTGTTGATTGAATACCACCAGACAACTTACCAAGCAATAAAACACTTGGAACGTCACTAAACCTAAGTCCCAAACCTGGGAACTCCACCCATGGGAACTCCTCTCACTGAACCCAGTAGGGAACACACCCTAGGAGCAGAGCTCACAGCTGCTCATATCTCACCCACACCACACTGCCAAGAATGGAAGTTGAGAAGTCTTAAACCCCAACTTGAATCTTGGTGAGCAACACAATATAAAGGAAGGACTCAACACCCATGGCATGTACTCCATAGAACATTTTTCCATGGAACATTTTCTAAAATACACCACATTTTTTAGGCCACAAAGCAACTCTTAGAATATAGGCTATTATCTCTATTTTTGTATTTGCTATCAAATTACAATGGAATAAAATTAGAAATCAATAAGACAAAAAGCAGAAACTACTCTAACACCTGGAGACTAATACACTATTGAATGATTAATGGATAGCAGAAGAAATAAGAAGAGAAATTTAAAAATATCTAGTAAATGACAATAGTGACACAACATATTCAAATCTCTGGGACACTATGAAGGAGGTTCTAAGAGGAAAGTTCATAGCATTGAGGTAATTCATTAAAAGAATATAAGGTCATCAAATAAATAATTTAACATGACATCTAAAGGCCCTAGAAAAAGAAGATCAAATCAACACCTTCAATGGAAGATAGGAAATAATAAAATTAGAGCCTAAATCAGTGAAATTGAAACAAAAGGCAATTCAAAAAAATCAAACCAAAAATTGGTTCTTTGAAAGAATACACAAAATTGGTACACCCTTAGCTAACTAACTAAAAGCAAGAGAGAAATATTTTGTTAAAATTCATGAAAAAATGGGAGTATCATCATAGGTACTACTAAAATACAGAAGATAATCAAACTATTTTGAAAATTTATACTCCAACAAGCTAGTAAATCTTGAAGACTTTGACAAATTTCTAGAGACATGTAACCTACAAAATTAAACCAGGAGTTTATAAAAAATTTTAATAGATCAGTTTCAAGTAATGAAGTTGAAGACGCCATCAAAAGTCTACCAACAAAGAAAAGTCCAGGACTGGATGGATTAACATCCAAGTTCTACTAGGTCTTTAAAGAAGAACTAATAACAATCTTCCTCAAATTAGTCCATGAAATAGAAAAGTAGGGAGCTCTTCCAAGCACATTTTATGAAGCTAGTATAACCTTGATACCAAAACCAAGGAAACACAAAGGAAAGAAAATTTCAGACCAATATTCTTGATAAATATAGATGCAAAAATTCTCAATAAATACTAGCAAATAAAAAAAATTAAAAATATAGTGCATCATGATCAAGTGGGTTTCATATAAGGATTGAAATTTATTAAGATTGGTTCAATTTACTGAAATCAATAAATGTAATATATCACATAAACAGGCTTAAAGAATCACATGGTTATCTCAATAAATGCAGAGAAAGCATTTGACAAAACACAGCATCCATTCATGTTAAGACTAGAAAAACTAGAGATAGACGACCATACCTCAACATTGTTAAAGCTATATATGCTAAACCCAAGGCCAACATCAATCTAACTGGAGAAAAATTTAAAGCATTCATTCTACAAACTGGAACAAGATAAGGATGCCCTCTTTCACCACTTCTATTCAATATAGTTCTTGAAACCTTAGCCAGAACAATTAGGAAAATAAAGAAATTAAAGGAATACATATAGGAAAAGAAGAGCTCAAATTGTCCTATTTGCTGATGTCATGATTCTATATTTAGAAGATCTAAAAACAATTAAAACTTCTAGAACTCATGAACAAATTCAGCAAAGTAGTAGGGTATAAAATTAACACCTGTAAATCAATTGTGTTCCTATACGCCAATAATGAACCAACTAAAAGAGAAATTAGGAAAACTATTACATTCATAATAGCCTCAAAGAAAATAAAATACTTGGGAATCACTTAACAAAAGAGGTGAAAGACCTCTACAATAAAAACTACAGAACATAAAGAAAGAAATTGAAGAAGATGTTAGAAGTTGAAAAGACCTTCCATGTTCTTATATAGGCAGAATTAATATTGTCAAAATTGCCATACTTCCAAAACGGTTATACAGATTTAAAGCAATTCCTAATAAAATTCCAATGATGTTCTTCATAGAAATTTTAAAAAGCAGTCATAAAATTCATTTGGAAAAATAATGGGCCCAGAGTAGCCAAAGCAATCCTTAGTGAGAAAAGTTAAGTAGCAGGCATCACAATACCAGACCTTAAATTATACTACAGAGCCATAGGAACAAAAACTGCATATTATTGGCACCAAAAGAGACACGAAGACCAATGGAACAGAATAGAGGACCCAGAGACAAACCCACATAAATACAGTCATCTTATCCTAGACAATGGTGCCATCACATACATGGAGAAAACATAGCCTCTTCAACAAATGGTGCTGAGAAAACTGGAAATCTATATGTAGCAGGATGAAATTGAACCCCTGTCCCTCACCCTGCACAAAACTCAACTCAAAGTGGATCAAGAACCTAGGCATTAGACCAGAGACTTTGTGCCTACTAGAAGAAAATGTAGGCAACTCTTCATTATGTTGTTTTAGGAAACAAATTCCTCAGTAAAATTCCTAGACTGCAGGAAGTAAAATCAATAATCAATAAATGAGATGGAATAAGACTAAAAAGCTTCTTCACAGGAAAGGAAACCATCAAGAGTGTGAAGAGAGAGCCTACAGAATGGGAAAAAATCTTTGCCATGTGTGCCTGAGATAGGGCATTAATTTCTAGTATATACAAATAACTCAAGCAACTTTACACCAGAAAAGCAAATAATTCAATAAATGGGAAAAGGTATTGAACAGACCCTTCTCAAAAGAAGACATAAGATTGTTCAACAAATATATGAAAGAATGTTCAATATCTCTAGCAATTAGAGAAATGCAAATCAAAACTCCACTGAGATTTGTAGTTTTTCACTCCAGTCAGAATAGCAATTACTAAGAATACAAGTAACAATAAATACTGGTGAGGATGTGGGGAAAAAGATACACTCATACATTGCTAACGGGACTGCAAAGTGGAGAAACCACTATGGAAAGCAGTATGGAATTCCTGAGAAAACTTGGAATGGAACCACCATTTGACCAGTTACCCACTCCTCGGTTTATGCCCAAAGGACTTAAAACCAGCATACTACAGTGATTCAGCCACATCAATGTATATAGCATCTCAGTTCACAATAACCAAGCTATGGGAACAACCTAGGTGCCCTTCAACTAATGAATGGATAAAGAATATGTGGTATAAAAATGTGATATATACTCAAAGGGATATTACTCAGCCGTAAAGATGAATGACTTTGTGACATTTACAAGTAAATGAATGGATCTAAAGACCATCATGCTAAGTGAAATAAGCCAATCCCCCAAAACCAAAGGTGGAATATTTTCATTGATATGTGGAATCTAAACCATATTAAGAGGTTGGGGGAGGGGGAAGAGTAGTTCAGTTCATTAGACAAAGGGGAATAAAGGGAAGGAAGAGAACATGAATAGGAAAGACAGTGAGATGAATCTCACACAATTTTTCTATGTACATATGAAAAAACCTAAACAAATCCCACCATCATGTACATCTACAAGAATAGAGTCCTAGTTAGAATATGCACATATAATTTTATCAAAACAGAGTCTACTGTCATTCATAGAAGAAACAATAAAATAGAAACAAAGAAAGAAAGACAAACTGATATAGAAAGAGGTTAAGTAATTTGTCCAAAGTCAGTTACTAAGGGATGAAGGGATGAAGGGAAGCCCAGGCAATCTTGTTTCAACCCAGCCTATATTATTCTACTAAAATAAAATATAAATTAAAACTAAAAATATATGTTTTTAAAATCTCAAAGAATATTCCTCCATAGAATAGTTAAAAAACTAGGCTTTGAGTAATCAAAGATTGGTCATGGTTCAACAATCAGTCTAAGGTAGAGTAAAAAATATGGTCTGTCTATCTGGATTCCTGTGCTAGAGTTGTTCCACTAACCATAGACACATTGCCTTAAATTCTCTGGGCTTTAGCTACATGAACTGTACATTCGTATGAATTTAATAGGCAAGCTCTTCTTGATCTTTTTTGCCTAAATCTCTGTTTCTACCATTGGATCGAAAGCCAGGTTTCTAGAAACTTCCACTGCGAAGGCCATCAAATTTTCAAAGAATTGACTTGGATTACTAGAATCAGCATGATTGGGAGAAAGTTCTGGCACAATGGAATATTACTCAGCCATAAAGAAGAATGACTTCTTAGAGAAGAACATTAAGGTGATGTGCCTGTAAGTGTGTAAAAGAAATGACTATAAATCATTTTGATCAGTGATTCCTATTCCTGTCTCCAGGTGAACTCTTTTACCTTTCAGTGTTAAGTTTTGCAAGTGATTTTGAAATGCTTTAAATCAAATTCTTTAAATGCCACTACTTAAAATAGAGATTTGGGGTAGCACAACCATACTCCTATAGCTTTGACACATATCTTGCAATTCAATGTGTCTGGACTGGAACATTGCCAACTTTAGGAACAGGAAGGACTTCACTTTCATACTTCACAAAACCAGATGTGAGTGTAATTTTTTTTGACAGCTGTGGATTATTTTTTTTAAATAGAAAGTCACAGAAATTCAGATGACTATCCTGAGAGTAAATTTTGACTGCAACTGTATCCCTTATTAACTGTGTTCTTTAATTCTTTATTTGCCATAAAAATTTTTAGTTTCATGAATTTGTTTAGTTGCTTTTTGAGATCAACCCTTTTCCTCTTCTCTCCTTTCCCAGTCCTGGAGTTTCATGTACATAGGCTCAAAGAGATAAGTGCTATAGGCCAAACTGTGGGTATAGGCAACAGAAAAGCAGATTTCTCAAGACATCCTTGACATTTTTAAAATATAAAAATGAAAAAAATACTCTAAGAATGCCCTCAGCAAAGACCTAAATGCTCAGCATAAGGCTGAGTTAAAGAGAGTACCAAATCTGACAGATTTCCCCTTAAACCATGACTCTCATATTCATTTGCCATATATCTGAAATGAATGATTACAGATTTTCCTTCATCTGTAAAATGGGGATAATGATACTTTTTGGAATTATAAGGAGGAAATGAAGTTTGTATGTAAACCACCTCATATATCTACCTTAATAAATGGCTTTCATAATAAGTACTCAATAAGTGACTTTAATAATAAAGACATTAAGAAGGTCTGTCAGAAAGTACTCATAACATATTATTTTTCTTGTTGAGAATTTAATTCATCTTTGTTTTATTTCCAATTTTATTAATATAAGGATAATATCTTTATAGGGCTAAGAACTTTTGTATGGTATCTGATACAAAGCATATTCATTACAATCACATTTTAAAAATGTTTTAAGATTGTTTTCCTACTTTCACCAAATGGTTATTTAATGTAAAAAGTTTTGATATTTCCAGATGTACAGACCTTTTGATTTGGGGCTTTCATTATTAATTTATAATTTTATCGCATTCTGAGTTGAGTGTTTGTCTTATTTCAGCTTTATCGGTGACTTTTTAAGGACCAATGCTCAGTTTTAGTGGATTTTGAATCTATTATCTACTGTGTCTTTAAGAAGATATATTCTTTTTTTATTCACAGTGTGAATGGGGGTGGGGGTGGGATGTGTTTTGGCTTTTCTGTGTACCCTGAAAACTATAGTAAGAATTATAGAAATCAAACTGAATTTGCTGAATTCTCCATGGATGATGGTCTCTCTGTTAATGTGGAGCATTATCACCAAACACAAGGCAGGTATGAGCCAACTGACAGCAGTATTCAAAATATTGTGAACTGCAATCACCTTTAGCATGGGGTAGTTGATCATGATGTTCCAAGAACTGAATGAGATGGGTGGTATTCTAAAGCTCACGTTTTCTGTGTGAGTGAAAAAGTCCTCAGCATGATAAACAGAAGATTGACTTGAATCACTTTATAGGGAGTGAAAGCTTCTCAACCAATTCCCAGACTGGAGTCAATTCACAGACCTAGAGCCTGTTTAATGGATAAATGCTGAGTCCTCTTTACTCTAAGTAAGAATCCTTAATTTACACTGTTAATCTTCCTACCATCCTTTCTAAATAGACATGTGACCATTTATTAGATGATTATACATTACTGAGAGGGTAACAATCAGACTGTTTAGTGACTAGTGGACCGTGGCTTTTGCTCACATAAATCCTAGAGACACAGAATTCTCTCTAGGTCTCCAAGAGAGCTTAGGGATTTAGGAAGAATATGTTTTCAATGGAATTTTGTCTTAGGTTTGTCTCACGTTGAACTCATTGTGTCCCTGAACTTATACTGTGGTTATTCCCAAGGTTCCAGTAGGAATAATTAAAATTAGTATACTCAGAAAGTGACAGAATTCCCATATAAGGAATTCTGACAGTTGGAGTAGGAACTATTATGCTAGGCAAGACCAAGTGGAAGCCAGTAGAACTACCACCGGTGATGGTGAATTTCAGATGTTAACCTGGGTGGGTGGGCCACCGTGATCAGATATTTGCACACATTATTCTGGATATTGTTTTGGCATCAGATTAACATTTAAATCAGTGAACTCTCAGCAAAGCTTGAGTTTCCCTGCAGATTTTGGATTTGCTGAGCTTACATAATAATGTGAACCAATTCCTTAAAATTTCTTTCTTTTTCTGTTGAGGAATATATATCCATTCCTCAATTTATGACAGTTTTACATCCTAAAAGAAACATTATAAGTTGAAAATATTGTAATTCAAAAATTCATTCAATACATGTAGCCTACTGAACATCATAGCTCAGCAACATAGTATACTCTAGAGATATTCCTTGTTTGCTCTTTTGATCATGTAGCTGATTTGAAGTTGTAGCTTTCTGTCACTGCCCAGCATCAGGAAAAGATCAAAATTCAAAGTTTGTTGTATGATTTCTACCAAATACATATCACTTTTGCACTATCATAAAATTGAAAAATGCTCAAGTCCCTTTGATAAAATAGTGTGGTTTTTTCATAAAATCGAAAAAATTCTTTCATATGCTTTCAATCACCATCTAAATTACCTATGATATCTAATGTAATGTAAATGCTTTGTAAATAGTTGTTAAATGGTATTGTTTAGGGAATAATGACAAATAAAAAATTCTGTGCATGTTCAGTATAGAAACAGTTCACAACCACCGTAAGCCTAATTGCACAGTCTATGATCTGCAATTGGTTGAATCTGCAGATGAAGAACTCACAGATATGGAGGGCTCACAGTATACACTGTACACACACACATTTTATAAAGTCTGTTTCTCTGGTGAATCCATTATCTGTACCTTCTAATATAGTTAAATGAAAGCATTATCACATTCCTGAAAGTATAGATTGGTGCCAATATCCAGGCCTTGAAAGATGTTTCCATCACTTTTCATTCAACTTGCCTATTGGTCTGTGCTGAAGATAGATGGAAGTCACAAACAGCAGATTATTCTAAGGTTTATAAGGTAAGGACTCCAATTGTAATTGCTTATCTAGATTTTTTACCCCTCTATAATATCAACATATCTCCTGATATTTAATATGTAATTTTGGTATCTGGCAAATGCTTTGTGGTACCTGCTGGTAAAGACTGTGGGAGGCTCTTTGCTTTTAGCTGGCAGAACCAAAGTTGCACGTTCAATGTCTTGCTTCAGATCTGTATCAACTCTCCAGCTCTGTGTCAGCATCTGGCCTGCATATTTGAGGCAACATATATCTCATTGAGGTGAGCTACTGACTCTTTCACCAAGTAACTGAAAAATGAAAAGTTTTGTCCACAGTAAGTGAAGACTGTAACAGTCCTCGTCTTCTGTGACACTCCTTGCATATTATCCTAGTAAAATGCAGTGGTGTGTGAAGTGTCTGTGGCAGTTAGAAATGCTATGTAGAGCCTTTAGCATGTCTTTAAAAGTGAATCAGCAAAGACCAATAGAATTTTGGACGCAGTATTGTATCCTCTGCATATACCTAATCTTTTCTTGAGAGACACCTGCAAGCCAAAGAAATGAGTGAATGCTTGGTTATTTACCTGAATAGCACAAAAATTAAGTTATCCCACTATGAACTGTCCATAAATTGAGTATGCACAGCTTCTATCCACCATCAAATAGAAGTGGTATATATACAAAACGTGGCTTGAGTAAGTCTTGAAGTTGTCGGGAAATTGCAAAAGCATGTGGCCTCGATGCCCATGATCTTACAACAGGCTACCTTGTCTCCTCTCCCTATTTCTACTTGAGTCTGATTAAGACATCCTTCAGCTACAGTCCTCAATCCCTTTCTGAAGTCTCCCTGAAGGACAGATAATAAATATTTTTGTTTATTCTGACTGGAGGGAGAAACACTTCAAGAAACAATTCAAACTAGTTTATGTTTGATGTCCAGGGACCAATTAGAACATCGTTGAGAAGGAGATAACGGGAAAAATATGTGGGTTGTCTACCCTCACTGGGCAAGTAATGTGATTAATATTCTAGGTCCCATGGTCGTGTTCATCAAAGATAAATCTCAATCAAGTACAGAATTACCAGTCTTATTAGATGTATAGCCAAGCCAAATCTCTGGACAGAGTTTGACTATTGGGATGCATGCTTTTTCTTGTCTAATAGGTTCATTCACAAAATATTTATGACTCAAGAATGTGCTTGTATATGGACTTCTACTGAATTCATCCAGTCTGAAAACTACAGCATTCTCCATCTTTATAATTTTACCAGTGAATGAAAATTAAACAAATGGAGTCATACAGTATGTAAGCATTGAAATGGCCTTTTTATCACATGACTGTGCGATTCATCTACATTTTTCTGTGTGTTGATAGTTTCTTTCTATGTTTGTATTTCATGGTATGTTTCTATATTCATTGCCTTTGAAGGATATTTAGTTTGATTCCAGTTTGAGACTCTTATAAGTACAGCTACAATTTATGTATAGGTATTTGTGTGAAATTTTTATCATCAATGCTCAGGAATGTGAGTGCTGGGTCATGTGGTGTGATGGTTAATTTTCTATTTCAATTTGAATGGACCAGTGAGTGCTCAAATATCTAGATGTTTCTGTGAGTGTGTTTTTGGAGGAGTTTAAAATTTAAATTAGTAGACTGAGTTAAGCAGATTGTCCTCTTTAATTCAGTGAGCCTTATCCAATTAGTTGAAGTCCTGAATAGAACAAAAATGCTGACCTTCCCTTGAGTAACAGAGATTTTCTTCTGCCTGACTTATTTTGAACTGGATATTGGTTTTTTACCTACTTTCAAACTCAAACTGAAATTTCAGCTCTTCCTGGGTTTGGAATCTGCCAGTCTTTAGACTGGAGCTACAGTATCAGTTTTCCTGGGTCTTCTGCTTGCTCACTTGTCTAGATCATTGTAGTTGTCAGCCTGCTTCATCATGTGGGCCAGTTTCTCAATCAATCTCTCTATAACTCTGTAACTGTAGTTATATAATTTACCAGGAGAACCTTCATACATATAGAAAATGTATATTTAACTTTTAAAAACCTGATAGAATGATTTCCAGAGTGATTATTCTATTTAACTATACTATAATTATGAGAGACCCAGTTTCTGTGAATCCTTTTCGGAATTTAGTACTATTAATATTTTTTATTTTCATGTATCTAATAGATGTGTTATAGGATCTTTTAATATTTTAAATCCCTGATGAGTAATGCTGTTGAATATCTTTTTCCTTTTTTTTTTTTTTGGTACCAGGATTGAACTCAGGGGCACTCAACCACTGAGCCACATCCCCAGCCCTATTTTTGTATTTTATTTAGAGACAGGGTCTCATTAAGTTGCTTAGCACCTAACTTTTGCTGAAGCTGGCTTTGAACTTGGGATCCTCCTGCCTCAGCCTCCCAAGTGGCTGGGATTATAGGCATGCACCATTATGCCTGGCCTGAACACCTTTTTATGTACTTATTTTCCATGTGTCTTGTTAAGTCTCTATTCCATTCCTTGGATCATTTTCTGATTGAACTGTTTATTTTCTTTCTGCTTAGAGAGTTCTTTATATATCCTACTCGTGAGTCTTTTATTGGATAGAAGATTTTCAACTTTGGAAGTTGATTTTCATCCTTTTTTAAAAAAAAGAGAGAGAGAGAAATTTTTAACATTTATTTTTTAGTTTTCAGTGGACACAACATCTTTATTTTATTTTTATGTGGTGCTGAGGATTGAACACAACGCCCCACGCATGCCAGGCAAGCGCGCTACCGCTTGAGGCACATCCCCAGCCCTGATTTTTATCCTTTTAATATGAATTTTCATAAAGCAAAAGTTTTTATTTTTGATAAAATCATATTTTTCAAAATTTTCTTTGGGATGGTGTTTTGGGTATCATGTCTAAGAACACTTTTGATCATGAAGATTTTCCCCTCTCTTATGAAAGTTTTGTAATTTTATATTTAGCTATATTTTCAGATATTATGATCCATTTGATATAAAATGAAGGGTTTCATGTGATTTTTTTTTTTGGTCTAAGGCTGTCTAATTGCACTATCAATATTTCTAGTAAAGACTATGCTTCCTTCATTGAATTAATTTGAACATTTTAAAAAAATAAGTTGGTTTTACTTTTGTGAATATATATCTGGATTTTCTAAAGATGTCTATCCTCCTACCAAAACCTATTAATTATTTTTGAGTCTTCTTCAGGACTTCATCTATAGAAAAATTGGATATTCTTCATTTCACTGTGAAATCTATCACTTTCTGATATTTTTAACTGCTTTCTTTTTTGTCTGATTTTAAAAATTGGATTATAAATTAAAAAAATATAATTATGTATATGTATAGAATTTCAAAATGATATGCCATATGATATGACCAATGTGGAATGATTAAATCAAGCTAATTAATATATATCACTTCAAATGCTGGAGTATTTTTTTTAGGGGGGTGAGAATATTTGAAATTTATCCTTAGCAAATTTGAAGTATATAACACACTGTGAAATAGATTTCAAAATTGTATTCCCCCCAACTGAAACTTTTTACCTTTTGACTAACATCATCCCATACCTCCTCCATCCTAGTCTATGATAACCAACATTCTACCCTCCACTGCTTTGAGTCTGATTGTTTTAGATTCTACATATAAATGTGATTGTGTAATATTTATATCACATTATAATAATGTCCTCTAGGTTTATCCATGTTGTAGCATATGAAAGAATTTCTTGCTTTCCTAAAGCTTGATAGTACTCCATTTTGTAAATGTATTCATCCATTGATAGACCCTTAGGATGATTCTATATCTTGGCTATTGTCAATACTTACTGCCGTGATCATGGGAGTACTGATCTCTCTTTTACATAATGATTTTATGTCCCTTGGTCACATACCCAAAAGTTTGATTGGTAATTCTTGTTAGTTGTGGAGCAGCTAAAGAAATGTTAGCTGAACACTCCACCCCATCTGACTGGTTCCTTATTGCTTGTTTGCCTCAAGTCTGAACACTCAACCCCACTCAAGGCTGAACACTTGACCTCCACGCATCTGGTGCAAAGGAAACCTACATCTAGCCCCTGCCTGATCTCTCTGAGGGCAGAAGATGACAACCTTAGCAACTACTGCATGATCCAATCACTGTGCGCTAACAAGGCAGCTTGCAGACCCAAAGACCTCATTAGATTTTGGCTATAAAAACTCTCTCCTACTGGGGGCCCCTCTTGTGAGCACTCTCTTCCCCCTCCCTCCCTCCCTCCCTCCCTCCCTCCCTCCCTCCCTCCCTCTCTCTCTCTCTCTCTCTCTCTCTCTCTCTCCCCCTCCCTCCCTCCCTCCCTCCCTCCCTCTCTCTCTCTCTTACTTTGCATTCTTTCTTCTCTCTTTTCCCCTCTTTCTCTCTCACTTTGCTTGCTCTCTCTCTCTCTCTCACTAACTTTTGCTCTTTCTTCTCTCTTTCCTGCTCGCTCTCTCTCTTGCTTTGCTCTCTCCTTCCCTCTCTTTTCCTGCTCTCTTTCTCTCTCTCTCTTTCTCTTCCTTCCCTGTCAATCAGACACTGCTGCAATAAAGACCTCTTGGTTGCTTTCAGTGTTGTGGTCACTTTCCTTTCAATTCTATTTTTAGTTTTTTGAGGAACCTCCATACAATTTTCCATAAGGGTTCTATAAATTTATATTCCTCTTCAATAGTGTACAGTTTCATTTTTCTCCATAGCTTTATTAGACTGTTAACATTTTCTGTTTTTTCATGATTCAGTGTTGGTAGGTTGTAAGTGTCCTGGAACTTAATGATTATTTTTAAGTTGTCAAATTAATTGGCATACGATTGTTCATAGTGCTCTCTTAAGATCTTTTGTATTTTTGTAATATTAGTTGTTATGTTTCCTTTTTCATTTCTGATTTATTTGAGGCTTTTTAATTTCTTAGTCTACTTAAATGTTTATCAGTTTTGTTAATCTTTTCAGAGAACCAACTCTTAGTTTCATTGATCTTTTATATTGTTTTTGTAGTTTTATTCTATTTACTTTATTTCTGATCTTTATTTCTTTCCTTTCACTAACTTTGGTTCTAGTTTTTTGTATGTGGTGTAATATTAGGTTGTTTACTTGAAGCTTTTTTTGATATAGATATTTATGGCTATAAATTTTCCTTTTAGTTTTCCATTCCTTCACTTTCAGTCCCTTAAAAATGAGATGAATATCTGCTATTGAAAATGAAATGAATCTCTTGCAGGCAGCATAGGTCTTGTTATTTTATTTTTTCTTATTTAGCCACTGTGTATTTTTACTGAAGAATTTAATCTACTTATATTCAAGATTATTATTAGGGAAACACTTACTAATGTCATTCTTTTATAATTTGTTTTCTTATTTTAAAAGACACTTTGTTTCTTCCTCCCTTGCTGTCTTCCTTCATGAATTGATCATTTTTGTAGTAGTGTGCTTAGAATCTTTTTTTATTCTTGTTTTGTGCATAGATTATCCATTTTTGCTATGTGGTCATCACAAGGTTAACATAAAATGTCATATTCTTATTGCAGGATATTTCAAGCTGATAAAAACTTAAGTTTGGCCATATACAACTCCACAATCACCTGCACCCATTTCCTGTCTCTAATGTCAAAATTAGTATATCTTTTTGTAATTTGTATTCCTTAACACTTTATTTTACCTGTGGTTGTTTTAGTTAATCTTTGTCTTTTAGTTCTCATCATAAAGATAAACTTATTTGTTGTTTGCTTATTATTTTGGTCCCAAGTATTGAATCCAGGGGGGCACTTAACCACTGAGCCACACTCCCAACCCTTTTATATTTTATATAGACGAGGTCTTGCTGAGTTGCTTAGGGCCTCACTAATTTGCTGAGGCTGGCATTGAATTCACCATCCTCCTGCTTTAGCCTCTCAAACTGCTGGGATTATAGGGGTACATTTCTCTTAATCTCATCATCTCACTGCTGAGTATTCTTGTATTGTCTCACACATGAACTTTTGGGGGCCACATCATATCCAAACCAGAATGCTGACTTTTCATAATAGTTGTGCTCTTGCATTGGTGTTTGCGCATGTGAGGAAACAGTTTCTTCTTTTGGCCTTTACAGATATTATTTGGTAAGATTAGACCTTTACTACTCAGACTAAAATATGATTTTGGATGAGCCAGGGGGTAAAAACTTCAGCAGGGAGGGTTTGATGTTAAGTTCTTTAGCTGGTTGGGCCATTGCCTTTGCTTTGAATCCAAGTTTGACTGCTGGTTGAGCTCCTGCCTGTGAGGCTACTGGCTGTGCTGCAAACTGGGCACCACAACCATCACTGATCAGGCAGAATGGCAGGGTATATCCCCAGTCCAGATGGTACCACTATTTGGGTTCTGTGCTTGAACCAGGCTTCAGGTTATGCCCCAAGTTTAGGAGGAGTCACTGTTCTGGTCCTAAGGAAATGTGCCAGCAAAATACATGGCTGAGGCTTGCAATCCTGTGTGGATGGGACCTTAAAGTAGGCTCTGAATATGGGACAAGTCACTGTTTGGACCTTCCTGATCAGGCAAGTCTGTATTCCCTAGATATATACAGTAATGAGTAGCTGACTGGGTGGAACCTTGTTTTGGGCTCTGAGGTCAGAATGAGCTACTGTTTGGGTTCCTAGGACAAGAAATGCCAATCTTCTGTGCTCCACAGAAATTTTCTGTGCTTGACCACTCACTGCCTGGACAGAGCTGCAGAGTGGTCTCTGAGGCTTACTTAAGTCACCAGTTGGGCTCCCCCTGTTGGACAGATGTGGTCCCTATGCTCCACGGAACTGAGTATGTTAATAGTCACTTTGTATAGGCAGGGCTCTGGACTCTTGGGCTGGGCAGGTCTGATCAGTGTATTCTGCTGAGGTACATGTAGGCTGCCATCTCTCCACCTGAGATGGGAGCTGGCACGGGCACTGAGGCTGGTGTAGAGATTGACAAATAGGGGCTAAGCTAAGTTGTACTTCCCACTGTACTTCTGGGAGTGACAGGCTTGACTTTGTGAATGGGCTGTGTTATTGGCTGGTATCCCTGATTGGGTACCACTCACTGCTAATAGGAACACAGGACTACCACCAGGGTCCACTCTCTGGTCACTCTGAGCTCTGCCTACATTTATAGTTTCTACTTGACCCCCAGGGGCCTAGCCCTGTTGTTAACCCAGTATTCCTGACACAAAGCAGGGATGGATTGCCTAGGAAGTGTCTTGGAATTCTAAGTAAAGTGATATCTACCTTTATTTCTTTTTTTTCCATTATAGAGACTGGGGACCCAGGGTGATCTTCTTTCTGTGTCACTATCCTGACTTAAGGGAGATCCAGTAGCAATACAGATTAAATGAAGCCATTCTAATTTATTCTTTTCTTTTCAAATATAAGATAATTTTTTTCATTCAGTTTCCTTTTGAATCTAGATCATAAATAATTTCATATCTTATGGGTTTTTTTCTATTTTTCTTAGCCTTTTTGAAAAGCTATGTTTTGAAAAAAAATCTATTGATGTTTGTTTAACAATATTTCATTCAGGCTGCAGTATTATATATATTTTTATTTTATGCTTGATTTTGAGGGGGAGAATATTCATTAAAATATTCTTCATTTTTGTTTACTTTTTATTATGACTTTGCATGGATATTATCTATGATTTTCTGCTTTTTTGAAGTATCATATTTCCTGAATTAATATTAATAGGTGTTGCTTTCTAGCCAGGAGTGGAGTAAGAAGGTCTTTCTACATCTTTTAGTTTAGTATTTCAGTTTTTTATTTCAGTTTTTTATTTCAGTTTTTCCTGTTTTATTAGTATAACAAAGTTTAGGTTCTTTACTATCTGGTGTTTTTACAGATGTGTTTTGATTTTGACATTTTCTGTTTCTATAGGATTTTAAAAATCTATTGCTTGCTTCCTTTTTCTGCGTTTCCACTAAATACAAAAAATACACATTCTTTTCCTCAATCTATTCTCCCCTCTTAGGAGAATAATAACTTCTATATAACATTCTACTGGAATGTAACTAGAATACTAGAATACTAGAATACTAGAATATAACTTCTATATAACATTCTACTGGAAGTGCAAAGGAAAGTGAAATAATTCAAACATGTAAAGAATTTTTTAAACTTCATTCCTATCATATAGAAAAATAAGAAATGTATTAGAGATCACAAAAGGACTGTAGTAGTTTGTAGAGTAGTAGTCAAGTACTGCTTTGGGGGAACTTATGGGAATTCTTTACCTCTGAACTGTTGTGACCATTGGGACAGACAACTTCTTACTAGTTTAAGGCTATCATGAAGCAAGCTAGAACATACTTTGTTTCTAAGTAAAAACTTTAAGTATTTAAGTAGGGTTCACCTTAAGTAACCCATATTTTAACTTTTGGTATAACATATTTCAGTGAACTAACTGAACAGAGTCCCTAACACTCATAGATATATGAGGCACCAGAAGGCAACAAGGAGCGAACATCTTAACAAATATTAGAGGCTAAGGAAGAGTTTCAGTTACAACAATATATGCAAATTATTTGTCTTTATCCCTGTAAATTAATCATGCAGGAATGTCAAAATACTGTGTACTTAGAATAAGTACATGTTGAAAGTGATGACTTTTAACTTGATTCTTCAAAGCCCAGAAAAGTCATATGGTTATGGTTTGGATGTGAAGTGTCCCCCAAAAGCTCATGTGTGAGACAATGCAAGAAGGTTCAGAGGACAAATGATTGGTTGTGAGAGTCTTAACCTGATGAGTGCATTGATCCCCTGATAGGGATTAACTGAGGGGTAACTAAAGACTGTAGGGTGTGGCTGAAGGAGGTGAGCCTTGGAGGCGTGGCTTTGGGGTATATATTTTGTATCTGTCCATTTTAGTCTCTTTCTGGTTCCTAATCATTTTATGAGCTGCTTCCTTTGCCACACTCTTGTGCCATAATATTCAGCTTACCTCGAGCCCCAAGGAATCGAGCTGGCTGCCTATGAACTGAGACCTCTGAAACTGTGAGCCCACAAATAAACTGTTCCTCCTCTACAATTGCTGTGGTTGGGTCAGTTAGTCACAGCAGTGAAAATAAGATTTCTATCTACCCATTTTCCACAATGGACATAACTCAACCAAACCATATATGCTCCACTCCCTTCCAGCCAGTGGAGATTTGCAGTAGTAGACAGTTACAGTGTCATTACCCTCCGTCGGTGGGGATTGGCACCTAAGAAGAAGGGCAGTGAGCAGAAACTGGCCTGGTTTTTAAACATGGGAAAGTGTAGATGGTCATAGTAGGCAAAGGGCTGTTCATTTTAATAATTTTATCACAGGACTGAAAAATATGATAGAACAGGGATGGGACATGAAAGTTTCGCATGCATTTTCTCATTTTTAAAGTTTACCTCAACCTTTACTTTACTCCCCAGAATTTCGAGTAAAGTAATTCTGGGAAGTAAAGTAAATTATGAGGAATGAGATAGAATTGCTGAAAGACATTGTCTTTTTAAACACTTTTTTTGTTTTTTAACTTCTGAAGTGATTTTTAGGGGAAAGTTTTGATGCTCTGTGTATGGGATTAAATTCAGATTTTTGAAAAGATGCAAGAAAAGGCTGTAAGAGAAAAAAAAAGAAGAAGAAGAGTATGATTTTGTACAATAAAATTTTCTGTATGCTGAAAGATTATGAATAATTATGCTGTGATTACAAAACACATCTATTCAGTTAAGATTGGAACTATTTTCTCTTGAAAGAACAGTCACAATTTGAAAAAACACATAACCTTTAGAGTGGCAGTGAAAGCCACTTTATAGTGAATTTATTCTTTCAAATACAATAAAAACAAACATGATACACGTTGACTGTGGCTTTGACACAAATGTTAGTGCCACATGATGAGATAGAATTATATAATTTTTTATTCTATTCTTCATTTGCTTAGTCTTTTTGCTGGAGCACTTGATAATTACTAAAGCTAATGTTTATTATAAATACTATTAGTTTTATGTGTTTTCTGTGATTTTATTTTACTTTATTTTTTCCTGGGGGAGGAAATATATGTTTGGACCTTTGAATGAAATCTACTTATGTCTTTGAAACTATAGAACAATATTTTGTAATATGCCATTCAAAATATAATAGAGACAAGCACTTTATATTTTCAAAGAGTAAAAGACATTGAATTTAATAAAAGACATTGGGTTTTATGAAGTCTGTAAAAATTCATTTAATTCAGGAGAAGTTTCCTTTGAAGAAAATGATATCAAACCACAAAGAGGAAAGGCAAGAATGAAAACAAATGCAAGGAGTTAAACAAACTCCTTCATAACCTTTCTTAGTTCAGTTTTTGACACTGATGTTGATTTTAGAGCTCAGTAATGTTCATCAATGTATCCTCTATGTCTATTTCTTTGTATTAAATTATTTTAATATTGAAATTTAACTTAAAAATTCATGCATAGTTTGTTGCAGACATGTAAGTGTAAGACTCCCTAGGGATTTCTTTCTTTTTGTATTTTAGTTTTCATTTAGAATTTGTTTTATTTAAAGATTTATTGGTATATTCTAATTATACATAATTGGATTCATTTTTAAATATTCATGAATGTATACAATATAGTTGTATGATGTGGTCAGGTTTGTTCCCAAGCACTACCCTTTTCCTCCCTCTCAACATTCCCTTTCTTTCCTCCACCCTACTGGTCTCTCTTTTGTTTTCATGAGAGTGTTCTATTTCTATTTAAAAAGCATTTCTAGCCGGGCTTGGTGGCCCACACCTGTAATCGCTGAGGTTTGGGAGGCTGAGGCAGGGGGATTGCAAGTTCAAAGCCAACCTCAGCAAAAGTGAGGCACTAAGCAACTCAGTGAGACAGTCTCTAAATAAAATACAAAATAGGGCTGGGGATGTGGCTCAGTGGTCAAGAGCCCCAGAGTTCAATCCCTGGTACCCTGGCCCCCACCACCCAAAGAACATTTCTATCCATCATAGTGCACCCCGAGACTCATTTCTTGGGGCTGGGATTATCTCTTCTGGGTTGATTTGAAATTCCATGTAAGTCTATGGAAAAATGAACTGAGTGCTCAGTATTGTGATGTTCAGTAAACAGATGTTGCCTGACCTTCCCAGCACATGGGATTGAAAGGGGTACTGCATTATCACTTACTATTAGAGATACAAATATCTACAAGAGTTGTTTTAAAACAGAACTTAAAAATTATAAAACATTTAGTTCTTATGTTTATTTACTTGGAGGGAGAAAAAAATTAATCTCCATTAGAAAATCCAGACAAACTTATCTTACTTATCATTCTCTTGGGAATAGTTGTATAAGTCAAGAACAGCTTTACTTAACAAAAGACAAATAAACATTGTATTCAAGAAATTAGACAATAAACACTTGACTACATTTCAAACCAAGCAAGTATATGTGTCTTGGTGTATATAACAGTTCATATTTATAATAATTAAAGTTTTAATTATACTGATAATACATATACCTGAAAAAAATCAAACCACATGTAATTGTTATTGGAAAATTCTTTTCAATATGCAAGGAGTAAAACAATTCTAACTTGGCACAGAATCCTATGGAAAATAAAAGGAGAAATGCTCTCTAGTTCATTTTAAGAGCTTAGATTTACCTCAGATCCTCAAACCCAAGGTTAGTTGAACACACAATAGCACAGATGAACATAAAATTGAGCAATTATTCAATTTTTAGATTAACATATAGAATAAATTCTATATACATGATGCAAGAAAATAAGAAAAATAAAATTGAATGTTTAAATGAGTTTGAAAAATGGTAAAGTCATGAAAATGAAGGAAACTTTTATCACAGAAGGCTTGACATGATTAACTCTGAGTCCAAAAGAGAGTTCTGAATGGGAAGAATGCAGAGGTGTGTTTGGCAGGGCAATAGAGATCCTACTACTTAGCCTCAAAGTAGTTACAAGTATGTTGACTTTATTTTTAAATTGTGTGTACATGTTTTATATATTCTCCTGTGTGTATTTGTAATGGCAATAAGAAGATTAACAAAAGCATATATATATATTATATATATATTATATATATATATATATATAATCTACAAAAATTAATTATCCATATGAGGAAAACCATGTTTCTAAATTGTAGTGCCCAGAAACTTGTTTTAAATATATATTGTGCACAGAAAAGCTCATTAGCAATATCTCAATTGCATGGGTAATGAATATTTCCTAGGAGTAGCTAGTTTCTAATTTCTAGCATATATTCCTAGCTATAACTTGTATTCAGAACATCAATTTATAGGATGGTTAGGCTATACTCTTAACTCATGTGGTTAATATAAACCTTATCACAGTGGAGGACAAAGTGCATTCATGTACGAAGCGTCCTCCCCACTGTTTTTAACAGCATTATGTATTTGATCTTTAAACAAATTTACTTTGCATCGGAAATGTTAGCTATTAGAAGAGCAAATGCATTATCAAAGAATCATGGAATTTCAAAGCCCACGTGTCTTTGGTGGCTTGTCTAGGCTGAGTTTTTCTTTTTGTGATTTTTAGTTCATTTGGGATGCAAAAGAGGATAATTTCATATAAAATGGTATCTACTTTTAAAGACCTTTAGATAAGGAAATTAAAATTTTTTAAAACTTCCAGTGATTACAATCTGGGTGTCATACCATTGTTGTGATTCTAATTTGGGTAGTTACTGCCCACAGCTTTAATTTGGAAAGATTTAGGGAAATCATGATTAGAGTTTTTATTTTTCCCTAGAATAAAATTTTAATGTGGCTGTTATGGTTTAGATATTAGGTGCCCCCCAAAAGCTCATGTGTGAGACAATGCAAGAAAGTTTAGAGATGAAATGATTGGATTACAAGAGCCAATAATAGGGACTTACTTGGCAGCAACTGTGTGTAGGTAGTGTGGCTGGAGGAGGTAGGTCCCTGGGGTGTGCCTTTGGGGTTTATACTTGTTTTTGTTAAGCAGAGCTCTCTCTGCTTCCTGGTACCATGTTTCCAGTTGCTTTCCTCCCCCAAACACCTCCACCATGATGTTCTACCTCATCTGGAGTCCTGATCAATGGAGTCCACAATCTGTGGACTGAGACCTCTGAAACATGTGAGCCCCCTCTCCTCTTCTCGGAAAGAAAAGACTTGTTCTTGTCAGGTTTTTGGTCACAGCAGCACTAAGGCTGACTAAAACAGTGGTTTTTATAATTTGAAAATCATAAAAGGGCCATAATTAAGGAAAATAGAGATGTCTGTAAAATCTATCTAGTACTGACATCTTTAGAGTCTTCTCATTATTTTCTGATGTCCTTTTTTCACTTAAAAACATTTGACTCTGCAAATGCCATGATTTTATTCTATTTTATTGCTGAGTAATATTCCATTATGTATATATATGCCACATTTTTTTTTATCCATTCATCTGTTGAAGGGCATCTAGGTTGGTTCCACAGTTTAGCTATTGTGAATTGTGCTGCTGTAAACATTGATGTGGCTGTGTCCCTGTAGTATGCTGTTTTTAAGTCCTTTGGGTATAGACCAAGGAGAGGGATAGCTGGGTCAAATGGTGGTTTCCATTCCCAGTTTTCCAAGAAATCTCCATACTGCTTCCATATTGGCTGCACCTATTTGCAGTCCCACCAGCAGTGTATGAGTGTACCTTTTCCCCCACATCCTTGCCAACAATTATTGTTGTTTGTCTTCATAATACTGCCATTCTGACTGGAGTGAGATGATATTGCAGGTAAATGGATGGCATTGGAGAAGATAATGCTAAGTGAAGTTAGCCAGTCCCCAAAAAACAAATGCCAAATGTTTTCTCTGATATAAGGAGGATGATTCATAGTGGGGTAGGGAGGGGGAGTATGAGAGGAATAGACAAACTCTAGATAGGGCAGGGGGTGGGAAGGGAAGAGAGGGGGTAGGGGATTAGCAAGGTTGGTGGAAGGTGATGGACATCATTATTCAAAGTACATGTATGAAGACATGAATTGTTGTGAACATACTTTATATACAACCAGAGATATGAAAAATTGTGCTGTATATGTGTAATATGAATTATGATGCAAAAATAGATAAAATAAAAACAAAATTAAAATTAAAAAAAATTTACTCTTTTATAGTAGAGGTACATGGAATCCACGTCCATGGTACTGATTATTCTCATTACTGCTCTGTGCTATGAAACCTTTATTTTCATTTCATGTATTCATGTTATTTGGACAGATTTAAATGACAAAATATACTTTTCTCCTAAGTAATAGGTAGTAATGATCGGTTGATTTACTCATTTGTTTCCTAGAGTTGTTCATTTAATCCTTTCCTCAATTTAGAAGCCATAAAATAAATGTTAATCACTGGCATGACATACTCAGAGGAAATTCACAATGATTTAATTATTTGTTAAGTTACAAATTTAAAAAAATATTGTTAATGACTTAGTTTGAAAGAGCAATGAAAAAAACTGTTGAGAGAGAGAGAGGCAAATGTTGATTTCATGTCAACACTTCTACTAACATTGATAGTTACTAAAATGATTCCTAAAACTGATGTCATGAGGGAGGGAAGCCATGATGTGCATTTGCAAATCAGTGACATCTGCACATGGAGGAAATGCTTTCCAAGTTTCTGACAATTTATCTTCCAAAGGAAGCAGTATACCAAATGGACTGGCTTATGTGCTCTTTTGGGAGATAGCATTAGCATGATATACTGTACTTGAGTAAAGGGCCTTATTTGCTCAATCTATATTAAAACCTTGGTAGGGGAAGCTTCGCTGTGTGTTAGGCATTGTGGCAGGTATTAAAAAATGCTTTTCTTCATTTAATTTATATGACTTCTCTGTGAGATTAAACACCCTTAAGGCCATTTTACAGATAAATAGTGAAAGTTCAGTGTGATTAAATTACCTACCCAAGATACACAGCTAGTATATGAAAGATATGGGGGTAGACCCTGGTCTGCCTGATCCTAAATGTTTTCTTTATCCTAATGAAGGTCTGAGGTAATGTTGCAGACCTGACTTCTGCATTTTGTGGAATGCAGAAATCTGTGAACTGGCTTTTAATCTCTGTCCACTGACTCTCACCCTCCTCCATTTCCTTTTCCACTTAGGTCCTCATCATCTCACTCACCCTGAGAGGGTTTGCTTTACTTTTGACAATCTTAGCCAATTCTCTGTCCAAAGCACCATACACTCTCTCTCTAAATTGCAAATCTGAGATAATATCTGAGATAACTATAGATAACAGTTAAAAGCATGAGTTCTGGAGTCAGACTGTATTTAAATTCTAGTTCACCTTTCATCATCATGAGGTTTTGGACAAATGACCTTCAGGAAGAAGGTACTCTGCCTTGTGACATAAGACCTTTCATGATATGGTTCCTACCTGTCACTCTATCTTCATCCCATGCCACTAAGCCACTTCAAGTCACTCTATTGTTCTGATGAACTACTTGTAGTCATCTCACTAATTTAGAATCACGTTAATAAAGAAGTTAGGAATTATATGTGAATATCATTTGGAGGGATCAGAAAGATTTGAGATGTGTGCTTAGTCATGTATCATTCTCATTCTCACTAGCTAAAAATTTCCCACCTTTTTTGTTTAGTTATTCCCCATCCCACTTCCTTTCACACACACATTTGTTAAAACCTTGCCCCAAAGGAACTTGTCCTCTGAAGATCTTCTTCTTTTTTTTTCATATTGAATTGATATTTATTTTAGGACATGCCATGTCAAAATAAAACAAAAAGAGTCAATCCTTGCTTTTAACAATAATATTGTATTATAAAAGCACTTTACAACTCTCATCTCATCTTTGAGTATAAGTTACAGGTATGTGGGCTAATGATTACCTGAAAACATTTCTTTATTCAGATCCATAATCCAAGTGCTCTCTGAATATTACAAGGTGACAATAAGTGAAAAGTGAAGGAGGAAGAGGAATAGAGGGGGAGCAAGGTTTTCTGAGTTAAGGGTTTTGTAGCAATGAGAAGACGAGGAAGTATGAAGTTATTTTTGTTGTCTTTTCATTTTTATACTGTGTTAAGTAATGCTTACAACATAAATTCAGCAGGCTTTTCCTGAGCTTTAACTCAGAAATTTTCTCCCTGCAAACAATGTATTTACATATGTGTTTATTAACTTACACAGCAATCTCACAATAACTAGTAAAGATTAAAAGGGTGCACTCCTAGTATATTTGTTTGCAGTGTTTTAAGGGAAATGCATATTGCCATGGTGATGAAGCTCTAAGATCTTCTTAAACGTGGGCTCTCTGTTTACCTTTGTGCTTTCATTAGCAAACCAAGAATGTTGTGTATATTTCTTTTATATCTCTAATATGTTGCTGAGTAGTTGTTGATTTAACTGTCTTCTAATAGAATGAACGTTCACTGAGGAGCGTAATTCCTTTTTTAACTTTGTATCACAGAAACCTATTTCAGTGTCTGCCACATAGTTCTGAATGAGTGTGTCAAATTAATTCAATATATCAGGTACAAATGAAGTTCAAAAACAACATAAACTTAATAATCATTCTTATCACCTGTGGAATGAGTTAAGAAAAAGAAATATAATGTTAGAGATAATGCATTTTCTGTTAGCTACAGTATTTCTAACAGCAAAAGATAAGGAGAATTAATTTTGTCATTTGTGTTTTTTTCCCCCAGAGAACGTTCTATTAGACAACGTAATACCTTTTCGTCATTTTAGATGAGTGTAAGTAAGCTGTATGGTAAGTTTTATTGGTAATGAGCAAAAAGAACTGAGCACATTGAAAGTAATAGAAATGTCTGTGGGATTACAACTGACTGTAAGCATGTACTTTTGCATAGGTACTATGGAAATTTTAGAGATGTGCTAGGATAAATGTGTTTATACAGGAGGGTGAATATCAAATTTGATAATACCAGAGTTTTCTTTGTCAAATGAAATTTCACAAATTTACATCAGGATAACCACTTTGAAAATGATACTTATTCTATGATTCCAGGATCTATGACAGAACATATGATGAAATATTTTAATGTAAATTTAATTTAAATATAACATATGCCCACCAAAATACATGTGTGTATATTTCAAAGTATTTTCACAAAGTGAAACCAGCACCTAGATAAAGAAGAAACCATATTGTCACAATAAGGAGCCTAGTCTTGTCTCATTATGGTCACTCTCCCTAACAACATCCTTCCTAACTATAAACTCTACCATGACTTCTAATAGCATGGATTAGTTTATCATCTTTTAATTTTTGCACATTTTTTTCATTCAATGTTGTTATATTTAATTCTAGTTCATTAATTCTTATTTTGAATAGTATTTTATTACATTAATACATAAAACATTTTAGGTTTTTTTTCATTATAGATAAAAATTCAAAATGTTTTTCATTTGGGACTATTAAATGAATAAAAATGTCTAGAGCAGCAATATTTATTTATTATTTTAATAGTCCCAAAAAAACCTACACAGAATTTTCTGATCAGACAGTTTGCCTATGTGCATCTTTAAAAGTCTCTACCAAAGAGTTTCCAAAGTGGTTATATCAATTTATACTCCATTTACATGAGAGTTAGACTATTTTTTCCCCCTTGCTTTTAATAATATGTGATTCACAGGGAAGTTTTAAAATTTAGTGTTCTTATATAATGCATATGGCAAACCTATTATATTCTATAGTTTGAGAAAATATAAAATATCTTAGTATATTTTTCTTAAGACATATGAAAATCTATTATCCTTCTAATTATTATTTTTGGTTAGATTATAAACATATTATGAAATTAAGAGAATTATAAAATGATTATGAGAGTATATTTTTCGAAATATGATTAATAATCATTTTAATAAACTGCTTAAGTTTTCTTGCCACAACTTGCCAGTGGTGTGATCTTTTGGAGTGGATTCTATCAGTATATCCTTTTAGCTTATCTCTTTTTAGATATCAGATACTATAAATTTTGAGGTCTGTATTCTACCTTAAATAAAAAAAGAGTTTATATCAATGCTTGGTTGATTCCTCGTTGCCTGATGATTTTGCTGGTTCACACATAAAACCTTTAAGAAGTTTTTACTTTGGCATTTAGAGAAAGACCTGAACAATTCTTATAAAATGATTTTCCTGGAGAGGAATGATAAAGATATTCAAATAGAGGGAAAGTTCTAAAGAAGCTAAGTTAATTTTTTTCTTACCTAGCTGTATTCTTCTACATAGAAGAATCCCAAGCTAAGTTAATTTTTTTCTTACCAATAGATTCTATGTAGAAGAATACAGCTAGGTAAGAAAAAAATTAACTTAGCTTCTTTAGAACTTTCCCTCTGATGCAGGTCTCTAAAGCCATGTCTTTACTGCTTCTGTCTAGTTTTCAGGTGCTGAATCTTTCTCTTTCTTAACATAGTACCATTCATGAGCAACTGGTATAGGCTCCTTTGTGATTCATGAGCTCACTCACTAAGACCATCTAATGAATCAAGAATAAATAAAACCACAATTACAAAAAAGGAAGAAAGAAAAGGGGATTTCAAAATAGAATCTTTACTTATGGCAAAGGCATAAAGGATTCATAAATATGTCTTATTGGCCAATGATCTGTGGTGTTAATTATGCATCTGGCTTTTACCCTTTTTGTAATGCCACTACTTTAAAATCCGTATATAAAAAGATACTTAATTAAGAGATGAAACCTAGGTATGTTGCTGTGTCACTTCTTTAGTTTTATCCCAAATACAATCTTCCTTGCATGTATTCTAAAGGGAGGGGGAACCCCATGATTATAGAGATCAAAAAATGAGTAGTCAGAAGATAAGGTGAATGCCCAATTTATGATGGATGAGTGGCTGCCAAAGCTATCAGGAACATCTCCTTGAACTTCTCACTGGTCCATTAGATAAGCTGTAGTTCTTCAGAGACTTCTGGAACTAAGAGCCATGAAAAGCGTGCCTGAAATCTGATTTTCCAGAGAAGTCTGGTGAAATTTCCTTAAGACTCAGCTCTAGGGATCAGAATTTCAAACCTATTACTGTTTATCTGTTGTCTTAGATAAAACTCTCATTCTATTAACCCATATACTCACAAGTACTAATGCCTTAACTTTGTAATTGTGCATTTAAAATACATTAAAGTTTTACTCCTATTAGACTTGTATCATCATCATTCAGTTAAAACTGAATCTATTTTATAGTATAATCCTGGGGGCTAATTAAAAATATTTAGAACCTGTATTTTATATATTATATACAATATTTGGAAAACATATTTTACGAGGAAGGGAAATAATTACTGTGTCAGATATACTGTGTTACATAACAAAATATCTGACACAAAGAAAAAGAGGTTTATGTTTCTCATAGTTCTGGAGGTTCAAGGTTAAAACAGCATAGCTCAGGCTCTGGGGTGGTGCTGCCCCTTTGCCTGTCTTGCCTCATGGCAGGTAGCAATGATGGAGCATGTGTCAGAGCAAGCAGTCACATCTCTAGGCAGGAAGCAGAGAGAGCTGGATTGGGCTAAGCTTGCTCCTTTTATAACTACCTTCTCTTGAGAAGTAGCAAGGGTCCCCCAAGAACTACCTCATACTTCCCATGACCTAAGGACTTCCCATTGAACCCCATCTCTTAAATGTACTGCAATTCTGAAAACCAAGATTCTAATCACATGAGGTTGAAGGGGGCATGCATAATTAAACCATTTCTAAACCACTGGAATTATCAACACAAAACTTTGTCTTTGTTTATTTTTATTTACTCTTTTAAAAAATGGTTAGGACTATTTTATGATTACTCAAAAAGATGTGGCTAAAATTTTTAGAGTCACAATGATATACTTGAGAATATTCTTTTCTGCCCTTTTCTCATGGATTTACATATAGTTCCACTTTAAGTTAATTCAAAATGGAAAATATTATTTCTGTTTTTCCTGGGAAAAAATTGTTATGCAGCATCTAGTTAAAAAAAAAAAAAGTTAAAGGAGCTTTTTGGTGTGCATTTTCCATACTTTTTCTCAGGGAAAAGTAAGATGTTAATTAGTGCAAACTAAATGCTGACTTTTGGTCCTGGATTTCTACTACTAACAAATTGGATGCAAATTGTAACCTTAGGAAACCACCTAATCTTTTGGGGGATGCTAGATGTCCTCTTTGCTCACTGAAAAGTGCTTTATTGTCCCTTCCACCCATTACGTACATGAAAATCAAAAGCTATTACTTCGTCTAAAACCATCCTCTTCCTCAAGTCCCTCCCCCAAACAAACCAAGAACTTTAACCACTCTGATTTTCAATTTAGTAGAAGATATGTCTCTCTTTTTTCTTATTTATTTCTTTTAACTAAAAACACCCATTTATTTACTTGGACTCTTAAGAGAGAACATATTTGGCCTTTTGGTAATGTGGATAGAACCAATTTTCATGTATTTAAGTATAATTGCTTTTTGTAGAAACGTTATATAACATTGTCATTTTTTTTTCATGTGTTCAAAACTACTACCAAAGAAAAGGTAGCTCGTCTATTTTTCTGTGATTGATTTAACTATTAAATAGGAATCTATCACTGTACTGGGGACAGTGTTATGTGGGGGTATATGAAATATTCTTTCACCTGAAATGTAAAATAACCTTGGTTTCTTTGGGTTTAAAATCCCTTATTGGGCTAGGGTTGGGGCTCAGTGGTAGAGTGCTTGGCTAGCATGTATGAGGTACTGGATTCGATTCTCAGCACCACATCTACATAAATAAATAAACAAATAAAGAACCAAATAAATAAATAAAAGATCCATCAACCACTAAACAACATCAACAACAACAAAACCCTTATTGCAGTTACTCAGTTCTTTTTGGTGACGTGGTCAGACTTTCAGATATTTTGCTCTTCTCTCTTCTACTCCCACTCTGGCCCTCATCTATATAGGATGGCTAATCCCCCTTCCCTATATTTGAACTTGCTCTGAGGGACTTTCCCTATCACTTTGCCTTTTGGAATACAATGGGTATGATGGTGTATTCATCCCTTGCCTTCAACAGCCAGGTCTTGCCCTTGGCTGCTCGTCTCCCTGACTACAGGCTGGCTCTTGCTTTACTATTGGCACCTCTGCATATCCTCTGTGTCACATGTGAGAACTGCTTTCACTCTGATATTATAAAGGACATAATAACTGAAAAATGTGTCTTAGAAGCTTGTAGACCCCCAGGCTGCATCCATGTCCCTAGCTCCTGTGCTCTCCTGTCTTTATCTGGACATCTCTACAGTTGGCCTCCTCCTGCTAGTGCATACAAGTTGTGCACTAGGAATGAGACAGGGGAATTACATGCATTTTCAACTTCTCTCCATTTCTTTTATTTGTTCTAAAAGCCATGGGGTAGAAACATGAGGGAAAATGGGAGTTCCCACTTCCTTTTCTTACCTCACAGATCCTCAGCTAAGTTGTGTTTCCTTATTTCTCTATTTTATCTGCCCTAGAGTGTTGGGCTATGTTGGTGAGTTGGGGCCATGGATTGAAATTAGCTTAATGATAGAAATAGTTACTTTTGAAATACTCCAAAAAGGTTTTTCTATGTCAGGATAGTTCCATGCTCATGATTACCACCTCATCATTTTTTGGTGAATTGCTAAAGTGAAAGACAAGAAAAATAGCAAAATTAGACACCTACAGATATTTTTATATGTATGAGATACTGTGCTATCAGTTTATATGAACTTTAAATTTTTGATTTACTGCACATTTTAAAGTAAGACCGTAAAAGCTCAGTGATAGCAGGAAAAGCAACAACATCCCCATGGTTTCTATAATAATCCGCTTACCTTGATGATCATGATAAAATCTGTAGCTAACTCAATATAGAAGTTCTTTATTATAAATAGTAAGCCTTACTATTTTTATATTCTGTAGATGCTTAGCCCCTTAGACTCTGAATAGATTGTTTAAACTCCAAATTATCCACTAAAAATTTAATGACATCTTCCAACATTAACCAAGATACACTTGATGATGCTATATCTCATGATACTTTTATTACTGGTGAATTATGGCTGTATATAATGGGGGATTCACTGTTGCATATTCATACATGCACAAAATATAACAATATAATTTGGATGATGTCATTCTTCCCTTCCTTCCTCCCTCTCACTGGTCCCTTTTCTTTTATTCATCTCCCTTTGATTTTCATGGGAGCCTATCTCATGATATTTTATACTTATCCTGAAAATAAAAGGCATTTACCATAGCTATGTACTGTTCTTAGTACTTTATAAACATCCAATTCTTTTTTAATCACAAAATCCTATTTAGCTAGTTCCTGATATTCTACTTTGCAGAGAAAATGGAAGCATAGAGAACAAGTAATTTTTTCAAGAACAAAGAGCAAGTAAGTTCCAGGACTGAGATTTGGGTGCAAGGAATATGCTTTTGAGTCTTAACTCACTCACCACACTGTGTTTCTGATAAGAAAAAAACTTTATGAATTGTTCTTGGGTAGATGTACAGTAAGCTCTCATTTACTCTTTTGTTCTTTAAAGAATGCTAGCAACTAGGCCTACTTTAAAAATTTGGACCACATAATCACTGTCGCATGTATGTGAGCACACACACACACACACACACACACACACACTAAACAACCAAATCTATTTTGATTTTAAATAACAATAAAACATTTTCAGTTATCAGATAATTTGAATACATAAACACAATCTAAAAAGGAGATTTCACATCTTAATATTATCCCTGGTTCTGGAATTTACCCATTCAAACCCACAACTATATATGGCTATTGTACTTGTGATTACTGTGTCATAATGAAGAAGCAGGCAGCATTTGCTAAGTGATGTTTAGCAATGTGCATACAGTATTTTCCTCCTGCATGCCAATTCTTTTACTGATTTTTACTTTGCTTCTCAGCATAATGTGTAATTCTTTCTTTTGTTTAGCAAATTCATTATTCATATTTCCCAGATTGCTCCCCTTAGGACAATTAATGACTGAGAATGTTTCTCCCTGTTCAGTTCCTTTATCCATTCTAATTATACTTAAAGGTGGCATTACTTTTTTTTTTAATGTGAAACTTCAGAGGAGAGGGACTAATGGAGCAATCAGACAAAAGGATATAAGCAGGTAAAATGAAAGATGGCCTGTCATTAATTTATGACTATGTGAACTTATTTGTATTCCTTTTCAAGGGGGATTTGCACTAAGTGTCTTTCATCTTGTACAAAGCAGACATTAAGTGCATGAGAGGAAAATGACAGACAAAATGTGGTAATTGAACTGGCCAAGCTATGTTATCTTCATCCCAAAGCCAGCTAATAGGATCCTAATATAAAAGGACCTGGCTGAGTGAAGACAAAAAAAGAAATTCCTGAAGCAATAACTTAAAAGATGTGAAAGTTTCATTCAGTTATATAATCTTATTAAAACTTTAAATTAGAGAGAGAATCACAGTTGGATGTATGCATAGAGATTTCTGGCATATTCAAGCAGAAACTATGGAAATATTAAAAATCTGTATATGAAATTCATGTTTTCCCTTCAAAGTTTACTTTTAATTTTTTCAGGATACAAAATATTTTGGAGAACTTGAGAAATGAGTGCTTCCTGGAGTCTTTGATTCTCAGAGAAACAGCCTTAAGTTCAAAGGAACTAGCAAGCAAATTTGGTCATGCTTATGAGTAGTGCATTCATTCAAAATGGTCAAGCCCTGTGTAAGACAGAGAGTACTTAAGGACTGTGTGAGTTTGGGCCATCACAAGTAGAATATCACATCCCTGTCATATTCTTCAGTTGTCTTCCTATTGTACCTATAAAAATCATCTGTGCTGAAGATCATGGCCTCTAAATAGAAACTGCAGACCGAAAAAATATAGTCTAGCAAGTCTATTCAGATTATTGAGGATATATTTGTTGATATATCTGGCAATATATAATCAGGTGTGCATGAAGTGCTAATGTTTTCACTCCTAAGTGCCAAAGGATTTTGCAATAAGCTAATAGGAATGACTATTTTTAGACATAATTTTGAAAACTTATGTGAAATTTATCAAAATATATAATGCACTTATTCTATTGTATTTAGTTGGTTTCTCTCTTCATTGTTCCAAGCTTTAGTAGGCATCATATTTAGCTAGCAAATAAAATATATAACTTATTTTTAAGGAATGCTGAAATGTCATTGTTTAGTTGTTAATTCTTTGAACATCAATGTCATTGTTAATGTAGGTAGACTCTAAAATCAACATTTAGAATGCCATGTAAATTTTTTTTTAAAACTTTATAAAACTAAAAAGACTAATATTTTCTCATACATTTACATAATCATGGCTGGATAGATATTTATATTTAAATGTATTTGTTATATAGGATCTTTGTTGTTCTTAAAGTGATAATATGGCTGCATTTATAAAGTTTAGCTCATGATGTTAATGGATGACAAGATTTCATAGTTCAGGAAGGTGAAAGACATGTAAGAACTTAAAATTCCCAGCACCTGTTTAGACTCTGGGCAGACATTAGCTGTAAAGCTGTTGTGCTGCCTGGAGGAACTCTCAGGCTAGCAGCAGAGATGGGCAGATGGTGGAGCAATCTTCATCTTCCTTTGAATCATTTTAGTTTGTACTCAGTTCTTTTTACGTTTTTCCTCCAAACTCATCAAACTTCACAAGGCTTTAATAATGAAAAAATATTTTGCTAAAGATTTAGTAAAGAAGAGAAATCACATTGCCAATACAAACCCAACACTTAGTAACAGATTGATTTGGTAGGTGTACATTCTCTCCAAGGTTTCTCAATTTTCCCAATCACCTCATTTCCCCACTTTTTTTCTCTTTCATAGATACCCTATAAATCTCCTTTATGGCTCGAAGTTTTGCCTAGCCAGTCTATTCAGCAAAAAGTCATGGGATAGTGAAAACTTTTTTGTCCCTAGCAATCACATTTGAATGTCTTAACACAGTCCAAAGAGGTTATCTAAAGAGTAACTCGACATATTAAGCTCATTATATTAACTAATTACAAGATAATAAGAACTCAGATGAATAAGTTAAATTTGCTCTAAATTAAAAAGATTGCATAAAACTAGTGACTTATGATCTGGATCTGAAGGATACATCATCTTCCAGGAAGACAGGATTGGAAGTTCATTTCAGATAAAAGAAGATAAAAAGAATAGAGCATGAAGAATAAAGTACATGCCCTAGTGTGGTTAAATTGTGGCTACTGAGAGTATTAAAGTAAATTCAAATGATAACCAGATTTGAAGAATCCCTGAATAGATGAAGCAAGTTGGGTTTCATAAGTGACCTTAACCTTGCTTGATTTGCAAACACAAGCAAAATTTAATTTGGATTATTTCTGATAAGTGCCTATACTATAGAAAAATAAAACTTAAGGCTAATGAATCAGAAGCTACCAACTAATTTAGAACTTATAAACAAACAATAATTTACAGTTATATAACTAGGTGCTTTCCAGCAGGACAGATCAAATAAGTCAACTGTATTACTGTATCCAATCAAATATTTTCTTTGCTTCTATTTTTTATTCTTAACATTCTTCCCTTTATGTTCTCTCAGCAGAGTCCCAAATCTCTTCCAATTTGGAGCTGCCCAATCCATGAATCATTGTTTGCTCAAATAAATTTTGATTTAAAACTTGATAAATTTTACTGTGCCTTTTTTTAGATTTTAAAGAGGGCAAGAGAGGGGCTAGAAATGAGGTTAAAGTAGAGGTGAAAGACATCAATTGTCATATTATGAAGTTCAGATATTTCCTGTAAGTAATGGCGAGCCATAGGGAACTAATTCCTAGTTTGGTAAGTCAGCCAGGTAGCTGAATAAGTAAGTGAATAAATAAATAACAATATGAATAATTACTTCTAGTGTTTATGTTTATTTTCTACAACTATATACTCATTGTAATAAAAAATATTTTATACTTGGAGACATGTAAAAATAAGTGGTTCATGACTACTTTTTTATTTCCTGCCTTTATCTTCCTTCTTTCTCTTAAGAATGCTTCTTTCATGTAATGATATTAATAATAAAGTCATCAGAACACAATGGCAACTCTCCATTTATTGAGATCAATGAAGTATAAATAATAGTGTACAAGCCCAAACATTCCTAAGTAGATTTTAGGAACTAGAATGTTTTCATTATTTCCTACACTTACTTATTCATTCATAAAACGTTTATTGAAGAATAATTGCACAATTGTTCCTTTGGTTACAATAGAAATGTATAGGGTTTGCAGTTGGGGCCTTATAGTTATTATGTAGTGTTTTTATTTGTTGGTTATGTGATTTTTATAGATAAATTTCCAGTCTCAGCCTTAGTGGTAGCAGAGCCTCTGTGAGAAATCTAGACTCCAGGTACTGGTTTATAGTGTTTTTGAGAAAATAACTATCTTTAGAGCAGGGAAAGAGTCATATTTTGTTCAGATGACATAATCTGTAAGAGTTAAATCAAGCAGCTGGGAGTGTAACTTAGTGGTAGAATGCTTGCCTAGCATGTCTGATCAGAGGTCCTATTGAGGTTCAATCAATCCCTAGCATCATGAGCGGGGGTAAAATGAAAAGCTTAAAAAAAAAAAAAAAAACGTAGCCAAGTATAATGGCATATTCCGATATTCCTAGCATCTCAGGAGGCTGATGCAAGTTCTGGATCTGCCTCAGTGACTCAGCGAGACCCTGTTTAACAAAAGCCCCAAATGAAAACACACACACACACACACACACACACAAAAAAAAAAAAAAATATCCACAGGACCTTCTGGGAGTGATAAAGCACCTCTGGGTTTAATCCCCACCCTCCCCCTTGGCATAAAAAGAAGAGTTAAATTAAATCAAGAGTTGAATCAACAAGACCTAAATCAGTGAATTGTCAATTTGCCCATGTTTTAACCTTTTGGAAGGCACAAGATTGCCCTAGTGTTGCAGCTATAAATAGGAGGGACTTCTGCATTCCATGGAGGAAATAGTCAATGTTTCCACAATTAATGGATTGCTGATTTCACTGTTAAATGCTGTTGGACAGCCATAGGCAAATTGGAAGTTAGTAAGTACATATCATTAAATTAATTTAAGAGTTATGATATAAAAGTACTGGACTTCATATCAAGAGAAATGATGTTACATTATCTGGAATTACCATGTCCTACTGAAGTCCTGGTCTATAAGAAATACTAATCAAAATTCTATAATATGATATACAGTTTACTCAAAACAATTATTAAGTTTTTTATTTTTAGACAAGGCATATTATAAGTATACCTTGTCTAAAAATAATTCTAATTCTATACATATGATATAGAGTTTACTCCAAAAAATTATTAAGTATACTTTATTATAAGTGAAAGAAAGAGATGGTAATTTCTACATGATTCTAAAAGTTTTATTTAAATAAATATTTGGAATATTAAAGATAGAAGATTGATAAGATCAGCTATTACTTTTTTTTTTTTAGGTACTGGGGATTTATCCCTGTGGTGCTTTACCACTGAGCTACATTCCCAGCCCTTATTAATCTTTATTTTGAGACACAATCTTGCTAAATTGCTGAAGCTGGCCTTGAACCTGTAATCCTTCTGCCTCAGCTTCCTGAGTCGCTGAGATTATAAGCATGCATCTCCATGCCCGGCACTTTTATTTTTCCTCTTAAACACTGACTCAAATTCTATGATTTTTTCTTATGTGGACCTGGATTTTTCTGAACCATTTTTTTTATTCAGTAATTGATGTCTATATAACTATTACAATTTGGATTTTTATTCCAATAATTATTTGAATAATTAGTAATAGTTTTCGAGTGTTATTATTATGTGCTGCATCTGGACTACATATTATGTATCTCAATTCTTCAAAGAATTATTAATGATGTTAGTACAAATCTCATTTTGTAGCCAAGAAAACCTAGAAGTAGAAGAGCTTACATAAGTTTATGCAGCCAATAATTGGTATAATTTAGAGCTGGAAGGGAGATTTCAATTTAGGAATGTTGAATCTACCATCTGAGCTACTGTACCTTCTGTTAAATAAAAATGATTTGCGAACTTAGCAAAACTTAGTTTTATATACTTTTCTTCTTAAAGCTAACATTAGAGATAGTGAGTAAACTCAATTTGATATTGTTCTCATCTGGCATGATGAAAGACTGCAAAACAAATATGGTGTTTCCTCTATTCATTGGTGGAAGTTTTAAAATATTTTTCTGCCATAGTGAAAAAATACCAGAAGCACATATTTGTCATCTTTAGAATTTATCTCCAAGGTTGTGCATATTTTACCCTTGAGAATTTGCTAGAGTGGTTTGTACAGCCACATCAACATCAAGCCACATCTGCCTCCCATCACAAAGCTCCTGTTATTCTTAAGAACCCAGAAGCAAAGGTTGAATGCATTTAGTAGAGTGAACAGGTGCTCACAGGTACCACTAGTTATTTAGCATAACTAGATTCAGCCTTACTCAACTATGAACTGAAAGGTCATCCAACTGAAAATGCCCTCCATCTGTCTTATTATTCTCCTGTCCAGCATTGTGCTTGGCTGTTGATGAAAAGGACGAGTCTATAATGAAAAGGCGACAATCATTGGCAGCTTGATATGCAATGTTTTTACTGTAAAGTGTTTGAAAGCATGATCATGATGGTTATTTTAAAATTTAAACATAATAGACTTCTTGAGTTATTTCAATATGACCACTGAGTGCACAAATTTAACTAGAAATATGCTTCATGTCATTTCTTATCATTAGTATTTCCTATCATGAATAAAAATACTAAAATACTTCAAATTATCTTTAAGAAGACTGCAATGTTAATGTTTTGTCTACAGGTCTGTGGTGATAAGCTGTATATTATTTACTTATTGGCTGACTCATTCATAATTCTTCATTGTTTATACCTACCAATAGTTAATGAAATAAAATAGTGATATAGTAGTACCCAAACTAGATATGATCTCTATAGAGAGGAAACAAATATTAGCCTGATAGTTCTACAGCTAATGTGAACATTATAATTATGACAGGTTTCAGAGAAGAACAATGATACTTTTTATATAATTAAATAGTTGTAACAATAAAATTGGGGTAGTATGTTTAAGTGTAGATTATACATGCATATCAGGCAATAACTGATAGAACCAATCAGTTCATTTAGCAGAATTCCTGCTCATGCCAAGAAATAAGACTGTTTTTCATCTCTAGGAGCTTGTGGTCTGAGGATAGGGACAGAAGAATAAACAGATACTAGTAATGTAGCTGATTAAGTGGGAAAGAAGAGGAACGTTGCAAGAATTAAGAAGGTACCCTCGTATATGCTAAGTGGACCTAGGGAAGGTCCACTGACTGAATCTAAAACATGAGACTTTGAGTTCTCAGCATATATTTATGTTATCTTAGTGCTGTGAAGAACATGCTCACTGAAACCATAACATGACCAATGCATACAATTTTGAAACCTCTAAATATCTACAACTAGAATAAAAAGCAAGAACAGTGCTGGGTTGTAACTCATTGTCAGAGCTCTTGTTTAGCTTGAGCAAGGGAGCAAAGTCCTAAGATTATAATATATATATATATATATATATATATATATATATATATAAAGAGAGAGAGAGCACACACTCTCTCTCTCTCTCTCTCTCTCTCTCTCTCTCTCTCTCTCTCTTTGGGGAATAGGGATGTAGCTCATTGCACTTGCCTAGCAGCTTATGCAAGGCCCTGCGTTCAATCCTCACCACTGCAAATAGGAAAAAAAAATTATTATAAGAAAATGAGGAGAAACCCTTAGAAACATTGGTAACTTAGAGACAGGCAACAGTTATTTGCAGTAATGTACAAAAAGCCTTTTATTGGATAATACAAAGAAGATTATTTAATTGAAAAAAAGATCAAAGTACATAATATGCCATTTCAAATAATAAATACAAATGGCCAATCAAGTGACATGTAGATATCAACCTTAATAAAAAGACTTGTGAGTAAAACAAGATATTACACAGGCTTAGGAATTTTTCAGAATTTGAACCCAATATGGGAGTGAAGAAGGAGGTGCTCTGCAGCACAGCTGATAAGAATGGAGATGAAGTAGAAACGTTGGAGGGTTTGGTTGGAGTAGACTGGGAGTGCAATATGCACAAATCCTTTTGGCCTAGGAATTCCAATGTTAGAATTTTTTTCTAAGAGAAATAATTGGATGAAAATTGAGGTCCAAGTAAGAGAGATAAAGATGATTTAAGATAGAGCAATAATGAATACTTTTAAAGCTCATGTCACAAATTGTATAATATTGTTTATATAAAACAGTATAAGCCTTTTTATATTGGATTGGTAAATAAAATTCTCGACTACACAGTAGAATACTCTGAAGCTATCAAAACTAAACATAGGTGTTTAGGACTTATATAAGTGAAACAAATTCCCAAATAAGTAATAGTGTAATTCCATTTTAAAAGTATGGCATATTTATATACTTAAACTATCATGAAGCATATATTCCACACTGTAAGTAGTGTGGGAGCATGTTAGGAGATTCATTTTAACTTTTCAGCTTCTACTGTTATCTTGACAATGAATATGTATTACTTGTATAATAAGGAAATATATTCTAGTAAAAATTTGAAAAAAATAAAAAAAATCCAATACAATGTTTACCACCTTAAGTTTTATCTAGATTGCCACTGTAAATTCAAATGAAAATGGAGTGATCAAGAAATCAAGATTAAAAGCTTATTTTTAAAATGTAGAGGCTAAGGAAATCGAACATCTACCTAAAATACTTGCATCCTTTATAATATTCCAGGGTGGGGGGAGGGATTTAATTTCAAAAACTCTGCCACATGAAACATTATATTGGGGAAAAAGAGGAGTCATAAAAGAAAGTGAAATGAGTTTATTAATAAGAGGAACAAAAACGGTAGCCTTTTGGAAACAGAGTTTTATCTACTCCAAGAAGCTCTGTCAAAGTGTTTCTTATTGTTATGTCCTCAGTATTTTACACTGTCCCCTCACATGATTGAATGTTGACCTTTTCCAGGGAGATAGGTAGGTGCTTTAGTCAGCTTTTTCATTGGTGTGACTAAAAGATCTGACTAGAACAATTTTAAAGGAGGAAAAGGTCATTTGAGGACTCACAGTTTCAGAAGTCTTAGTCCATAGAAGGCCACCTCCAATCCATGAGGCTTGAGGTGAGGCTAAACATCACACACACACACACACACACACACACACACACACACACACACACCCCTCAACGCCATGGTACCAATTCTTGCTTCCAGCCACATGCTACCATTTCAGTTACCACTCAGTTAATCCCATTAGGTATTAATTCACTGATTGGGTTAAGACTCTCACAACCCAATCAATTCTCTGAACCTTCTTGCATGGTCTCATACAGGAGCTTTTGGGGTATACCTCACACCAAACCATAACAGTACAGTAGTTATTCTTTCATGAATGTAAAATAAGAAGGTCAAGAATGTTGCTAGAGTCAAGACGGAAAATTAAGTTTTTGTTAAATTCAAACTTATGTTTTCTTTCTTTGTTTTACCGTGCTGCTAAGAGAAGCAAGGAATCAATAAGAAAGAATCTAATACCTTGAATCACAAGCTAGAGTGATAAGGATGACTTAAGATGAAGCAAAAGTAAATGATTCTGAAGCTATGGCATGAATTTTAATTTGAATCAAGAGCTCTGCATTCCTCTGGAAAAAGAAAATTTTCTATTCTTTGAGCAGAATGTTACTATTAAATTATATGTGGATGTGAGTGGAAACTGAAGCTCTATAAAGAGGCATCTGGGTCTGTTGAAATATGAGGTTTTTCGGTTGCCTTTTGGAAAAACAGTTTTATCCACTCTAAGGAGATATTCACAGAAGGAATTTTACAAAATCCCTGATAGTCCACTTTATTACTTTAATAAACTTATAGTTGGAATTTATTCACTTATTCTCTCATATACAATTCTAAGCCTGCTGATGTAAAGAAAATATAGCATTTTTTTTTTTGCTCTGTGCCAGACACTTCAGCTCCTTCCATTTACTTTTTCAAATAATCCTTCAACAGTCCTGTGAAGAAGTAGGTATATTATTATGCATACTTCACAAATGTTAACATTTATGCTTGGAAGTTAAATAATTTGCCCAAGATTATTTGGATGATACATGATAAATGGGGGTTTGAATCACGGATTGTTGATTATAAAGCTCAAGGACAATTTTTGTGCTTACACATCTTCTGTAACTTTGTAAAACACATATGCATGCATTTATTCTAAGGACATTCAAATTACTTTCTTAAGTGGGACAAAACAGCTCTTTTTACATTTTATTTATGTACAACATAGTCAAATAATTCATCACAATTATAATAAGATAGTTCCTGGGAGCTCTCATCATCTCTAATGCTTATGTAATAAATCTTATAATTTGAACATTGTAACTAACTAGCAAAAAATGTAAAATATTTGTAGATAATTTATATATATATAATTTGAACAGTCATTCGGTTGCTTTTCCAGAGTAAAAACTTGGTGGGGGGGCGGCCCCTGGAGTTGTGGCTCAGTGGTAGCACACTCGCCTAGCACTTGTGAGGCCCTTGGTTCAATTTTTAGCACCACATAAAAATAAGTACACAAAATAAAAGTATTGTGTCTAACTACAACTAATATATATATATATATATATATATATATATATATGTATATATATATATATATATTTTTTTTTTTTTTAAACTTGTTCAAAAAAAGAAAAAAAGATTAAAATAGAAGTTAGAAATGGCTAGGAAAATAAGCCATTTTAATATATGTTTGTTTATTTAATTTACTTAAAAGTTTAAGTATGCCCTTGTAACAGCACCAAAATGCTATAGGTTGTAAGTACACTTCAGATAAATCTTAATGTATCAAATACAAGCAACAGACCATATGATTAAATATCTGTGTTTTTAAATCTGGTGAGTGTTGCAATTAAAGTTTAATAATGGTTATAACTGTGCACTACATAAGATACTTCTTCACAATGATATTGCAGAATCATAAGCTATGTACTCAAAGGAAGCACATTTATTTTCATTTCTAAGGCTAGAATTCTATTAAAAGTAAACATTTTGTTATTTTTTATCAGAGTGCATTTTATTTTCTGCATTTAAAGATAAGATGCTGCAAATTCATCATAATTCAGTGAAGGATTTTTTCCAAAGCATAATTTGAATTCACATAGTGGTGTGAGTACTTTGCCAATTTTTAAAAAAAACTTTGGTCATGGCACTTTATGCATTCCTTATTAGAAATGCTTTTGAAATTATTTTATTGTGATAAGAAAACAATTTTAAATGTGTAACACATTATTGTTGACTATAGGCATAGAATATCTGGTTTTACTTTTTTTTTTTTTTTTTTTGTGCTGTGGTGGATTGATCCTAGGACCTGTGCAAGCTAGGTAAGCACTCTACTACTGAGCTATAAATATCAAGCCTAGAATATCCTTTGGAAAAACACGTCTTGGTCTGGAAAGTAATTTCAACATCAGAAATATACATTCCAATTACCAAATGTTATATAGGACATAACCTGAACCGAAATCATATATTACTGTATCACATTCTTGAATAGGAGATTAGGTACTAGCATCTTTCATACACTTCTCTTTCTTATAAACACATTTTCTTGCTCTGAATATAATAAACTAATGATATCTGTTAACTGTGATAGTAATTAAATTCTAGTTTGAATTCAGTAGATTTACATGTTTTGTATACTAGATATTGTAGATATAGTCATACTCTCAGATATTTATGGAGTCCATAGAATAAATCTACAGATATGGCTGCTAACTAGAATGTTTCCTTGAATATTTTAATGGATTGGAAGGTTAGCATAAAGGATGCTAGATGGCCTGAAATGTTAAATTAAGCAGAAATATTTATTCCAAAAGTGAAACATGCTCATATGCATCAAATATAGCACTCCATATGATAGATATAAATGTGATTAATTCAATTCCAACATTTATAACTTCTACTTCAGAATCATTCAGTAGGAATGGCCTCTTTCCCCTACTGGTCATAGCTGGCTTTGAAGTAGATAAGCTAGTATATTGGTTTGTGTGATTATGGAAATTGCTCTTACAGAGGAATGATGAGGGCTAAGGCGTTGCCCAACGTATGGGATATAGTGATAAACAAGAGTGTGTGAACAACTGATGTATAGGATAATTCACCTAATTCCCCATAGATTATGGTACTGTCTTTGGCTGCCACCTAGAAAATACCGTCTGATGACATAAAGATTTCCATATTGGAAATGTAACCTAATATCTTACTTTAGTAATTGATCCTTATTCCTATATGTAAGCAGCCAAAGTGGTGTCAGATAAGTCACGTTTCAGTGACTTCAATTGAATTCTTAGAGAAAAAGGAATAGTTGACTATGAGTTTTAAGGCATGCCTCCGAGATCAATAATCTTGCAACATTAAAGCACTATCCCTCATTTTACATCCCCACCTCATATTTTCCTTTACTAGAGAATAAACAGTCTGGAAGAATTCCATGTAGATGGTGGCAGTTTTAGGAAGATCAAAATGTTTTGAGAAAAGATTAAGATTTTTTGACTGTCTTTATCTCAGATAATAATCATATAAGGGGAATTTATCAATGATTTCAAATGTATTGTGTAAAATATTTGTGACATGATGAGTATTCATTTATGTGTTATAAATGAAGTATTAAATTTTACTTTATTTTTTATAGACTATTAACTCTAAAAGATGTAATTACATTAAACTATTTACTTTTAAATTTTTATTGTGATAAGACAGTTAATAATAGATCTACTCTTTTAAATGAAGTATATATTATTGTTGACTGGGTATAATATCATAGGGCAGATCTATAGAACTGATTTATTATTCTTCACCAAAATCTAATGTTTCTTGATTAGTAACTCCCATTTTTCCTTCCCTCCAGCACTGGTAACTGCCTTTCTATTCTTTGATTCTATGAATTCGACCATTTTGATCATTTTAGATAACTTGTATAAATGAAATCGTCATATTTGTCTTTTGTGACTTGTTTATTTTATTTTGCATAATGCCTAAAGGTTCACTATGTTGGAAATGGCAAAATTTCCTTTTTAAAGACTGAGTAGTATTTCATTCCATATGCATGCCACTTTTTCTTTATCCATTAAGGTACCAATGGGTATTTAGGTTGTTTCCACATGTAGCTGTTGTAAAATTATTTCTAATACTGATGTCATGAAATATTTCCTCTAAATTTTCCTGAAGGCATTTTACTGTTTCAGGTCTCATGTTTAATGCCTTAGTCCATTTTAAATTAAATTTTGTGTGTTGTATAAGATAAAGTTCCAATTTCATTTTTTAAAAAATATATATGGTTATCCGGTTTTCCCAGTAGCATTTGTTGAATAAATTTTCCCCATTTTGTATACTTGATGTCTCTGTCAAAGGTCAGTCAACTATAGTGGTCTGGATTTACTTCCTGACTCTCAATTCTATTTCTTTGGTCTGTATGTGATCTTTATGCCAGTATCATTATACTTTATTATAGTAGCTTTGAAAAGTATTTTAAAGTCCATAACTGTGGTGTCTCTAGTTTTGTTCTTTCTCAAGATTGATTGGGCTGCCTGTGATTTTTTTATTGTTCCCTTTGAATATTACGATTTTTTTTTATTTCTGTAAAAAATACCATTTGGTCTTTTATAGCCATCATTGATCATGATGCATGATTTGATAATATGAAGAATTGCAATGCACGAACACAGGATGTCTTTCCATTTCTTTGTGTTTTGTTTAATTTCTTTCTTCAATGCTTTGTAGTTTTCACTATATAATCCTTAACCTTCTTGTTTAAGTTTATCCCTTGGTATTTTATTCTTGTTGATACCATTACAAATAGGATTGTTTTCCCAATTTCACTTGAGATAGGTCTTTGTTAGAAATGCAACTGATTTTTGCAGATTCACTTTGTATTCTGCCATGTTACCAAAGTCATTTATTAGTTATAGTGACTTTATGGTGAAGGTTTTAGGCTTTTCTACATCTATCATATCTTTTGCAAGCAGGGGAAATTTGTTTCCTTCTTTCCTTCCTCCCTTCTTCTCTCCCTCCCTCCCTCCCTTTTGCCTATTGGGAGTGGTGACTGAATGTGGATCCTGAACTGTCCTGTGATAGAGGCGATGACTCTCTTGGGAACTCCCAGTGTGAAGGCATTGATTTGAGACTGCCCAGTTGCTATGGTGACACCCTGTTCAACAGGAGGTTCTGTGCCAGCCACAGAGCTATTCAGTTCTTGATTTTGAGGTTCAGACACCTGCTGCTCAGGGATAGAAAGTTATGGGCATAAGCTGATAGTCATAATCAGGCTGCCCATACACATGACCTTGGTTCTGTTTACTTCAAAGAAACTTCCTCACAATAAATCTTTTCGATGTTTAAACCTATATAATAAACATGCTGAGTTTGTTGTTGCTCAGTACCTCCCTACCAGGGTTGTGGTCAACCACCAAGACCCACCTTTTCCACTATTGGTGTGTCTGTCTTTTCTCTAACCCCTTACTGCCTGGTTTGGGAGCCTGAATTAACAGCTGTGCAGGATGTGGCACATGTACTTAATTTATTTTCTTGCCTAATTCCTTTGGCTAGACTTACCAGTAATGTTTTAAATAGAAGTGAGTGGCAACTTTGCCTTGTGCCTTGATGTTGCAGATCTTTCCATACCATTGCACATGATGTTAGCAGTGCGCATATTGTATTTATCCTTCATTATATTGAGATAATTTCCATCTATACCTAGTTTGCTAGGAGTTTTACAATTTGAATTTTGCCAAACTAATTTTCCACAAGTATTAAGACAGCCATGTGCCTTTTATTCCTTATTTAATGTGGTATATAACATTAATTTGTTTTTTTATTGAACTATCCTTGCATATCAGCAATAAATTCTACTTGGTGCTGCCTGATACATTATCCCTTCCATGTGCTGTTGAACTTTACTAGTATTTTGTTGAGTATTTTTGTATCAATATTCATTAGAGATGTTGGCCTATGGTTTTCTTTTCTTTAGTATATTTGTCTGGTTTTGTTCAGAACATTGTTGGATAAATGGGTTTGGAAGTGTTTCATCCTTTTCAAATGCTTAAGAAGTGTTGGCATTAATTATTCTTGAAATGTTAAGTAGAATTCAACAATAAAACCATCAGATTCTAGCTTTTCTATGTCAAGAGGTTTTTGAATACAGACTTAGTCCTTTCACTAGTTATAGGTTTGTTTGGATTTTTTATTTTGTCATGATTTAGTTTTAGTCTATTGTATTTAATCTAGGAATTTATCCACTTCTAGGTTGAACAGTTTGTTGGTACATAATTGTTCGTAATAGCCTTGTGATTCTTTTTAATTTGTGGCATCAGTCTCCTATAGATAGCATGTAGTTGCATTTTGTTCTTATATTTATACATAATATTGGGTTTTGATATATATAATCATATAATCATGATGAAACATAATTTGTTCCATTTCAGTCCCCAGTATTTCTTATTTTTCCTCTTCCTCCAATTTCCCTTCCTCTGATCTCCTGGTCTTCCTACTATTTATTTATTGTTTTCTTAATTGGTACTTTATATAAAAAGGTGAAATACACCGTGGCATATTCATATATGTACCCAGTGTAGTTTGGTCGATTTCAGTCTACCAATCCTCTGTTTTCTAGTTTCTTCTCCCTTCCCTTCTAGCCCCTTTCTGTACTCCACTGATTTCCTTTCTGTTTTCACGGGATTCCCCACCTGTTTTCCCACTCTGTATTTTGACCTAACTTCTTAATCCATTTAAGGATCTGTTGATTGTTCAATTTCATTGGTTTACATTTAAAGTAATTATAGATAATGAGGGATTTTTCTGTTGCCATTTCATTAGTTATTGTCTGTTAGTCTTGTAGTTCTTTTGCATATATGTTGTTGTCTTGCTTTGTCTTTTTATTTGATTGATATGTTTTCATTCCTTTTCATTTTTTTATAAAAATTCTCTGTTTCTTAATTTTTTTGTTACATTGGAGATAACAAAATATCTTAAGCAGTCTATATAAGTCTATAATTATTTAAGCTAATATCAACTTACATTTAATTGTATTACAAAAATTCTATAACTTCTCCACCCGATATACTTTTTTTGTTGTATATTCTATAACTTCTCTACCCAATATACATCTGTTCCTATGGTGTATCTTTTAACAGGTTAGTTATAGACATTTTTTAAATACTATGCCTTTTAACTTCTTAATTAAAATGAGAAGTGATTTATCCACAGCCATTATAGTAATACAGGATTCTTTGTCTATATATTTACCTTTACCAACAAGTTTCATAATTTCTTGTTGTCATATTACTGGCTGACGTCTATTCCTTTCAACATTATTCCTTTCAATGTGAAGGACTCCCTTTAGCGTTTCTTCGTAAGTAAGTCTATTTGTGATGTCCTACCTCAGCTGTTCTTTGAAAGAAAACTGATTCATTAGGGTTGGTTTCTGAAGATTTATCTTATTACTTTGATTGGAACATTTTAATTCTTCATTTTTCCCTCCCTCCCTCCCTCCCTCCCTCCCTCCCTTCCTTCCTTCCTTCCTTCCTTCCTTCCTTCCCACACTTGACCACTGAGCCACATCCCCAGTCCTATTTTGTATTTTACTTAGAGACAGGGTCTCACTGAGTTGCTTAGTGCCTCCCTGTTGCTGAGGCTGGCCTTGAACTTGCAATCCTCCTGCCTCAGCTTCCTGAGCCGCTGAGATCACAGGTGTGCATCACTATGCTCGGCTAATTCTTCATTTTTCTTGATTCTCTATGTTGCTATTTATACATTAGATAAAACACGTACTTTCCACCATGATACTGATTCAGTGTATGTTAACCTATTATATATAGGTTATAAATAAAATCTATAATCTGACAAAATTGTATTATCTCTTTACATTTGGTTTAGGAAGATTAAATGACTGGTTGTACTTTAGGATTTAAATGACTGGTTGTACTTTAGGATTTAAATGACTGGTTGTACTTTAGAATTTAAATGACTGGTTGTACATCCTAAAGTACAACCAGTCATTTAATCTTCCTAAACCAAATGTAAAGAGATAACACAATTTTGTCAGATTACAGACTTTATTTCCTGGTGTCAATGTACTGATAGTTTACTATATCTTGGGCACCTAAAAATATTCATGTTGATAAAAGCTTGAATTTACAAAATAACAAAAATTTAGGAACCCATTTAAATAGGAATATTTTAGTTATATCTATATGAATGTTTCTAAATTAACTTTGTTTAAAATTATTACTTTAAAAACTGAAAAATATAGAGTATAACAGCCTAGAAGTGAAAGAATAAATAGATAGAATGATAAAAAACAGTGTTTAATTACTACATTCCGTATGCCTGATGTGCAACCTCTTTAACTTTAATATCCTTATTTATAAGTAGCAGTGTTGTACGTGGTAACAACCACTGATTTGCCTCTAAAGTGTAAACTCATTGAAGGGAAATACACATATTTGTCAAGTAAATAATGATTAGTGTTCTGAGTTTGGTCTTAAGCTTGTCTTTTCCATTAAGTAGTCAATACTAAATATAGAATAGGAAATAGTCCTGACAACATAATCTTATTCAGTAGAAAGTATGGTTCCATTAAATAAGACATTCAGAAACATACATAATTTCAAATGAGGTATATCAGTGTACTGTCCTATCATTTACACTTTACATAATTTTAGTCTTTTAATTAAAAAATGCTACAGGGCAATTTCAATATCTGTGTATTATAATTTCTCAAGAAGAAGTAAAGATAATATCATGAAAAACTTTTCATGACTTATAGCAGAAATTTTAAAACAATGATGCAGGGAGAGTGAATGCTTGGTGGAATACAGAGGTTGTGGTTTATTGATCCTCATAAGCCATTTGTGGTTCTAGGGCTGAAGAAGACAATGGAGACATTAGATATGTTGCTGGGATTTTGAAAAAGAAGAGCAAGATGCTCAAGATTGTTTCAGATTTCTGAGATATAAAATACATTTGAAAGAGCTTCTTTTATGATTTGACTCATGCTTTTATCCTATATGGCTGTTTTCTAATGGCCACCTAATAGCTATTTTGCCCTTTTTATTTCCTAGCAAAACCATAATTTTGTTATGAGTACCAATTTTGACTTGGTTGAAAGCACTTCCAAAATTCTCCTGCAGATGGGATGGCCATAGGATATAATTAGAGTCAATAAGTTGAAGATTGAAATTGTTGAATGGGGCTTCAGAGGACACCATCAAGAAAGTGAAAAGACAATGTACAGAATAGGAGAAAATATTTGAAAATTATATATTTCGTAAGGGACTTATATATAGAATATTTAAACAACACTTAGAAATTCAATAATTAAAAAGAGATATATTTATCTAATTAAAAATGGGCAAAGTATTTGAATATATATATATATATATATATATATATATATATTCAAAAAGGTAGGCAAATGACCAATAAACACATGAAAAGATACTTAGCATCTTAGTCATTAGGGAAATGCAAATCCAAACCACAATGAAATGTCCCTTCACACCTACTATGAGGGCTATAAAAACAGACATTAATAAATGTTGTCAGGCATAGGGAAATTGGAGCCATCATACATTCCTAGTGAGAATGTAAAATGGAGCAGCCATTTTAAACAAAAAGACTTTTATTTATAATCATTGAAACCTTAAACAGAATTACTATATAGCCTAGCAATTCTACTCTTAGTTATATACTCAACATGATTAAAAAAAAAATCTGTATAGAAAAACTAGTACACAAGATGTTCATAGAAGTTGTTTGTAACTACCCTGCAGAAGCTGATGTACCACCATCCAGAATCTGGTTTTTCTTTGAGACTGATGATGCCACACTCTAACATTGTATGTGTAGAAAAAGATGAACAGATTTATTACTAACAAAAGAAGGGGTTTTGGAAAAAGCGGGTGCCTTCCTCTTAATTCAAAATGGCTTGAGAAAGCATGAAAAAGAGACTGGTTTGGAATTTTTATGGTGGTTAGAGTGCAGGGCTGGGCTGGAGGTTTTTGTGCATTGCTTAAATTTCACATTGACCCTGAAGTGGGTGCACCAGAGATTTCTTTGTAGCTTTCCCACATGTAGAGCAGAAAGGAAAAGCACTAGGGGTAAATAACTGTCAAGCATCAAATAATGAAGTCATATTTTTATACATAATATTGTTTTAAAAAAAGTAGAATCATCTCAATATCTATTAACATCAATTGATTGATAAGCAAATGTGATGCATTTGAGGTACTAAATATTATTTGAAAGCAAAAACAGAATGAAGTATTGATAAATGACACAACAAAGATGATCCTTGAAAGTATTATTCTAAGAAAGAAATCACTCACAGAAACCAAATATTATATGATTCCACTTAGACGAGATTTCCAATATAGGCATCTCTATCTATATCTACAGAGAGAAGATTATTGATTAGAGCTGAGGGATGAATTGAGAATAAATATGAAATGACACAAATGGGTACAGAGTTTATTTTGGGGGTGTTTAAAGAGTCTAAAAAAGACAAAATATTCTGTTAATATCTTGCTGCTTTTAGTTTCAGGTAAACTTTCTCTTATTCCTTTAGTAAAATATAAGATTGCCCCATTTTCCACATTGTATGGTTGTGATAGCATGTATAAAATACATGTAATGCAATTGAAAACAATTTTAAGGATTGTTATTATTTACATTGCTAGATTCTGTAACCTCATGAGTAAAATAACCATTAGTGCTCTCTGTTGTATTGTTACTTTTTATACCTGTCATTTGCTAGGTACTTCACTTATCTCAGTTCTCTCAACATTTTTTTGCAAAATCAAGTTTTAACATTTTGCAGCTAAAGAGAGTGACATTTAGAGAGATTAAGTACTCAAGATGGTGCTGAAACTCTTGTCCATCTAAAGCCTATATATTTTTTTTCACATATTGTACTGCTTCTTTCACAAAGGTTAATTGAGTACTTTTCAGACTTTCTTCATTCAAAAACATGTGAATCTCAAAAGGTGGCATATGATTGCTCAGAGTAAAATAGAAGCTTATATGTAGTTTCATTAAATTGCTTGTCAACAAGATGTGTAGTATTTTATCATGTTGGATTTCAGATTTTATCTGTTTTTAATTCACAACAAATGAAAACATGACTTTGATGGTCTCTGTAAAACATGTCAGGTGTAAAAATGAAATGGGAGCATAACCTGAAATGAAATCACTTCAGGGATTTTATGAACACCAACTCACCATTCAATTCACTCACCTTGAGAAATGGATGTGATAGGTAAAAAACCGAGAACTTGGAGAGGTTCTCCTTGACATCTAAGGTATCGTCTGATACAGGGCTAATAGGACAGCAGATTTCATAGCAAGCTAAATAGCATAGAAATCAGTGTTGGATAACTACAACATAAATCTCATCGATGCTTAGAAAACATTGAATTAATTATAAAATAATAGTTGCAAAACATACTCAGTTATTAAAGAAATATTGACAACATCTGAAAAACTAGCCTACTTGAAGGAATGTTAATAACATTTTTTATTTCACCATCAGAAAATAGATCAGAAATATATTTAGAATAATATAATATGAATGTTACAGTGGTGTGGGAGACCAACCTTGCACATGACTGAGTCACACTCCCCAGCGGGGTGCTGAGGCACTCAGTCACAGAAATGTGGCAGAGCTTTCCCCACCCTTCTTGGGTTTGAGGATCAGTGTTTCTTGCTACAGCCCCATGGGTGGAGCTATCCTTACCTGTTCCTTTGTAATATAACCCCTTGCCCCATAGGGATAGAATCTTTCATGGAAGTGCCTTGTGTGTGTCCCCTCCTCTTACTGTGCCCTTGGGTGTGGCCTATCCAGGTGTCAGTCAACCTGTTGACAGTGGACATCAGGAAGATAGACTTAGCCCCCTGAAACCTGACCCCTTGCCTCATTTGAATAGCTTCTCCTCAATAAAAGGAGTCAGTGCATGCTCTCGCTCTCTCTTTCTGCGGACCCTTAAGGTCAGAGGAGCCATCACAGCGACCCCAAAGAAAAAGGTATTTGTGTCTCTTGTGTGGTTATTTTGCACAGCCCAGTCAGCCCAGTTCAACTGGAGTGACCCCTGAGCCTTTCAGTCGAGAGAACAGAAACCCGGCACAGTGGTAGTAATTAATTTTTTCTGGCAAAATGCCTCTTACTTTCTTTATGAATTATCTATTGAAGAAGTGAATTGAAAACTAGTAAATAAGGTAAATTAAAGGCATTTCTAAATTTTCTGAAATTATAGGTAGCAGTGTAATATAATGGTTAGTCAAAAGAACTACACTTGATTCCAGTTCCTCTGCTTCTTATATGATACAGACTTGGACAAGCTACGTAATTTCTCTGATCCTCAGCCTAGGGGTGACATGGGAAAAATAATATCCATCTCAAACAATTTTAATACTGGATAAATCAGTATTATATGTATAGTATTTTGAATAGTGTCTAGCATAAGCTATGCACTCAATAAATGAAAGAGCTAGCTATATAAAATGAATACTCAAAACTTAATAGTGCAAAATAAAGTTGAAATATTGACAAGTTGGAAAATTGGGTCTAACTAGGTAATCAAATTTGATCATTCAGAATGAAAATAAATTTTGACTTGTGCATAAAATTCATTTCTCATATGCCCATATTCACATTTATATGCTTTCAGTTCACATTTTAGACATAGAATTGGGGAGTTAACTGTCTCTATAATTACTTGAGCTGAGATAGTCTTCTTGTTTCTGAATGATCTGTTTCATTCATTAAAGAGGTTGTTACTAAAACTGCCTGTAGGTGTGGTCAGGCTAGATGTCACTGGACAATAGCTATGTTTTATCATTTTGTTTAATCAACATAAGATTAAAAAGGTCATCATTTTACATTTCTTTACGTCTCCACCATTATTTTAAATTGTATATTGAATTTGAGTGTGATAAATTTGGGGAAACTAAATCATAGCAGTGTCTAGACTAGAGCATCCTCAGGAAGGATAAAGTCTAGAAAACTCAAAAGAATACTTGGTTGATATAAAGAAAACACCTAGAAAATTAATGAAAACCAAATTTAAAACTCTTGTAATAATTTGGCTTAAGTTTTCTTACATTGTAACTCACTACCTTCAAATTCTCAATAAAAAATTTCACACAGTATTGGACTCATTTTGATTTGTATGGACACATTGTGCAGTTTGAATTTAAAAAAAAACACTATTATAGTGTTTAAATTTTCCTCAAATAGACTAAAGGTAAGCTTTTGTTGATTATATTCCCTTATCAGATTTTTAAGGTATATGCCTGGGAATCACTGATTGACATTAATAGTAATATCTTGATCTAGGCAACTTCAGTGAGAATAGTTGCTTTGCACTTTAATTATCAGAACTAAAAAAAAAGCAATAGGCTTAAGAGACACACACATATGTGTATATATAATATATAATACATGTATATATAGTAGATATGTCTTTTAATATATAATATAAAATATAAACTTTCATAGGCTCAATTTTATTACTTCATGAGAGCTGAAGAAAGCAATATATAAATTTCTGCATTTACAGATATTATTTGTTCTTTTTAGCTTTCCACAAGTTTTAAATGCAAAAATTTCTCTAAATTTTATTTTTTTTAGCTTAGCAAAAATTTTTGACTAGAGTTCATTTTAAAACAAAGCTGATTTTTTTTTTCTTTTTTGGTACCAGAGATTGAATTTTTTCTTTTTTGGTACTCAGTGGTGCTTCACCACTGAGACACATTCCCAGTCCTTTTAAAAAATTTATTTAGAAACAGTCTTGCTTAGTTGTTTAGGGACTTACTAAGTTGCTGATGCTAGCCTTGAACTTGCAGTCCTCCTGCCTCAGTATCCTGAGTCTCTGGGATTACAGGCATGTGCCTCCATTCTTGGCAAAACGAAACCAATTTTAATGGGTTCATTCCACATCAATCATTAAATTAATAACACTGACCAATTATTTTATTTAATTGACACATCTTCAATTAAGGGGCTCCAAAACAGAGAGAAAACACTGATCATACTTGCAGGCAGTTTTTGTTCAGACCTCTTTAATAACAATAAATGTGCTCATGAAATATGTTGCAGTTTTGATGAATTTATTCTGTTTTATGAGGTATAATTTACGTATCATGTAATGCTCAGAATATAAAGATTCCATTTAGTGTTTCACTGGTTTTGAGATATGCCAATATGTATGTAGACCCACATTTATATCATGACAAAACATTTCTGTCATTCCAGAAAGTTCTGTCACACCTCTTTCCAACCAACCACTGACCTCTCTCACCACTAAAAAAAATCAATAAAACACAAGAAAAGGTTTTATTTCTATCATTGATTTTTTTTCATATCCTAGAATTTCTTACAGATTGAAAAGTACAATATGTACTTTGCTTTGAGTTTTTTTACTTAGCATAATATTTTTGAGATATACTATTTTGAGATATCCATGTTGCTTGTAATAGTAATCTATTCCTTTTTATCGTTGGATTATATTTATGAATATAGCTAAGCTTAATGATCTGTTTTCCTGTTGATAGTCAAGTAAGCTGTTTTCAGTTATTTAACATTTTAAGAAACTGTCAAATTCTTCCTAACCTGTTCATGCCACTTTACCCCCTGCATGAGAGAGGGTTTTGTTGCTTTGCATCTTCTCCAACATTTGTCATTGTCAATCATATCTATTTTGGCTACTCTAGTGTATATACAGATTTAAGGGGAAAATGTCAGGGAAAACACTATATATTGTAACATGTGTATTGAATTTGCATTTCCCTAATGATTAGTGATGTTGTACTGGAGAATCTTGAAGGACCTCCTCCCCCCCACCACCTCATTTTCAGTGATTCAATAGATTTCAAAGTAAGAAGACTTTAGCTCTACTCACAGCTATGGCTTTTTGTGGTGAAAGATACAAAGTAAAATTTGTCAAAGGAAAGGAATGGGGTAAAAATCTGGAGAAAACCAGGGACAAGCCTCCAAGATATTTTTCCCAGGGGAGTCACAACACATGTTTAATTCCATCAGCAATAATTGTGACAGCAGCTCGGGAAAGACTCAATGCTCAAGGTTCGTCTTGGGATCTGGTCACATAGGTATCAAGGGAGTACCCAAAGTCTGGCAAGCACCTAAATTCCAGACTCCCACAGGCATGTAGGTGTTAAGTATAAACCTGTTTGTACACTTTAGGCACAGTGAGCCCCTCTAACTAGTTAATGGTTAGATTGCATTTAAGGTTCCAGATACCAGTCAAGAGCTATTCACATAAGCAGAACTTTGAAAATGCAGCAGTTGAGCCTACTATGTTAATTCTTTTCTGCATAGATGTTGACCATTTTTTTAAAAAGTGTGTCTTCCTTTGTAAATGGCCAGCTTAAATCCTTTACTCATTTTTTTCATTAGGTTATCTTTTTATTATTTTGGGTGCAAGTCCTTTTGTCAAATTAGGTATTGTTTCTCTCTATTCCTGCTATGGTTTGGCTTATTGTTTTTCAATGCTATTTTGATGTGTATAAGTTTTTAATTTTGGCAAATCTAATTTATATATTTTTCCATGGTTTACACATTTTGTGACTTTTCTAAGGAGTCTTTGCCTAATCCAAATTAGCAAAGACATTCACCAAAATTTGTTTTGTTTTATTTTGTTACTGGGGATTGAGCCCCAAAACACTTTACCACTGACCTAAATCCTCAGTTCTTTCTATTTTTTTCTTTATAGATAGAGTCTCACTAAGTTGCTGAGGCTGGCCTCCAATTTTGAATTCTCTTGCCTCAGTCTCCTGAGTCAGTGGGATTACAGACATGTACCACTGTCTTTCAATAGCATAAAATATTTTTGACTTTTGCTTAATAGCTATTATAATAAAAAATAGTACAACATTTGGAACTAAATTTTTGTCTATTCTGAGCTTCATAGAAATCAAATAAAACATTATTTGATCTTTCCTGTCTTGCTTTTTTCTCAGAGCATGTCTTTGAAAAACATTAACATATTTGATTCAAACAATATTTTTGTTTATTTTTGATTCCTATTTCACACATTGTTGTTTATTTATTTTTTGGTTTCTATTTCACAATGTTTTTTTTCTTGTGTATATGAACATAGAGATCATTGTTATTTTCATTAATGATGCTGAATAGTATTTGGTGTTTTTCTATATGTCTAGAGTTAATTGTATGATTTTTCTTCACCATCCTAATGTGAGTTGTGAATTCAAAGGGTACATGTTCTAAAATATGTCCTGTATCAGAAATATATGTATGTTTGTGCATATATATATATATATGTATATGTATATATATATGATTTTTCATCAATTCTGGAGCTTGCCTTTAAATTTTCTTAATATTAGCTTTTTAAAAAACCTTTTGTATATATATATATATATATATATATATATTTATTTATTTGTGCTAATTAGTTATACATGACAGTAGAATGCTTTTTTAAACATCATACATAAATGGAGTGCAACTTTGCATTTGTCTGGTTGTACATGATGTAGAGTTACACAGGTCATGTAATCATATATGTACATAGGATAATAATGTCCAAATCATTCTATCATTCCTCCCTCCATGCCCCATTCCTTCCCTTCACTACCCTCTCTATAGTCTAGAACCTTTATGCTCTCCTCCCCCTTATTGTGAATTAGCATCTACATATCAGAGAAAACATTTGACCTTTGGTTTTTTGGGATTGCAGTGTTCACAGTATGAGGAGTTGTCTGCACACTGTGCAATTATTTTTATTGGCATTTTATATTTTTTCATATTTCTTAAAAATTTGTGCTCTTCAAAATCATTACTTTTAAGAGCAATACATTATTCAAGGATGTGTTTTTCACTAGGATTTTCTTAAGCAGTTCTTTCATTGGGTTATTTGTAATTTTAATTTTAATAAAGTGTACTGGGATAAACATTTGTTTTTTATAAATTTTTGTGATAATATTTAATTTTTCCTTAGAATAAATTTTAATAAATTTCTAGTAATATGATTTGGGCCGTGAACCATTTTATGATTTAAATTGTACTTATAAAAATAACTTGTCTTCCTTCCTGTCTGTATATGGGGCTTAAAGGATGCTCACAAAACATCACATTTTATTTACATATGTGAGCTTAATGTAGAGGATCCAGTTAAACTGGTTTTGGACTTTTAATCCACAGAAACAAAAACAATCAATACATGTTGCCTTAAACCTCTTTGTATGTTCATGGTAATTTGATATGCAGTAAAATAAAACTAACACAGAATTTGTTATCTGAAAGTGAAGTGTTGCTAAAATTGTGGAACTTGGCAGAGGCTACAAATTAGATTTTGAGATAAATGGTAGTGGAAACCTAATTTTCTTCTAGTGGATTATTAGTAGAAATATGGACATTGAGGATGCACCTGTGAAGCCTCAGTAAGAAGTCAGGAGTGGATATCTTTGTTGTGTTACAGCAGAAGCTTCGGGAAATGGTCTCTTGCAGTTATGTAGAAAGCATAACTTGTAAGTGATGACTTTGTATATTTAATTGAGGACATTTCTAGTTAGAGATGGAGGTGTAGTCTGGTTCTTCTTACTGCATATGGTAAAATATTGAGGCAAATAGGTACATTGCAAGAAATATTGGACAAAAAAGAAAATAAGCGCTCATGATTTTGAAAATTCTTTCTCTAAGTAGAAAAACCTCCTTAAAGTCAGGAAAGTATTGCAAAGGATGATACCCAGAACAAAGCTAAGGGTGTAACTCTATCACCGCTTGCTAAAACCTCCAGAAGATTTTAAAAACCCAGAGTATTCCATCACCAAAAGGACTCTCTGAAGATTAAAACTGTCTCTCAGATCTTTTCAACTTAATCTGAGGGTATCTAGGAAGTACCCATTGGTCACCTCAGCAGGAGCAAAAATGATCCCTGAGAGAGATTTTAGAGGTGGCTTCTGGTGGAGTGAAAATCAGTGAAACTTATTCTAAACATACAGAGTTATTGAGGAAATTGTTTCAGTAGAAATGATGGACTGATGAGGACAGAGAAAGTACAAAATATTTTGAGGCTATCACAACCCAAGGCTCTGTTGGCAGGAAGCAGGCTGAGAAATCAACTCAGATGCATCCTGGCTGTCTTGAAAAGAACACTCAGAGCCAGAGCCCAGAGCTCAGAGGACAGATTTGAGAACTACTAGAAAATTTCCCCAGTTAAATTTCAGAGCTATTAAATCATTTTTTGACTTCATTTCCCCCATTTTTGAACCAGAATGTCTATGACAGTTATTGCCTTTGTCTCCCTCATCACATGGGGGAAAGGTCAGAGAGCTGGTGCCATTAGCTTCGCAGGTCAACAGATGGAGGGGAACAGTTTCCCAAGCAGCTGTCCGTAATGGAGTAAATGCAGAGGCCTCATCTGCACCTGAACTTGATTTAGATTTTGGATTCTGAACTGATGAGATGATGAGATTTTGGACTTTGAACTGAAGCTGTAATGGGATGAGACTGGGGAACCTTAGAGGGTCAAATGTATTTTGCATTTAGAGAGAGAAGGACTATTGTGGATCAAAGAATAGGGCTGTGAAAGAGACTAAAATAAGTGAATTTGTTATGATGGTTGGATTTTATAAACTTTACATCCACAGGAGAGAGTTTTTATCACCTTTAATTACGTATGGAAATAACCATGACTGCATATGTGAATTTTAATGACAAAAATATATTACTTTGATTTAAGGGGACTTAAATTCTTCAGTCATTTTAAACAGTATGCAAATTATAATTTTTTAATAGATGGGGCTTTCCTTAACAACACATTATTTATTAGAAATGCTTTTCTCACTGTTGTGTGAAAATTCTGTCAGAGGAAAAAAAAGGAGGTGCTAGTTGTCAAATCTTGCAAAAATATATTTTCAGTGTTTCTTGAGGAAGTTTAAAGATGGAAAATCAGGGATTACAAAATGGATGGTGCTTTTCATACTCGTCTAAATTTTGTGCACGTATGACTCCATTCTTACTGCGGTAGGCATGCTGTTTGTACTACCTGACTTTTAAAAAATCTTTTTGCTTGTTCACACTACAAAGAACATATTGCAAAAATGGCATTGCTTATTTCAGAGTGCATAGTTATTAATAAATGTGTCATGATGTACATGTAATTCAAGAAATCTCTGTGAAACCTGACCTCATGCTGTCTACATTGTAGATGGTTTAGTAATTCAGACTGTAGAGAAGCTGATAAAAAATGGAATCCATAGTTACATAAAACAGCATGTTGGAATATACTATTAAAGCTAATTTATATATTCTTCTTTTCAGAGTGTTGACAAGGCCTATTTAAACATAGGCACCTAATGTATATGCTGACATGCAGGAGATGTGAATAAGGAAGTATATGGTGGCTGATAAAATGGAGTCTACAAAATGATTTCAAATTTCCAGACTAATGGGCTAAGCAAACAATATTCTGACATATGGAGCTGTTACTGAAATTTTTAATGCTTTAATTGGAGGGTAAGAAAGCAGTTCTTCATGTAACACCAGAAATGTTCAGTAAATCATTTCTAAGGTTAAAGTGTGGAAAATTATCTCTCAACATTTTTTACACCTAAAAATAGCTTGGATACTTGCCTAAATTGGCATTATATCTTCACAAAACAGTCCCTATACACATTATTACCTGGTAATCAAATGAACATCTCAGATGATCTAACTTGTCAGTGAAATCTTCGCATCTGAATTGGTACGGATCACTAATTCTTCACTAGAAAACTATGTTCAGGAAAAATGAAAATACAATTATAAAGAATGAAACTGAGGCAAATTACAGAATGCACACCTCCTATACCACTTCAATCCTCCAACACTGAAGGGATTTCATGTAGATACTAACAAAATAGGATAATAGGACAGGAGATGTAGGACCATTTAAAATATCAAAGCTGGCTGGAGAGGAAACCATTACAATAATCACACTTGCTTTCATGTAACCTATATTTGATTTATTATTGTAGATAAAAATTTAAATAGATTCAATTGAAAATTGAGTGCTTCCTTAAAGTATAGCACTTTTATAATTGAGCTCTAAAATGTTGTGTAAAGAACAACAGTTTCATTCTGTCTTTCACAGATTTTGACACACACACACCCCCCCATACACACACACACACACCATACACAGTCTAAGTCAGCTAAGAATGCATATGGGACAGAGAAAATGAGTGAGAATTAAAAATTAAAGCCTGTGTTACTCCAGAAAAATAAAATGAGTTGCTTATTGCCTTTATAAGTTCATTAGAATATGGAAGTTTTGTTATGAAGCTTAGCTCTAGATATGCTTTGGAAACCATTTAGTTAATAAACCCCCTCTTTTATTAACAAATGTCTCATCAGAAGCCTTTTTCCCTTTTCTGAAGTTGGATCTGGGGATGAAAAGTAGCTGATTGACTCCAAGGCTAAGATAAGTAGATAAGTTAAAAAGTAAAACTTAGATGGTGTATGTTTCTGTGTTGGCAATATGGTGGACAAAAAGAGAAAAAGGGAAGTAAATTTGGGGGGGGGGTGTTTACATGAATTTTTGACTTATGTTCAAGCTCAGTAAAAATAAAATTTTCTAACATTTGGGAATTATCCATATTATCATAAACTTTGACTATTACTTTATTACCAAATTAAATATTACACTAATAAATGGACCCAGAGTTAATCCTTCAAATATCTTTTCTTTTTTGGGGGCCAATAACAACAACAAATCCCCATAAAATGTGCACCCTTTGTTTAATGTAATCTTGATCTGTTAGTGCATAAGAAATAAAATGGTAAGCAGACTGGAAATGGATTGTTGTCTGGAAGAGGGTATGGTAGATAATCTCCTACAAGGTAGCCAAGTTCCTAAATAACCCCCATCCACCTTCATTATGCATGATCTCTTGCAACTTAGATTTAAAATTGTCACTGCCTTTCTTAAATCCCCTCAAAGGCTTTTCAGAGCCCTAGAAATGATAATCTCTAACATGTCTCTGAAGTACTGCATCATCTAAGCCTTTCCTACCTCTCAAAGTTTGTTTTTCTAAGTAGTTGCAACAAACTTACCTCTGTTTTATCTACTTTTTTATGGTCCAAAAGGCTTCTGTAGCCTTTCCCCTCCTCTATTTAAAATGTCTATCTGTTGTTCATACTCTGAACTCAGATCACATTTCCTCCTTGGAGAAGTCTTTCTTCACTTCCAAAACTAGATCAAAGGCACCCATCATTTGTTCTTAAGCTAAGATCAGTATACTTCCCTTTTGTAGAATATATGCAGAGGGGACTTGTTGCCATCTTCTTTCTAACATTTTCATACTTTCTCAGTGAATTCTATAAACTGTATTGAAATAGAAATCGCACTGGGTTTTGTTCACACTTACATCCCCAGAGCCTTATAAAGTTGGTAGCACACAGTTCATGCTCTTTTAATGTTTGTGGAATATGATTAGAGGTCCCAAAATGTAGTAGAGATATTGATTCACAGTGAATATTGATACTATTTCTTATTATTCAGTCTTATCTGAGTGAATCCTACAATAACACAGTCCTCCTTTGTGGGGAACAACACTTCCCCACTGCATATATTCTACAAAAGGGAAGTATACTGATAGCAAGAATTTTTAGCAATAAAAATGACTTGCACGTTCCCATTCACTTGAACTACTTAAATAGCCTGTGCTCTCTGTATGTCTCTGCATTTTCATATATATTTTTTCCATAGTTCTGATAGTAGAGCTTATAAACCTTGGGATTTAGGCTGTCTGCTTACTGAGTTATAAAACATTCCCTATGTTGTTGTTATAATAGCTCGTCATCTTTTACATTAGGCTGATATAAAATAATTACCCTTATGCTTGGAGTACATCAAATATTTAGGATGTTTCTTTTTTATTAAGTAGATTTTATTTTTAGATCAATTTAAGATTTATAGCAGAATTGACAGAATTGATAGCAAAAATTCTCATGTTCCCTGGGAACCTCCCCTGCCCCCTGCCACCATGCACAGCTCTGCTGCCAGCAACGTCTTGTGCCACATCAATACATTTGTCTTCAACAGATGAACCCACATTGAGGCATCTTCATCATCCAGCTCACAAGTTATATTTGGCTTCATTTTTGATGTTTTCCATTTTATGAGTTTGGGCAAATATATAATGTCAATACAATACATATATCCATCATTCTAATATCAATACAATAATATCTCTGCTCTAAAAAAATCCTCTTTGCCAGTCTGTTCATTTCCTATCCCAATCCCTGGTAACTGCTGTACTTTTTACTGTCTCCATAGTTTTGCCTTTTCAATAATATCATGTCGTTGAAATCATAACAGTATGTAGACTTTTAGGTTTGTCTTTTTAAACTTATTAATATGCATTTAAGGTTCCTCCTTGTGTTTTCATGGCTTCATAACTCATTTACTTTTAGTTGAAAGTAATATTCCATTTTTTGGATATATATAAGAATATCTTGGTTGCTGCCCAAATTTTGCAATTATTAATAAAGCTGCTATAAATATCCATGTACAAATTGTTGTATGGATATACATTATTAATTCATTTGGTTAAATGCCAAGGAGCACAACTGCTGGATTACATGCTAAGACTATATTTAGTTTTGTTTAAAACTGTCAAACTGTCTTCCAAAGTGGCTATATCATTTTGTTTTCACCAGCAACAAATGGGAAATTCTGTTGCTCCATATCATTGCTATAACTTGTTGTTGTGTGATTCTTCTTATTTATTTCCACTATTAATATACAGCAATAAACAATGTTTTTCTTTCTTTGGACTATGTCTCAAAATAAATTCCTGTGGTAATGAAGAGGAGGCAAATGGCAAATGTTTTTTTTTTTTAGGGCTCAGAGTCTGAAATACCAAGTAAGTACCAGCATCTCTAGGACTGATCTTCTACCCCCTCTCAATTTTTGCATCTTTCACTATCATTTAGAAATCACCACCTTAGGGAGGAACTCAGATCTTGTTTATCTATAATATTTCACAGTCATAAATATAACCATACTGTTTCACAAATTGATAACATTATTCATAACACTTGTAGCAATCGTATTTTGTTTTTTACCTCTGGTTAAAAGTTGAAAGAAGAAATGGCAGTGTGCACATTGTACTTGGAAGGCATTATTACCTTACATTGTTTTTATTAGTTGATATTTTAGTCAGATTTTCACTGCTGTGATTAAAAGACCTGACCAGAACAATTATAGAGGAGAAAATAGAGGTCTCACGATTTCAAAGGTTTCAATACATTCCTCTGGGCTCAAGGTGAGGCTGAATATCATGACAGAAGAGTGTGGCAGAGGGAAGCAGAACGCATGTTGATCAGGAAGCAGAGAGAGGGGCTCTACTTGTCAGATACAAATATATATCCCAAAGCCACACCCCTAATGCTCAACCTCCTCTACCCATACCTCACCTGTCTTCAGCTACCACTCAGTTCTATCAGATGATCAACTCACTGATTGGTTAACGCTCTCATAACCCAATCATTCCTCCTTTCATTGTCTCTCATGTGAGATTTGGGGAGATACCTCACATCTAAAACATTACAGCTGATCATCAAATAATTGTTAAACATCTATTGTGAAGCTTCAGGTCAGTTAAATATTAATTTTAAAAGGTGAGAAATATTGAATTACAAATGAAATACAAAAAATGGCAAGTTTTGAATTGTAACATGCAAATTGGTCTTTGAGAAGTCTACTATTGAGATCATTGTGCTCTGTGATTCTGTTATTAAAGTCTCCATGATTCTATTATTATAGTATCTCTGTGGACACAAGTGGTACTGACTATGGTAAAATGACATGAAGTAATACTAGAACTGCCCCCAACCCCCGCCCCACACACACCCAAAACCAGAGAATACCCTTCATTAGTAAGGAAAATCTAATTTGTGATTCTGTTGATAGAAGAACCAACTCCAGGGGTCTCATGAAGAGCTGGTTCAGGAAAGAGGCTGTGGGATGGCACTGTGGTTCCCTGCCACACACAGCATTCATGGACACACATGGGGAAACAGCTAGGCACCAAGGCCAGGCTTATTGTGTCATGTAAAACTGTAACCCATCTTCATAACTGGGAATAGCATAGAGGACTTTTCCCATAGCTTAGAAACTGCTTTCTGACTGTCCAGCAGAGAACAAGGGTTTTTGTCAGAAAAGCAAGGTTGTTTTTATCCCTATTTATAAGAAAACATTTGCCAGATGTGACCTCCATTTGCAACTGGTTTGTCACAGAATGAAGGCTCCTTATCAGAAGAGGGGATATGATGCCAGGAAAATGAATTTCCAGGACTTCATGAAGAGTAGTCTGGCCTTATTCTGTGACTCAAGACAGCATATCCACGTCCAAGACAGCACTTGGGCCTTACAAAAGTGAATAACATAATCATAGTGCTCCTGAATCTTAATGTCCCTTTGAAAATCTATACAAAGTTTTAGTTCCCAAATATATAATCAAAGAGAAATTACAAAATCATTACATGTTAATGTTTTCATATTACAAAAACTGGCCCTATAATGGGACAAAAGCTAGATGTGCACTCAAGAATGTGGCACGTAGTAAATATTACCTATCTAGGTGCCGGATCTCTTTCTGATATGACTTTAAGACTGAAGAAGTTTGGGGAGCTGTTCGGTGAGTATAAATTTTTTAGTCCTAAAAGATAAATGAATCCTAGAGAATTTTGTGTCTCTAGTTAATGATACCGTACTCCAGAAGGTATATTTCATATTAAGTTTTATTTACACACATGGACACACACAAACACACACACACACCCTCTAAAGGAGCCTCAAAACAACTTTTTTTTTTTTTTTGCTGCTGCTCTCCATCATGATTTCATATTATATGACGGATAGTCAGATACTGTGCTGTTTCTTTCAGGTGGTGTCAGCTTAAATATACAGTGGCGAAATATTCCCCTTGTGTAATTTTAGAAAGAATTTTCAATTCAAGTGTTTATACAATATAATTACAAGAGTTTAAATTAAACCATAATTACATGTGATCTTACTATCATAAGCATGTACACTCACTGGTTTCATTTTTATTATGATACAGCAATTATTTTATGCAAGGTCAATACAATTTTGCTTTCTCATCATGAAATATCATATTTCTTGTGAAAAAAATTAAAAATTGGAATCTAAATAGAAAATTGGTAGGTTACTGTGAAAATAGTAATCATTTGATTTTCCTCTAAATTTGTTTCTTTTCAGCACTACAAGAATGAAAGTATGATGAAATTTGTAATATTTCTAATAGTAACACAGAGGAGAAGAAAGGGGCTTTTTTTCCATTTTGATATCTTCATAGATATATTTTGTATTGCTAATTTATCATTTCAAACTACATTATAATTGAAAATATTTGGCCAATTCCTGAAGCAGTGCTTCAGAAATAGTTGTAAATTTTTTATGACATTTCTCTTGAGGGTTTATTTTAGGCTTAGAGAAACAGACAAACCAAGAGATTTGTCTCAATTTATGTTCAACCCAGTTAGGACTCATCAAGACTGCATTGTATCATGTAATGGAAAATGCTGAGATAAAATATTTAGTGAGACCAAAGCCTTTGTTTATTTGAAATTCAGAGGGTATTTTAAAATCAATTTTTAAAATAAATGCTAAATTCCAGAAGATCTAGTTAGAAATTTCATTAGTTTTAAGGGGATCCTAAATTATTTACGCCTCTGTTAGAATTGCCTCTGGGTGCAAAAATCCCAAGGTTAAGTCCTGACAAAGGAAAATCTGTAAGAAACCAACAAAAATAATGGTGGAAGGCATCACTTCCTGGGTGGCCTCCATGTGCTAGGTCCTGTTGTAGAGATTGTGCACAGATTCTATTTAGGAAAATCTCTACTCAGTTGAAGTTTTCATTAACATTAGATTTTTTTCTGTAGTACCTGATAGGAGCTATTCTTACATGCTTAGGTCCTACTCACCATGTGTGGGCACCACTGGCTCTCGTCATTTTGGGTCTTACAAAAGTGAATATCATAATCATAGTGCTCCTGAATCTTAATGTCATTTTGAAGATCTATACAAAGTTTTAGTTCCCAAATATGTAATCAAAGAGTAATTACAAAATAATTATATGTTAATGTTTTCATATTACCAAAACATGTGTTCTCATATTGCAAGAATATTTCATACAATATGGAAATAACTAGTATTTAATTTTAAGATGGTAACAGAAATATAATTTTATCTATTTTACTTTTTCTTCCAAAGTTTTGAAAATATTATTTAGTTCATATAAGAAATTATTCAAAATTAGGTTAATCTAAGATATAATTTCCTTTCTAGTATAAGTATGAAAATATAAGTCGATTTATATTATTTCTAATGGCAATATAAAAAGATATCTATAATATTTAACCTATAATCTGTCTCTCTGTTATTTAAGCCCATTTTGTCCTATACTCCCAGATGTGGAACACCTATAAAACCTTAGCAACAAGTATACCACTTCAGGTAACTTTGAAATAATATGTTTTTAGATGTCTATTTTTTTGAGAAAAAAATACGTAATTGACTAGAACATTTGAAAAAAATATTTTATATATATGAAAAAATATATAAAGGATGTATAAGTTCGAGATTATGATTTCCAACCTATTTTAATGCATCTGTATCAATTTGTTGAAATTATTCACAAAATTGAAAACTTTAGATTTAATGGGTTAAGGAATCATGTGAATGTATTACTAAAGTAGTCTCATATAAATGTTATTCTTTTTTATTTTTATTTTTGGAATTGAACCCAGGGGCGCTTAACCACTGAGCTACAAACCCAATCCTTTTTTTTTAAATTTTCTATTTTGAGAGAGGATCTCGCTAAGTTGCTTAGACCTCACTTAGTTGCTGACGTTGGCTTTGAACTCAAGATCCTCCTCCCTTTCCCCCACTCCCAGCTGTTGGGATTACAAGAGTAAGACACCTCACCTGGCTAAAATAAATCTTATTTATAAGGATATTGATGGATTGCATAACAGTTATATTTTTTCTCAACAAACTGTATTTCGACAGAAAAAATTATAATTTCTTGTACCTCTTGGGCATATAATGTTATCTATTAAAAGAGACCTAAATACAGATTTAGGTATTAAATTTAGAACATCATAAGTTATAGAGAAAAACAAACAAAAGAACACCAGGTTATTAGCTCTTATATATAGTTAGGCTACTTATATTGTGTTGGAAAAATTTTAATTTGCTTTGTGGTTAACAGTAGTCTCTCAATTCTAAAATGAACCTGTCTTAAGTCACAGCATATTCCACTCTTGTTGTCAGGAGATGTGCACTTTGTCTTTTTGTTTTCCTATTATAGCATCTGACATGTTTGATTAACATTGTAAGAGTGAATCTAATGCTGCTAATGCTTGGGACTTGTTGGGTCAAGTAGTATCCTGGCTCTCCGTCCTCAACCCAGTCACTTCTACTTTTCTAGTAATAAACTATTAAAAATAGAGAGGGGAAACACAATGCATATCTAGTTACCAAAAATCAGATTATAAAACAGGTTTTAGTGTGTGGGAGCATTTTACCATCCTGTCTGTGCCACCTGCCTCAAATGCCCTTCAGGCTGGACAGTAGTCTGTCTCTAAATGATAGGCAAGTGAATGGGATAAGGGGGAGGATGGAAGTTGAGATTTCTTTAATAATGGGTGCTCTAATCACATTAAAATCATATGAACACCTTTTTTTAAAAAAAATGCTAATTCCTTAATTACAATTGCTTTATAAAACTCTGGTATCTGGTAAGGTAATTATCTCGTAGAGCTTCTTGCGCGCGTGCGCGCGTGTGTGTGTGTGTGTGTGTGTGTGTGTGTGTGTGTAAAGACATATATATGCACATATAAAGTGTGTGTGGGGGTGTGTGTGTATTCCACTTATTTTATCAAGACCAAAATCTGGAAATCATATGTAGTTTTTTCATTTGCCTCTTCCTTAATATTACTCAGTCTTGTCAATTTACCTCCTACATCTCTATGTTTATATCTCTAAACCATTACTACCACCATAACCAAGTCCTCTGTCATCCTCTACCTAAACTACTACAATACTTTCTTCAGTGTTTTCTAGCATCTACTCCTACCTCCTTCCCTTCCATTTTGTAGCCAGGATATTTATAAAATACAGATCTTCTTAGCAAATTTATTTGCTTAAAACTTACCTATTGTCTTCAGCTGAAATCTCATCACACAGTTACAATGTTGCCCATAACAAGACCACAAGACCTCTGTGTAAGTCCCCAGTATCATACCTGAATGCCCTCTGCTCCTCTCCATTTGCTCCAATCATCCTGTAATTTCCCATTTCATTTTAAGTAGAAGCTATTTTCTTATCTTCACTACTTGGAGCATCGTTTCCTCAACCCAGTGTATACTTTACCTGTCTTTCCCCCTAATAAACTATTCATACTTAACTTCTTTTTTCTCACCAAGGTCTTCTTGAGTCCCTGAGACAAATTAAGATCTCTTGACCTATATTTCCATAGTTTTCATTTATAAATATTTATTAACACTTTAATTGGCTTAGTATATAAGTTCCCTTTAGGATTTATTTCTAACCCTCCTGGCAGTTCTTTCACAAGGTTGAATATACTGAGGTTGAATGTAACACACTCATCGTTCTATTTATTGATGTACTTGTGTAAGGAGAACTTTTTATTTTTATTTTTTAACAATTTTAGGTATTCCAGTTTTGAACATTTTCCCTTGGCAAAGAATGACTGAAGCTTTTAGTCTCACCTCTTATCTTCAAGATTCACCTTTTCATTTGGGAACACTCATTAATTCCACTCCTGGAGCCACATATTAAGTAATCTGTCAAAATGTATAATAACATTAAATCCTGGTCCTGGGTTATTGTTAGTGGAAAAGTAAGCTGTAATTTTAAGAGGATTGGGAAGAAAAATGGTGGGACCTCATAGCCCATTCCTGGAGTGAGAGATGAATTGGCACCTTTCCCTTCAGAATCTCTAATCACTTCAGGGATTGGGAATTGAGGAAACTTTTTTTTTATTCACATAGTTGTTTTTCATAACATTTATTTATGATAAATCATACATTTTCACAAAATTCATTTATTATGAATCTTGACACAAAATTTTAGTGCACAGAACAATGTTAAACTGAGAACTTCATGTAAAAGCAAAATTTTAAATAGCCTAAAAAAGTCCACTTATTGATTCCTGTTTGTGTGGGGTGAGTGTGTGTGTGTGTGTGTGTGTGTGTGTGTGTGTGTGTGTAGTCCCTGAAACACATCTGTAGAGATGCTGTGTTTATAGATATATCTGGGAGTGACTGAGCTGTCATGCAGCCAGGGATGGTTAATTACAGGCATACATGAGACCCCATTCACCCATTCCATCACTCAGGCAGGTGTTTCTAATATATCACATGCTTACCTTCTGAGTTTGATGGTCATGTAGCTTCCAATTAATTTTGTAACATGTGCTTCATGCAGCCACTTTGATTCATTCAAATTTCCCAATAAAGAAAAAAAAAACTACTTGCCATTTTTGATTAGCATAAAATCCTGCATTTTATATTAGGCAAAACAATGGTGTGCTGTTGTTGATGCACTTGCTCAAAAATCACACTTACTAGAACACAGCACATTTAGGTAGAAACCTCACTGTTATGAGATTCTGCTACTGTGAATCTTCAACTTTCCTATGCCCTTGGGAAGAATTTTCTCAGATATTGTTTTAGGGAGTTTATGCAATTCTCTTTCCAAAATGTTACTAACTGTCCTTTAAGATATTTATATATGCACACTTGCATATGTGTGTGTGCACACGTGCGCGCGCGCACACACACACACACACACACACACACACTTGGAACATTGATGGAATTGGCCATCTCTTGGAAAAGACAATTCACAACAATGGTTGGATGTTGGTTTCTCTCATTTTGAATAGAAAAAGCATATGTTTTAAAAGTAAATGTTTTAGAATTTATGTAGACATACATAAATTTTAGTACATGCTGTGTAGTATTTTTAAAAGGGCTAGGACTTCTCTAGTTCGATGTCATTACCATTGATGATCAAAAAATACATGAAAAAATTACAACTTAATTACTTTTGTCCTCATCAGTTAACTTTTCTTGAGTGAGAAATCCTGCTTTATGCATAATCTAGGATCAACTTCATTAATTTGATTAGGACTTCAATAATAGGAAAAATTCTATGAAATTAGGGACATAAATAGAAAAGATGCCAGAATTTTAATGGAAGGGTTGTTCTTGTGATGGTCAATATATTAAAGCATTGAATACTTTTAATTTTACAAAATATTTCTAGGCTACAACTGTATTTTCTGTTTCATTTTCTAAAGGCGTTGGCAGAAATTTAAGGACTTACAGTTCTCACTGAACTTTACCTGATCTTTGAATGTAATGTCCTAGTGTGAATAATCTTGGGAACATAAATATGGTGACAGCTTAATGCTCTGACATTCTATTCTCATTGTCTAATTTTATTTTCTTCTTTTCCACTGATACTTGAGCATAATTACAAGCACTGCCTTAGAAAGGCATTTTTCAAAACCCACGAAAGGCCATTTTACATTAGGGAATTAAAAAGCCATTCACTTTGGAAAATAAGCAACTAACTTTAATTTTAAAATGATTTTCCCAGAGCCCCCATTACATTAAGAGAAGGATTTCTATAGGGAATGTGGGACAGATTGTCTCATAAAATATCTACAGAATCACCAGCTATTTGCAAGTGCATTTAGTAACATAAGAGTTTATTGTAGACTTTACTTAAACTTAGAGAAGGATTTAAAGATGTAGATTTTGAGCATTCACTAAGGAACAATACAGCGTTAATGATTTGATGGATACCTTGACTATGAACTCTTGAAATAATTATGTTTCATAACTGAAATTCATAAAGAACTCATCAGTAATTCTGTGATATAGTAATGCATACAGAAAAGCTAATACAGTGAGCTTTGGCATATAAACTTATTTTCTGAAGTGCTATTCCCAAAGACACGATACTGTTTAGAAAATTAGAATAAATGTGTTACACAACCAATCTACCCTTTTTATAAAGCTTTTCTTAGCAACTTTGCATTTTATTATATCTAGCTCCCTGGATTTATTTGTCGTCAAATAAATATTGTAAGGTTTTTATGAATTCTCAATTGCAAATAGTCTCCTTCTAAAGCACTTTTGTATAATAACTTTTATTAGAGAAGAGCCACATAATTAGATTATCTTAGGATAGAAGTGTAGGAAACATTCTAAAACTCTCAAGAAAATTACTTGAGGAAAAGTGCACAGCATAGTTGAGGCCTTTATTCTTTCAGATCCACAACCAGGGCATTGGGAACAGAACAGTGTCTATCTTGAATTCAGCATGCAGTAAGGAAAAGGGGAAGAATTTCTTCCCAAACTGTTTCTGCTTCATTGACCCTCTCCTTTGGGCTAGTTTATGTGTTGACGATTGAATTAATTTTTCTCCAAAATTTAAAAAATACAGTAGGTTAATAGTAGTTAGGAGATGATATTGAAACAAGACAACTATTACAATTGTTTAAATACATTTTTTTGCAATCTCCAAAAAGTTACATTAATTCACAAAATTTATTTTTATGAAGAACCCAGAAATCATTTGTTGAATGGAATATTAACTAGTTTACTTCTAAAAGAAAACATGCTATTATGTTTTATGATGAGAAATACATAGGTAAAACAGAGGTTATAGTTTTGTGTTTGTGTCATGAGAAGAAAATTTTACTCTGTAATTAGACTTGTCTAGGTTTGAATTCCAGTTCCATCATTTGCTAATTGTGAAATTCTGTGCAACCGGCCATCTATTTATTCTTTCTAAATCCATTTTTTATCTTTTAAAAGAGAGATATTTCACCTCTGTGACCAAAAGATCTGAAAAAAACACCATTGCTCTGTGCCCCAGGTGATGCAAAACATGGGCAGAAGGATGTGATAGAGGAAAGCAGCTCTGGACATGACAATCAGGAAGTAGAGAGAGCTTTCCTCACCAGGGACAAAATATGTACCCCAAGGGCCAGCCCCAGTGACCCACCTCCTCCAGCTACACTACACCTGCCCCTATAGTTACCATTTGGTTAATTCCTATCAGTGGATTAGCACACTGATTGGGTTAAGGCTCTCAAAACCCAATCATTTTGCCTTTGAGTGTTCTACTATTGTGTTAGACATAAACTTTTGTGGGACACCTCAAATCTAAACATTAGTATCTCTATAATTGGGATTATTGCTATTTTAATAGATTGATTATATAGATGTTTTGAAATAAACTAGTATTTCATTAACTCCTTAGAGAAGTCATTAAGATAACTCCTGTTGCCATTATTACTCTCATCATGAAATCATGCTGAATTACCATTGTTCTATCTTACCTCTGATGAAATAAGAATTTACCTAGTTTTGTGTTGCTATGTATATGTGCAATAAATACGTATGTATGGTGGTTCATGTCCTATGAATGTGTACATAAGATAATGGAACTTTCTGAAAAGCACATAAGGAATGAATACAAACGTGATAGTAAAGGCAGCCTCCTGATAATCATGGCAGCTACTTAATATTTTATTGGCTCCTGATTATCTACAAATGAACTCCACACATATTTTCAAGGCTTCAACATGGTCTTGTGCTGTCCTTCTATTTATGTATTTCTTTATTCAATCATTCATTTATTCAATTAGTCATGTTGAATAATTGCACAAATGTTTCTTAACTGTCTAGTGTGTGTCAGATACTACACTAGGTAATGGGAAACGATGAGTAAGACAGAATTGTTATTATAATTTCTGCTATCTCAGAAAGGTTGACAAACAGAAAAATGTTAACACCAAATGAAAAATGTCATAGCAGCACCATGAACAAATGTATGTAAAAATACTGAAAGAAAATAATTGCACTTACAAAAATAGCATGTATATAGTCAAAACTGACAGTTGAATTGAATGTTCAGAGGTAAGTGGGAGAATTTCAAGTGGAAAAATGAGGATATATGCAAGAGTGGATTCTGAAGAGGTAGGAAGGTTCTGAAATATTGATGTATAATAGGAAGAATATAGATGCTATCCAGATGTGAAGTATTTGGGCATTTTATAATATTAATAAAAATAAGCATCTCTACAAATATTAGTAAAGCATCTGAGAAGCAATGATGTCTATTTTCATTAAAAATTCCTTACAAGCAGGAAATTATGCATGCAGACTTACTATTGAAATGTAACTCAAATCAAAAGTCAGCATTGTTCACAACAGAGAGAGAGCAGTATTCCCATTCCTACAAGAATCAAGAACACACAACTCTTGTTTCCACTATCATTAACATTGTTTTAAAATTCCCATACTGTTATGGTTTAGATGTGAGGTGTTTACCCAAAGCTCATGTGTGAGAAAATGCAAGAAAGTTTAGAGGTGAAATGATTGGGTTATAAGAGGTTTAGTTTAACCTAATCAGTGCATTAATACACTGAGAGGGTGTGGCTGGAAGAGGTAGGTCATTGGGGGAATGCCTTTGGGGTTATATTTTGTTGCAGTGAAGACAGCTCACTCGAGCTCGCTCTCTAGTTCTCGTTCTCTCTCTCTCTCTCTCTCTCTCTCTCTCTCTCTCTCTCTCTCTCTCTCTCTCCCCCCCCCCCTTCCTGGTGCCATGTCCCCAGGGGCTTTCTTCTGCCATGCCCTTCCAGTATAAATGTTCTGCCTCACCTGGAGTCCAGAGCAATGAAATCAGCCGTTTATGGAATGAGACCTCTGAAACCATGAGCTCCCAAATATTCTTTCTCTGGTTGTTCTTTTTAGGTGATTTGGTCACAGCAGAAAAAAAAAAAACTGACTAAAACACATGCCATATAATTTTTTCATAGAATAAAATAAGAATTATAATTCTTGGGAAATAAAGTAAAATTTTAATTTCTATATGGTGTGATTTATACTTCTTACCCTGAGAAAGTCAATTGAAAAACATATAAGAAAAAAACAAAATAATTCAGTCAAGAGACTGGCTAAATAATTATCATTCAAAGACCTATAATTGATGACAATAATAAGATGAAATAAAATAAGAAGTTACCATACCAACAACATGCATGCCACAAGATCCACAAAAAGAAACCATTAAGGAAAATAATAATACATTTAATTACACAAAAAATTTAAACTTTCATTCATCAAAAACACCATAAACAAAATGAAGGCAAAACCTAAATGTCAATGGAAGGAACATGGAACCACAAGTTATAGCAGGGGATAATATGCTTAATTTTAAAGTCATCATGAAAAAGATAATTAAACAAGTACAAAAAGGAGGAAGAGATTAGAAGTCTTCAGGGGAAAAGTAACCAAGGACTAAAAAATCTTAATTTGCTAAACCTAATTCATAATTAAATGCATGCATCTTAAGATCATCATAGCACTTAGACTTTTGAAATTGGCATAATTTTTATTTTAAATGATAATATTCAAGGATGACAAAGGAGTAGAAAAACTGGGAGAGAAATTTGCTAGTATCCATTAAAATTTCATGTGTACCTAGTTTTGTCCTGTGAACTGCCATCTATCTTAGAGATGTCTGAGTGTATAGTCAGGGACACAAAAATCTTCCAGAGGACTCATATGGCATGGAGGGGAAAGATATGGGCTTTGGACTCAGAATGCCCCAATAGGAATACTAGATGTGTGAACTAAGCTGAGTTACGTGGTGTCTCTAAGGCTGCTTTATCATCATAAGGTGAGAAAAACAGTTATATAGACAACATATGTTTGCTATGAGGATTAGATAGGATACTGCATAAAATTCATTTAGTGTAAAACCAAAAGAATAAAAATTGTGTTTTGCTACATAAAAATTTATTCCTCCTGAAATGAAAGTGAAAGGGTAAGCACCCCAAAAAGTAATATCATGTAAATCAGTAAGACACAGCCAACCCAGTTGGAATTGGACAGAAGTCAATGTCTGGTCATCTTCTGTTTGTCTATCCCCCTCTGTGTTCCTTTCTCCCATGACATGGTCTAGCTCAGGAAGCTGACTTGTATTATTATAAAAGGCCTCTTTCTTGTTGATTTTGACTCAGGAAGAACTGAAGATAGGAGAGAAGGATAAGAGTATTTATTTCATTGATTTTGCTCTTTTGGGAAGTTACCTCAGTCTGTCTATTGATAGAAGGTCACTGCATTTCTCAAGATTGCCAAAAGCACCTGGCTCCTTCTCTGATACTCTAATTAGACAAACATTGAAACTTTTTTTAGATTTTTTTTTGCATTCCTCAATTTGAATCTATGCTATCCATATTATATTCAGTAGTATTTTCACACTGAACTTCAAAGACACTTTAATTGTCAATTCTGCTATTCAGAATTCTAATTTTTTTAAAAAAATCAATTATATATATCTAAAAATATTTAGTTTTGTAACTGATTATTTTCATTACTTTTTTTCTGCATTTGTAACATGGAAATTCATCAAAACTATACTCCTTTCTTGATCTTTGTGCACGTCTTAAACACATTTATCTTTCATTACTAAGTTTACTTTTCAAGTCTGTCCAAGAATGCAAGACAGTTTTGTGAATGCTACTTTATAAGTGTGCTAAAATAGCACTGAAATAAATGAAATTTGACCCCCTCTACTATAAGTAATGCTTTTCAAAGGAATTAAAGAGCAAACTAAAAATCCCCACAGTATCAACATTTTTTCCTGCTACCTAAGTGTTTAAAGTATATTGGTTTTAAGCATTCTAGAGTTATTAGATTAATTGGAACATACACATCTGTATTAAGCTTTGTTTCTTGAAAATTTTATGACCATATTACTGTTTAAATTAACATAGGCTTTTCTGTGAAATTTTTATTTTAGGAATCAATATTGTCACTGTTAGTTTTTTGAATAGCAACTAATGAGGCATTTACAAGCATATTTTCTCTATGACATATGTTCCTTCACCAGTCAAATCACAGGCATTATTAAGAAAACATCTTACCTGTTTTACTTCTGGTCTAACTTTGAAACAAAACTCCATGAGAATCTGTAGAAAGAAGAAAAGACAAGAAATCAATGAAGAGATTCAGTTTAGATGGGAATATTAAGAACAGGGCAGTGCCTCACCCTTTATTTTAAGTTCTTTGTGGAAAATATGCGTGCAGGCGATAAAGGAATCCTTAGGGCATTATAAAATGGTTTTCAGAAGTCAGCAAAGAAAGTTATAATGGTAGGTTGTTAAAAGTCTAACTGTGTAAACCACTTGGGAATAGAGATCATATATTGAGTAATAATTTTTCAAAATAATGGGCAAGATGACCTGATGAGACATTTCCATTTCCTGAGTCTATGAACCCTATAGTTTCACTGCACAAAGCAAGGGTTCTTTTCAGTGGGAGTTGTATGGCAAAATCCCATACATTGCTTTAAAATTCATGGGTGAGTGTTCTAGCCCACAGGGTAATGATGTGGAAAGGCAATTGAAAGCTTAATAAAATTGGCCTTCTGTGTATAATAGAAGCAAAAATATAATTTTATTGTTCACTCTAAGTTGTATATTGCTTAGAGTTGGACGCATGTCCTGCCCATTTAGATAATTCTTTTCTGGAATCAGTAATTATTTCATTGATCAATGTATATCTTCATAAGAGTTATGGATAAGAATATCAAAATATTAAATCCTAACTGGTACTAGCAAAATTTGGTTGAGAAAAATGGTTGCTCTTTTTCCAAATTTAACTTTGAAAGCAAATGCTTAAGTTATCAAAGTCTAAATAGTAGAAAATGTCACCATATTTTTATTTAATTTTTATTACATGAACTATAGCTTAAATCTTAAATTTGTTCCTGTGGACCATGTATTGTCTTTTTATAAATCTACTTTTTGGAACATTTTCATCAAGCAATATGCTACGGTATGATGTCACAGTGTTCAGAAATTTCTTTATCTTTTAAAATGGCTTTTTTGATTGCCAAATTTTATCTATCACATATAAAATTTTTCATAGGCACAGCTATTTGATAAAGTAAGAATTTTTGAAGTCTAGTTTAACATTACAAGAACAGTGCAATAAAAGTCTAAACAATTTCAGGATATGTTTATATTTTGCTTAACTTTTATTTCCTTTATAATTGTCTTATGCTCTCTCTCTCTCTCTCTCTCTCTCTCTCTCTCTCTCTCTCTCTCTCTCTCTCTCTCCCCCTTTCCCCCACCCCCCTCTCTCTCTCCCCCCCACATACACACCACTTCTTTTAATACAATTTTATATTTTTCATAAACTACTAGCAAGTAAATTGCAGACATAGTACTTTTTATTCACTAAATATGATTTCCTAGGAGGAAAGTATTCTTTTTCATAGTAACACTATAAACTTTAAGCAAGAAATTTTATATTGCTCTTGTAATATTATCTAATTCACATTCCATGTTCAAATTTTATCATCTCAATTTACTTAACCCTGGTCCAGGATCCAATCTAGAATCAGGCTCTGCATTTCATGGTTATACATCTTAAATATCCTTTCTCTGTCTTTCTTGATAGACATTTTAAAGATTTCAGGACAGAATTTTCCTCAATTTGGGTTTATCTGAGTTTCTATAGGATTAGGTTCAAATTATGGATTTTTTGCAAAAATCCAACAGATTGATATTCCACCTCCTTTAATTACCCCATCTGGAAGCATATGGTGTCAGTTTATCACAATGTCAGCAATACTAACTTTGATTATTTGGTCAAGGTCTTTTTCTTGTTGTTGTTATTAGTTATACATGACAGTAGAATGTATTTTGAAATATTATACATATATGGAATTTAACTTCTCATTCTTCTGGTTGTACATGATGTAGAGTTACATTAGTCATGTGATCATATACACACCTAGGAAAGTAATGTCTAATTGATTCTACCCTCTTTCTTATTCCCATTCTCCCCTTCTTTTCATTCCCTGTTGTCTAATCCAAAGTACTTCTATTCTTGCCTACCCACCTTGTTGTGAGATAGCATCAGCATATCAGAGAGAACATTTGGCCTTCAGTGTTTTGGGATTGGCTTATTTCCCTTAGCATGATAGTCTCCAGTTCCATCCATTGACCTGCAAATGCCATAATTTCATTCTTCTTTATGGCTGAGTAGTATTCCATTGCATATATACACCACATTTTCTTTGTTCATTCATCTATTGAAGGGATGGCTCGCTCTCGCTCGCTAGCGCTCTCTCTCTCTCTCTCTCTCTCTCTCTCTCTGGTTCCATAGCTTAGCTCTTGTGAATTGAGCTGCTATAAAATTGATGTGGCCACATCTCTATAGTTTGCTGATTTTAAGTCCTTCGGATATAAACTTAGGGGTGGGAGGGGTCACATGATGGCTCCATTCCAAGTTTTCTGAGGAATCTCGGTACTGCTTTTCATAATGGTTCCACGGATTTGGGTCCCAACAGCAATGTATAAGTGTATCTCTTCCCCTATATCCTCACCAATATATATTGTTACTTGTATTCTTGATAATTGCCATCCTGACTAGAGTAAGATGAAATGTTAGGGTAGTTTTAATTTGCATTTCTTCAACTGCTAAAAAGATATTGAACATTTTTTCATTAAATTTGTTGACCAATTGTATTTCTTCTTCTGTGAAGTGTCTGCTTAGTGTCTTTGCCAATTTATTAATTGGTTGCTTGTTTGTTTGTTTTTGGTGTTAAGTTTTTTGAGTTCTTTATATATCCTGAAGATTAATGTTCTATCTGAGGTGCAGATGTCAAAGAATTTCTCCCATGGTGTAGGCTCACTCTTCATGTTTTTGATGATTTCCTTTGCTATGAATAATTTTTAAAATTTGATTTCTTCTCATTTGTTGATTATTGATTTTATTTCTTGTACTTTTAGGAGTCTTGTTAAGGAAGTCAGTTCCTAAGATGACATGATAGATTTGGACCTACTTTTTCCTCTCTTAGGTGCAGGGTCTCTGGTCTTATGCCTCAGTCTTTGATTCACTTTGAGTTGATTTTTGTTTAGGGTGAGAGATACAGGTTTAATTTCCTTTTTCTACATATAGACTTCCAGTTTTCCCAGCACCATTTGTTGAAGAGGCCCTTTTTTTCTCAAATGTACATTTCTGGTGCCTTTTTCTAGTATGAGATAATTATATTTATGTGGCTTTGTCTCTGTTTCTTCTATTCTATACCATTGGTCTACAGGTCTGTTTTGGTGCCAATCCAACATCATTCTAAATGAGGGAAAATTGGAAGCATTCCCTCTAAGAACTGGAACAAGATAGGGGTGCCCTCTTTAACCACTCCTATTCAACATAGTCCTTGAAACTCTAGCCAGAGCAATTAGACAAGCAAAAGAAATTAAAGGGATATGAATAGAAAAAGAAGAATTGTCACTGTTGACTGATGACATGATTCTATAATTAGAGGATCTAAAAATCTCCACCAGAAAACTTCTAGAATTAATAAATGAATTCATCAAAATAGTAGAATATCTACACCCATAAGTCAAATGCATATTGACACATCAGTGATGAATCTACTGAAAGAGAAATTAGGAAAACTACCCCATTCATAATAGTCTCAAAAAAAAATAAGGGAACCAATTTAACAAAAAAGGTGAAAGACCTCTATGATGATAACCACAGAACACTAAAGAAAGAAATTGAGGAAGACCTTAGAAGATAGAAAGATCTCCCATGTTCTTGGATAGGCAGAATTAATATTGTCAAAATGACCATACTGCCAAAAGTGCTATACAGTTTCTATGAAATTCCTATTGAAATTTCAGTGTTGTTCTTCATAGAAATAGAATAAGCAGTCATGAAATTTATTTGGAAATATAAGAGACCTAGAATAGCCGAGGCAGTCTTTAGCAAGAAAAGTGAAACAGGAAGAAGCATCACCATACCAGACCTTAAATTATACTGCAGAACTATAGTAACAAAAACAGCATGGTATTGGATCAAGGTCTTTTTAAATATATGTTTTGAGTAAATATTTAGAGACACTTCAAAAAATCCTATTACTCATCAAAACTTGATCTACTATTTATTGTATCCATTAGCACTTTTTCTAACACCACAGTTCCTTCTATATTTACTAGTTATCATTCTACTAAATGTCTCTTCTCTCTTTATTCCTTTTTATAACTTCATAGTATAACTCCTGTTCAATTGATAATAATACACTGCAGTAATTATTTATTTTGATGCTTTCTTTGTTCCAGATTTTACCAATGGTAGCCATATCAAGCTGCCTCCCATATCCTTTGTGTAAGTTTCTGCCACTTTTAGGCTTATGCTACGCTCCAGGTTCACCTATTTTTCCCATATGAGTCTTCAAATCAGGGATGATGCTAAAGGAGATCTGCTTCCTTTCAGTGGATAATGGTGTTTCAAAAACCAAAATCTGGGCATTAAGCGTGCTAATTGACAACAATATGTCATTGATTCCAGGCCTCATTGATGAAATAAGCCATAATTTCTGAATTATGAGTGGAATCAATACGTTTGTTTATGTGTGTATGTGTATGATGAAAAGAATAAGAAAATGACTTGACAATATTTTGTGATCATGTTTTATAGTCCTACCAACAAAGTATCAGTTTATATTGCTTCACATTCTTGTCAACATTTGGCATCGTAAAATTTTTACATTTAGTTATTCCAATGGGTGTGTATTAGTATCATTTTGTGGTTTTAATTTACATATTTGTGATGACTGGTGATGTTGAGGACATTTTAAAGTACTTATTGGCCTTCATATAACTCCTTTTGTGATTTTCAAAGTGTTTTTTTCCAATTACATTAAAAAATGTTTTCAGATATACTTTGTGTATTCATATCCATACCTTCTTTATTGGGTATGTTTTGATAGTATTTTCTCCAAATCTGTGTCTTGCCTGTTCATTTTCTTAAGGATGGTCTTTGTTTTGTCAATTTGAAAAAAGTTGAAAATCCATCAAGTTCTATATATTAAGTTTTTTTTAAAGGAGAGAGAGAGAGAGAGAGAGAGAGAGAGAGAGAGAGAGAGAGAGAAATTTAATATTTATTTACTTTTTTTAGTTTTTGGTGGACACAGCATCTTTATTTTATTTTTAATTTTTTTATTAGTTACACATGACAGTACAATTATCTTGACAATTCATACATTTGAATCAAATGGGGTATAATTTCTAATTTTCCTGATTGTACAGGTTGCAGAAACACATTGGTCATACAGTCACCTATATACATACAGCAATAATAATGTCTATTTTATTCTGCTGCCCTTCCTATACCCCCTTCCCCTCCCCTCTCCTCCCCTCCCATCTCTCTATCCAATCTAATGTGACACACTTCTTTTTCTTTTTGCTTTATTTTATTTTTATGTGGAGCTGAGGATCGAACCCAGCACCGCATGCATACCAGGCGAGCGTGCTACCGCTTGAGCCACATCCCCAGCCCCAAGTTTTTAAAAATACTATTTTATCTAATCTGTTTTTGTTGCTGTCTCTCCAAATTTATGTGGAAATCTCAATCTCTAAGATGATAGAGTGAATTAATTGGGGCGCTTGGAAGGTGATTAGGGGTTGAGATTAGTGTTCTTATCTAAAGGAAACCTCAGAGACCTAGCTTTCCCTTTATACCATATGAGGTTACAGCACAAGAACAGCTGTCTATGAACCAGAAAAGGCACAACCAACACATACTACATTTGCTGATAACTTGGCCTTGGATTTCCAAGACTCCTGAACTATGGGGAGAAAAGAATTCTATTGTTTGTGAGCCACCCAGGTTATGTTTTGTTATGGCACCCGAAATCACTGGCAGTATTGCTTTCTTTCCCTTTGTCTTCTTTAAGGAAACAAGATATTATTCTGTGTGTTCTCTGAAAACCTATTTTACTCTTTGTTGTTCTTTTAATCTTTATTTCTATGCTTATAATAAGAACTCTTTTCCAAGTTGTAAGTTAGGGATTCCTTCCTTCCTTCCATCCTTCCTTTTTTTTTTTTTTTTTTAATCAGGTGATGCTGATGCTGTTGGTCCTGGAACCATATTTTAAAAATCACTAATGTAAAGATATAGGGCTTTGGGATAATTTGTATTTTTCAAAGTTTATCATCCTTTTATAGTTGTCAAATTTATTGGCATAAAGTAGTTGTTAATGTTTTGTTATTAACTTCAATGTCCATAAAATCTGTTGTGCTATTCCATTTTAAGTTCTTGATAATTGTACATTTTTCTTTCCTTATGTCTTTAATCTTTCTAGGACATTATCAATTTTATTATTCTCTTCAATGAACCAACTCTTGGCTTTATTTTTTATAACTTTATGTTGTTTCTCTTTCATTGATTTATGTTCTTTATTATCATTTTTTGCACTTACTTTCCTATATTTTTTTCTTCTTAAGGTATAACCCTAGAGCATTGATTTTTGACCTTTGTTCTTTACTGACATGTGTATTTAAAGGTGTAAATGTCTCTAAGCACTAGTTTATTTGCATCCCACAAACATTAAGATTGTAATTTCTTTGTAATTATGTTAGAAATAATTTTTGGTTCATGTTGTCTTTGTACCTACTGCTATAATAAAATACCACAAAACTGGGAAATTTATAAAAACCCCAGAAATTTTTCTCTTTTCCCAGATCTAGGGCTGGGAAGTCAAAGAGCAGAATGACAGCAGGTTCAGGGCCTAGCAACAGCCTGGTCTTTACTTCTAAGATGCTGTGTGTTGCTGCATCCTGATCCTCACTTTGTGGAAGAGATGGAAGGGCCAAAGGAACCAATGAGTTCCCTCTAGCCCTTCTGTCAGTTTGCTAATCCCTTCAAGGTGGGCTGTATCCTCAGATTTGATCATGTGAAGGCCTGTCTGTTCATACTGTTCCACGAGGGAGTAAGATCCAACATGTTTGTTGTATCCTCCTTCTGTTTGAGGAAGGCTTTATTTCTTTAGAAATTTTTTTTGGCTGGAGTTATGGCTCAGCGTTTGAGCGCTCGCCTAACATGGGCGAGGCCCCAGGTTCGATCCTCAGCACCACATAAAAATAAGATAGAGGTATTGTGTCCAACTACAAGTAAAATAAAAATATTTAAAAAAGAAAACTTTTGCCCCATATACTCCCTCTTCCCTTTTGCTTCTTTGAACTCCTGTTATTCTTATGTTTGAGTGCTTGATATTGTACCAGAAGTGACTGAAATTTCATTTATTTTCAATCTTCTTCTCACTCTTTTGAGATTAAATAGTTTCTATTGAATAATTTTTAAGTTGATTTTTTTTTCTTCTTTGAGTTCCAGCCTGTTAGGCCTATCTAATAGATATTTTCATTTCAGATATTGTATTGTAATAACTCTAGAGTTTCAAATTATTTGTACCATTTTCATATCTTTGTTGAAATGTTCCCATTATTCATTCATTATGATCATATTTTTCTTTAAGTCCTTACAAGGACTTAAACAATTTCATTATGGCTTTCCTCTGATAATTATAATATCTGTCGAGATCATTTTCAATTGCTTTCTTTTTATCTTTAATTTGAATCACTATTTTGTCTTAGTATATTTTATAATTTTTGTAGATTTTTTTTGGGGGGGGGCATCAGAGATGGAATATATCAAGGAATAAAACTTATGGTTACCTTTAAAAAAATGTTCTTAGAGGCAGATAAGCTACTAGCAGGTTGTCAGGTTTGTCTGATTTATTCTTTTTCAGGGTGGGTCTTTTGCTCTTTGTATTTAGTTCTATTGAGTAACTCTTACTCAAGGACAAAGTTCATTTTTCCTCAGAAGGAACATTCATAGGTTTTAACTGACAGTATTTCAACTACGGGTAGCCTGCAACTCCAGTTCTCCCCCAACTGCCGGACATGGGGTACCTCCCGTTTGTGTGCACAGCTGTCTTTTAACTGAATACCTACAGTGATTACTCCATACAATCTTTTGTGACACCCTGCCTCATCTATTTAGATAAACTACCAATTCCAGTCATCTCAGCTAAACTGGGACGTCTGTCCTGAACTCTTTCTCTGATTGAGACTGCTGGTCAGCTCAGGCTCCACTTCTCTGCTCCTGAGTAGAAAAGGGCTCCTATGCAAAAAGCCAGGATGGTTATGGGGCAATCATAGGGATCACTTTTTGTTTCCCTTCTCTAGAGCGTGACAATCCTATGTTGCTTATTGTTTGAAAACCAGTGTTTTGTATATTTTTAATAGGTTTATATGGTTTGTTTTTGTTTTTGTGGAAGTGAAACTATAGTATAAACTATTCAGTGGGGTTGAAAGCAAAATCCAGGTAAGAATTTTAAGCAATTGACTCATGAAGGAGTCTACTGATTACTTGCTAATATGCAATGTCTTTTGGATAGCCCCAATTCCAATATATAGGGAAAGAAAAGAAAGGGAATAGCTTATTTCTACTCTGATTTATTCAAGCAAAATTTAAAACACTCAAGTTCATACTTTCCTTGGTACTTTTCTTTTGGTATTGTTGCATGTGCTTCAATTAGCTAAGACAGGTAACACTAGCACAGTTTTTGCTTCATTCAGCCAGCAGCATGTTTCAGGCAGAAAAGGTGCCATAATGTCACCTTGCCTACACAGAATCACTTGGGTTATACATATGCAAAGAAGGTACTTCAGGTTTGTATTCCTGTAATAAACTTGGATTTATTCAGAGTGATATTAGTGCCTAAGCACTAATGCATTCCATTTGCAAAATACTGCCATTAAAACATTCAAATAGATGTTCCAAATATCCATCAAACCATTAGCAATGTTATTCTCTTTTACTGCTTTTGAATATGAGCTGCTACCTTTCAAATATGTGCCACTTGAATCACACTGGAATATTTATTTCCACAGATTTTTAAAATCCATTCTCTTCCATTTTAATATACATTGCATTAAATTGGTTTTCTTTATAAATAGTATAATGATAAATATTTTGTTGCATTAATTTATTTCTAATCAATAAATTATAATTGGTGACCTTTGAAGAAAAAAAGTAAAAATTGTATAATCACTCACAAGGTATGTTTGGTGAAATTCAAAAGACTATTTTAGTACTTCTTACTAAAGCTATGTGATTGAATATTGAAAATTATGGGGACTTGTGAACTTTTGAATGGATGATACATGGAGATTAGACTTCCTTACTGCTTTAGTTGTCTACCCCAAAACACCAAAAAGAAATAGTGTTACATCTTTTAGTGTGCTGCCTCCCTATAAGGTTGTACTGGATCAGTTTTTATATTATAATCATTTCTAAGGTAGGTATGAAGAACGTTGCTGTTGATGATAATGGTGGTGCTGACACTTGTGAATAGATACATTAGAGAGGATTTAAGGTTATTTTTGTGTTAACACTTCTAGACATTTGCATTCATTCCCACATGAATTCTTAAGTTATGAAGAAGGAAAGAATTATAACAACTGCTGACCTGAGATTACATGATCCTCTTTTCATTTTTTCTTTATACCCATATAGGAACATAGACTGTGTGTGTCATCAATTATACACCTCCACAGAAAATACATATGTAAGAGAGATAGTCTGGGATGAGATGTTTGTACCCAGGGTTCATTTGACTTATTTTAGGATCACCAGTTCTTGGTATGTAGTAATCATTCAATTATTTTTTGAATGATTTTATATATATGAAAAATGAATATAAATGTATTGAGAAATGTTCATTTTATCCAAATAATAATTTTAAATGTATTTTATGAAATAAATTAGGTCAAGAAAGAATGTTTAGAGTTTGTTTCTATATTAAGCTTAGTAACCTATTTCCTTGCTTTTGAGAAATTTTATAATAATATAGTCTTTAGGTAGAGTGCTGTCCATCTACAACTCAATCCATACTTACCCAGTGGGATGCTTTGCAACAATTAACTGCCTACTTGAAGTGGCTGATTAAGTGTATCATATTATCAATATCTTGATGTAACAAGTGATGGACATACTAATGTGCATAAGACATGAAAAACCTGAGATAATGATGAGACATAGATGGTTGATCTGAGATCTGAACACTTACTTTTAATAAACTTACATTGCAATCTGTAAGACCACTGGTTGTTTCTAGTCATTTCACAAATGGTCCAGGTATTTGGGTCACTGTAGAAGAAAAGAAGTCAAAACGATTTTTGTTTGTATGCTCAACATAATTTGAACTATAAGAATATAATTTTGTAAAAATACCATTTTCTTAATGATTGAAATATTTTAAATGTTGCACATTTGTTTCAGACACTTAATTCATCCAAGGTAACTTGTTTTTAATTCATTTGCATGACACTGTTTTTGAGTTTGGATTTTTTTCTTGTTGCTACTAATTATATCATTATATCTCTAGCTTACAATAAAGAATTAATTTTTCAAAAGTAGTTCATTGATTTGTAAGATAATGCTGAAATGAAACACTGCCATTCAGAATGACATTTAAATGTATTGGTAAATTAAATGCAATGTGAACATTAAATTTAGAATTTAAATTCACATTCAGGATATCTTTATTGTATTCATTTTGCATAAACAACTGAAACAAAGATTAAATAGAAGTTATGATTCATTTAGTCACATGTTCAACAGTTTTAGTATTTATCATGTACTATGTACTAAGCATTGTTATATTTGCTGGGGAAATAGTAGTGAATAAAACAGTCTCAACACTTAAGAAGCTTCTATTCTAATTTTTGAAGAAAGAGTAAAAAGCCATGTGCATGCATATGTGTGTGTATCATATATATTATATGGCATATATATATAATATTGTAGATGGCTAATAACTTGACTTGAAAAAGAGGCTACTTTTATTCCTGGAATATCTTTTTCTGATATCAGAGCTCTGATAATTCTGCAAAGCTGTCTACCAAGCCTAGAAATTAGTATACTTGAATAAGAGAAGTTGTACTAGGCTTTAATGAAAAACGTTAATAAACTTTCCAATTTCAATTTTACAACAAGTAGAGTCAAATTCTGCAGGATTTTTTTTTACTTTCAACACTATGAAAAATTTGTCATGATAAGATTAGAAGAAAAAACCTTAGACATTTAAATATACTTACTATATTACATTGTCATTCTACTGTCTATATTTTATATTTCTTTTCCATAACACTTCAAAAATTCTCTTATGTCTGTTCTAAATCCATAGTTTTCAAACATCAGCAGAATTTTTGAGTGTAGACACAAAATTATGCAATGTATGCTTTGCCATTGAAAGAAAAGCCACATCCATTTTGATGAACTCACTTCTATTTATGCATATATAAACATTTCTTAGAAATAAAAATAGTTCACAATAAAATCCCTCATAATTATTAGTGATTAATGAAAATGGAAATATTCTTACATGTTATTTCAGAGGTTATAGAAAGGCTCACTTCCCCATTAAAATGTTCTACAATTTATTGTTTTATGTTAAGACCTTTTAGTCTTTTTTTAAGAATATGTCCTTTATTTCCATTTCAAACTATGTTTTTTCTTTTCTTATTCTTCTTTACTTATACATGACAGTAGAATATATTTTCACATATTATATATACATGTAGTATAACTTCTGATTCTTGTTGTACATGATGTGGAGTTATACTGGTCATGTGTTCATATATGAACATAGGAAGGTTATGTCTGATTCATTCTCTTGGCTTTCCTATTCCCATTCCCCTTCTCTTCCCTTCATTCCCCTTTGTCTAATCCAATAAACTTTTCTTCTTCTCTCCCCGCCCTACTTATTGTGTGTTAGCATCCTCATATCAGAGAACACATTCAGTCTTTGCTTCCTGGGATTGGCTTATTTCCCTTAGCATGATAGTCTCCAATTCCATCCAAATTCCATCCAAATACCATAATTTCATTCTTCTTTTTGGCTGAGTAGTATTCCATTGTGTATACCACATTTTCTTCTTCATTTATCTGTTGAATGGCATCTAGGCTGGTTCCATAGTTTAGCTATCGTAAATTGAGCTGCTATAAACACTGATGTGGCTGTGTCTCTGTAGTATGCTGACTTCAAGTTCTTTGCGGGATATGCCAAGAAGTGGGGTAACCGGGTCAAATAGTGGTTCCATTCCTAGTTTTCCAAAGAATCTTTATACTGCTTTCCAGAATCATTGCACCAATTTTCAGTTCCACCAGCAATGTATGAGTGTACCTTTTTCCTCATATCCTCACCAACATTTATTGTTACTCATATTCTTGATAATTGTCATTCTGACTGGAGTGAGATGGAAGGAATCTCAGTGTAGTTTTAATTTGCATTTCTATATCTACTAGCGATATTGAACATTTTTCATATATTTGTTGGCTGATCATATTTCTTTTTCTGTGAAGTGCCTATTCAGTTCCTTTGCCCATTTATTAATTGCATTATTATTATTATATTTGGCTTTAAGTTTTTTGAGTTCTTTATATATCCTGGAGATTAAAGCTCTATCTGAGGTGTGGATGCAGGTAACAAAGTTTTCTCCCATTCTGTAAACTTTCTTCATATTACTGATTGTTTCCTTTGCTGTGAAGAAGTTTTTTAGTTTGATGCTATCTCATTTATTGATTCTTGATTTTACTTCTTGCACTTTAGGAGTCTTGTTGAAGAAGTCTGTTCCTAAATTGACATGATAGAGAGTTGGGCCTACATTTTCTTCAATTAGGCACAGGGTCTCTGTTTTAGTGCCTAAATCCTTGATCCACTTTGAGTTGATTTTTGTGCAGGTCGAGAGAGAGAGGTTTAATTTCATTTTGCTACATATGAATTTCCAGTTTTCCCAGCACCATTTATTGAACAGGCTATCTTTTTCTCTCCAATGTATGTTTATAGTGCCTTTGTCTAGTATGGGATAACTATTTATGTGGGTTTGTCTCTGTGTGTTCTGTCTTGTACCATTGGTCTTTATGTCTGTTTTGGTGCCAGTACCAGGCCATTTTTGTTACTATAGCTCTGTAGTATAACATAAGGTCTTGTAATGTGATGCTGTCTGCTTCACTTTTCTCGATGAGGATTGCTTTGGCTATTCTGGGCCTCTTATTTTTCTAAGTGAATTTCATGACCGCTTTTCTATCTCTATACAGAGCATCATTGAAATTTTAATAGGAATCATATAGTACTTTTTATAGCATGCCAATTTTGACAATATTTATTCTGCCTATCCAAAAATATGGGAGATCTTTCCATCTTCCAATATTTTCTTCAATTTCTTTATTTAGTTTTTTGTCTTTTTCATTGTCGATGTCTCTCACCTCTTTTATTTTAGGTTGATTCCCAAGTATTTTATTTTTTTGAGGTTATTATAAATGGATAGATTTCCTAATTTCTCTTTCATTTGATTCATCTTTGGTTATAGGAACACAAGTGATTTATGGTTGTTAATTTTATATCCTGGTACTTTGCTGAATTCAGACCTTATAGATTTTTTCAAAAATTAAATAAGAGGCTTGATCAACAGCTACAAGGTACAAAGTCAAAAATAGGTAAGAGTAACAATTTTTGATGATCTATTGTGCAGTAAGGTGATTATACTTAAAAATAATGTATATTTCATAATAGTTGGAGACTTTTTAAATGTCCTTGTCACAAAGAAATGATAACTGTATGAAGTTATGCACGTTCTCATTACCCTGATTTGAACATTATACAATGCATTTTATGTATTGAAACATTACATAGTACCCCATAAAATATATAATTATTAAGCATCAATTAAAAACTACCAAAAAAATTGGGGTGGAGGTGTGGCCCCGTGGTATAGAATATCTTTTGCATATAAGAGCACTTGGGTTTGTTCTTCTTCACCATGAAAAAAAATTAATCATATGAGTCAATATGGTTCATTTGAAAAAGTCCTAGTCTAGTAATTAGAAGACATAAGGTCAATGAGGAGCTTTGACATTCAATAGTTATTTCCTTGAGTCAGTTGCTCAATCTAAAACAGAGCGATTAAAGTAGAATAACCATTGATATGACAAGGAAGGCCATGGGAGAGACTAAGACTATTATTCCAAAAACTTTAATGTACTCGTATTAGGGCTCGTGTGTGGATGGAGGTAGGATGAGAGATTTTCTTAACTCTCTTAAAAAACTTTGCATATTTTTTGAACCTCATGGGATTCAGAGATAAAACATCCAGGTCAGAGGATAAATGGTTTGTTCTGTAAGTTTGTCTCTAATTTCAGTTTGATGAAGAGAAGGGTCTACATTCGTCAGGAGAAGGCACTCTCCTTTTCAGAATAAGGAAGAAAGCTGAAGGACTTGCTAACCTGCACAGCCTTGTCAGAGATAGTCAATCTAGATAAATGACAACCGAAGGCTGTGGTTTGTGAATTGGGAGCTACTGTGCACAGTAGCTCAGGCAAATATGCCCACACTGGCAAGGGAGAGACAAACATATGTTTGCTCCTTTTTCCTGTCTGGATTGTTTCCAAGATTGATCACCAGGAGATGTTGGGGGCAGTTCTGTAAAATTCAATGATTCTATAACTCTTCAGGAGTTATAAAATTTGAAGTCCTTAAAATAAACGTATGTGTAGATTTCCCTCTGCCTCCAAATTGATCCACTTCCCTAAGTACCCCAAATATTCTTTCCCTTACTCATCCAATTCAGATTTACCCTTAAACCATCTATTTCCTCTTTTCCAAAGCTCTTAGAATAGCCTAAAATTGACATTTGCATAAATTGCTGGTTTTTCTGAAAAAGGTCTTTCAATTTGGCAGTTTGCCAAATTCAACTAAATAATCCTATTTATTGTTCTCTGTGTGGCATTTGGCATTGGTCATCTCTACTCTCTTGAAATTTGCCCCTCTTTGCTTCCAACATACTGTGCCTCATTTTGTTCTACAGCCTGTTTGAAGCTTCTTGTGACTCTTGTTTACCATATCCCTGCAATCCTCACATCTCCTAGATTTACTGGTGCCATTTGTTTGCTTAACTTAAACTTACATGTCTTAACTATAACCTCTATAAGAATGACTTCTACATCTCAGGTTTTTCTCAGGGTAAGAGATTGTCGAATAATTAAAAGTTCGTTTATTTTGAAAGTGATTTCCAACCAGAACAGAGAGTTCTTGAGTACCATAAACTTCAACTGAAAATAACAACATTTTACTTGGAAACTTCAGACCATCTTTTGTATGGCCAATGTGTTTTTGGTTTTCTTCCCACAGCATGGATATATCTTTCTTCAGAGGTTTGCACTACATTATTTTCTGGCTGTTAAAGTAATAAATGTATGGTATATAAACATGAGATGTAAGGATTAAAATGAGAACAATTATATCCAAAGATAATATTGGAAAAATTGACTCAGACATTTTATTAGGAACTCTGTATAATTTATGTATTTTTGACTTCTCAGAACTGACAAAGGAGATTTTAATATTATTTCCAATTTGTTTTGGGGATGCCAAGATAAGGATATTGTGTCACTTCACACAACTATTTAGTTGTAGATGTGGGATACAAACATGGTTCTGTCTCACCTAAGATCCCAAAGTCTGGATCACTATCCTAGTCAGGGATGACAATTGTAAAACTATGTGCATCTTTGCCAGTTCCCCTCTTCTATTTCTGCCTAAACCCTCCTCCAGATAAATGAGAACAACAGGGATTTTTATATCCACTTCTGGCTCACCCCAGTGACTTGAGTTCATCCATGCCTGCTCATGACTTCACTGTGGCCCGGCTCTTCCTTCATGCTGACACCCTAACTCCTAGGCCTTCTAGTCCCCTCAGGACAAGGCATGGCCCCTACATGGGCCTTGGGATTTAAATGGATGTGAGGCGGCCGCATTTCTGTTTTCTGTTCCATTCCACGATTCTCCTACTCTACCACCACTGAAGGATCAGCATATTAGGATTTACTGAAGAGTTGGAGATAATTAAAGGAAAGATTTAACACATTTAAAATGGTTGGCTAGATATGCCTGTTTCCTTATGCAAATGTCAAGGCACAGGAAGGGTAAACCACACCCAGACCAATTTTCTTATGGACTGAACCCAGTTTCTATCCTCGCTGCTTTATAGGTGGACTCTCCTTTCTCTCAAAGGGAACTTTTCCTCACAACTCTCAGTTTAAATCTCTGTCCTTCCGATTTGGGAAGTTCTGCTTTGTCCCCACCATTTGGTCATAAGATCTGACCTCTTTTCCCCGTTATTGCCTAGTGCTTAGCTCATATGGAAGACCCAGTACGTCTCAGATACTACAAACTTTTAGCATCACTTATTTATTATTATTATTATGCTGTAGGAGACTTCAGCAGGATGGGTCCAGGTGGCCTTTAGATCAGGTCCCCAAGTGAGCTCCCTACTTGTTGTATGAGATGCCAACATTTTGTTCATTCCTTGTAATCCTCAGCTGAGTAACTATTGAATATAACAGAGATGTTCACATATATCTATCTCACGTAGATTTAAATCTCAAGACCAGCACAATGTAACTCTATTCAGCATTTTCTTCGCTTACTATAAAGAATATTTAATACAAAAGAAGCCAGTATAGAATTCCTGTGAACAATACCAAAAATGAACATAAAGACTAGACAGAAAGAGGAACTGTTACATTGAAATTTCTCTGCATAATATGATATTGTTTACAATGGAAAAACTTTTTGTTGTTGTTTTTAAACCATGTACTCATTTAATTGGTTAAAAACATCCATTTAAAATTTCTTTATTTCATATATTACTTTTCAGGTATTTAAATACTTTTGTGTCAGGAATATCTTCCAGTAACTTTTTTTGGTAAAGTCAATAAAAGTTAGTGGTTCTACAACAGTGGACTATCTTCTACCATAAAAGCTGTCTTCAATTATCTAATTAGAGAACTGGAAAAGAAAAGATAAAGTTGCCATTAGTAATATCTTTGGATTTAAATTATATCTAGGAAAAAAATCTGGGGTGGTACCATAGATTGAACCTAGAGGCGCTTAACCACTAAGTCACATCCCCAGCCCTACCCACTAGTTGCTTAGAGCCTCACTAAGTTGCCAAGACTGACTTTGAACTTGAAATCCTTGTGCTTCAGTCTCCTGTGTGTGTGCCACTGAGCCAAGCAGAAATTTTTTCTTTTTCTTTTTTTTTTTTCGTCATTTGTAATGTTCAACAGAATGATAGCCTGCATTGATTTGCACATCAAGAAATGTTTTTATCATGTACAAATGTGTTTAAAATTCCTGGTTTCATATGATAGTTCAAATTAGGAATATGTTTACTTTTACTTAAGTACTTTGGAACTAAGGGATTAAATTCCCAAAACACTAATTCAAATATTATGGAGAAATGATTTGTAAGTCAATATGAATAGAAAGAGGATGGTACAAAAAGCAGAGGTATGGGAGACACATTGTTAGTGATTCTCAAGGCATAAACCCTATCATCTTATTAGTAATATTCTTACTTTATTCATCATTTTCTACTTTGCATGATTATTTCTATGTATGTTTTACTTTTTTTATTGTAATGTAAGCTTCTCAAGGTTAGAGATGGGAATTATGGGCTTTGTCTGTGAGGTGTTTGATAATATTTGGTTCTTAACTATTTTATTCAATAGGGGGTGAAGGCACTTAGAAAAACAATGAAATATAGCCATATTAAAATAAACTAAAAACGAACAAGGAAAATTGATTATTTATTTTAATAATATATTTCTTATAGCCAAAATATTATTTCAAGATGTATTTACATTATTTTGTTTATGTTGAATCATCAAAATTCAGTGTGTCACATCAATGTTTATAGCAGCTCAACTCTCAATAGCTAAGTTGTAGAACAAACCTAGGTGACCTTCAACAGATGAATGAATTGTAGTATATACAATAGAATATTATTCAGCCATAAAAAATAATGACTTTATGACATTTTCCAGATCTGGAGACTATCCTGCTAAGTGAAATAAGCCAGTACCCCCAAACCAAAGATTGAATGTTCTCTCTCATATGTGACTGCTAACACATAACAAGGTGGGTGGATAAATATAATTTCAGAGGATTAGTCAAAGTGGAATGAAGGAAAGAGAGGAGGGATAGAAATAGGAAAGACAATGGAATGAATCTGATACAACTTTCCTAAGCATATATGTGAATACACCACAATGAATCTCCATGTCATGTACAACTACAAGACTGGGATCCCAATTAGAATAAGATATACTCCATGTTTGTATAAATATTTGGAAACATACTGTATGTCATGTGTATATCTAAAAAGAACACATAAAAAATTCAGTGTGTATTTTACATTTAAAGCACATCTCAATTTAGAATGGCCATGTTGAGACAAAAGATTTAGATAGCATTAACAGGGGATTAAGAGTATGAAGAAGACACTAAGGGCCTCAGTGTTTAGTTCAATAAATAGGCCTTGGCCACATGTAGGTATTGAACACTTGAAACGTGGCCAGTCTTAACTGATAATGTCATTTGACATATAATCCAATCAGTCACATTTTAAAATGATATTTGATGTAAAAAATTTTTAAAGTCCAAGAATTAAATTTACCTGGCTGTTTTAGTTTATTATAATACCCTACTAGAAACTTTTTAAACATTTAAGTTCCCAAATTACCGTGTGGCTTGCAATTGTGGTTAATATTGTATTTCTGTTGAACAATATATCTCTATATTTTTCTTTAATTGGTCTTATTAAAAATTTCTCTTTTCTTGAAGAAGAGTATAGACATACTAAAAAACTCACAAACTATCTTTTCCCCTTTCAATTTACTTTTAACCTTCTTATCCATAAAATTAGGAAATATTTCTTAGCTTTTAAGTCAGAGACAGCCACCAAATGATGCCATAAGTCTCAGTTACAGGAGAAATAATAGTTAATTTGGTCAGAGAAAAGCCTGCAATAAAGTGATTATGAAATAATTCACAAAAAACAAACTGTATTCTTTAGGATATTTTTAGCCTTCATGTCAGTTTTTAAGAATATTTTAAATATTATCCTCTAAAACATGTTTTATTTCTCAATAGTTTAAAATTATTTGTTGATTTGCTTTATTTGATAAAGACAGACCACTTCAGTTTATTTTTAAACCCAGGTGACACACTAATTCACATTGCAGGCATGTTGTGGTCACTGCTATAAATAATAATTTGTTTTCCTGACTCACTAGAGTTGTACCAGAAAGCTGTTTGGAGGACCTAGCTGACATGAATTATATAAAATGCCTGTCTCTCTTCTCTATCATATCATTTAAACTATTTTCAAACGTTAAGGGATCTTTCTTTTAATCTATTTCTCCAGACATGACTTTCATAACCTTAACTAGTTTTTGACTATGACTAAGGACAATTTGCCACTTAGCCTGAGTGCTGGATTTCTGATTTTATTTGAGCTGATTGAATGGGCCGTCATTTTATGAATCCCTCTGAATACTAAGTGTCTAATTTACTAAACATGTGTTACTCATTTTCTTGGAATGAAGGTGTTTCATAAATTGGATTTTAATTGAGAAATAATCATATCAATAAACAAACTATGTCAGGTGTCAATGTTTCTTCTTAAATAACTTCACAGCCAAAGAGACCTACCTTCCACTTGTGTTTAGAGCTTAGCACTTTAATAATTTCTCTCAACTAGGGAGTTATTGGTATTTGGGGCAAGACATTTTATCATTTTGTCACATTCTTCTGCATGTAGCAGGATCTTTAGCTTCTCCTGTCTCTATTTACTAAATGACAATAGCAACCACTCCATCTACCTCTGTTCCCAGTCAGTACAGCAGCTTCAACCCCCCACCCAGCCATCTCTAAATGCCAGCCCGGCAGTGCCTTTCCAGTAGACGACTCTTTATCAGGAATTTCATTATTATTTCTCTGTGGCCTTTAGTCTATAATCTCCCCCAAAGTAACATTTATTGAACACTTGTTGCATGCCAGGCACTATTGCAAGTGCTTTACCCCTCTGCAATACTGTGAGTTACATTTGGCTATTATCCTTACTTTACAGGCAAGGAAACTGGAGGCAAGATAGTTTAAAAAACTTGTCGAATGTAACCAATTAAAAGGTGGCAGTATCCCGGTTAAAACAGGAAGATTGGATCCAGAGACAAAGCGTTTCAACACTATTTTATTCATGTATTCTTAAGACAAAAACATATGAAGAAAGGAAAATGTGAGCACTGTTATCATTTTTATTGTTAAGTTTCTATTAGAATTTTCAGTAATAATGTTTTTTAAGACTTTTAGTTATATAGAACAGAATGGTAAACACATCATTGATAAAGATAGTGTGCGTCCCTATAAGCTAGAATTCAATTATTGCTTTATTGCCTTTAACCCTCCACTCTAAATCATGTATAGAGTCCCACTTAGGTGTTGTGGGAAGAGAGGCAGGTAATAATAAACAACGTTATAATATGTGTGATAAAAAATTACTTTTTAAGTTGCCATGCACTGTCAATACCATAATCATTAATCATTTCTCATGCATTTATCTTTTTTCATTATTTAATATTCTACCACAGAGCATTTCTGGGCACCCCACCATCTCTAAAGTATAGCATGATTTTGAATGTTCTAGGGCAGAACCTAATATATAATTGTGCTTGAAATGTAACTGATTTATATTTTGTTAGGGAATTTTACTAAGCTTACTTTTAAATATAGTTCACTGACCTGTACTGGGAACTGAAACTCATTTGAATTTTTACCATGTAAAAAAATAACAGGTCTTTTGATGTATGCATGAATTTAAAATTACTCTCTATATCCATGCAATCAAAATTAGGGTGTTTCTACCAAGCAAGTATATTAGCTCTTTACAAAGTGACCCAAGAACTCATGAAAAAAAAAGATAAGAATTTAAATGAATGATAGATTTCTTTTATTTTTAAAGAAACATAATTTCAAAATAATTGTTTTGTTTTTAACCTTTGTAACTGCTAATTAATTCATCTGTTGTATCCATTGCATGATTTTCACATCAATTACCATATAAGAAGTTTCTATTTTAGAGTTTTCTTTTTCCTTTGATGCTGGTATAATTCTTCCTTTTTGAAGAGTTATACCATGTATTTATTCATTCATTCATTTATACATACATACTGAGGATTGAACCAAGGTGCACTTTACCACTCAGCTATGTCCACAGACTTATATATCTATTTATTTTTATTTTGAAACAGTCTCACTAAGTTTCGGAGATAGCAATCCTTCTGCCTCAGCCTCCCAAGTCTCTGGGATTACAGGGATGTATTACCATGTCCAGCTAGAGTTATATAATTTAATTTCTCCCTTTTCTCCAGAAAGGAATCATTAGGCAAAAATACAGATTTATGAAAAGTAACCATGTGCATCTTAATTGCATATTCTTTCATAAGAATATATTTTACCGAACTGTTTTACATGCACTTTGTTGAAATTCACTTTGGAATATTTTTTGAAAAAGTACACTAGGATTCAGTAATACCTATTTACAGGGATCCAAGATGATTTCATAAAACAGGCAAACAAACAAACAAAAGATTGGGCAGTGGGGAAGTGGGGAGGAAGGAAGGGAGGAAGAGGAGGAAAGAAGATAGGACAGGGAAACTATGGGCAGGAAAGGGTATTGATGCTATTTTCAAAAATTTTAATGTCACTTAAACTTGGTGATGGGCCTTTTAGGAAAAAGTGTAACACATTAACTATGTTTGTTCCACTGATGTGTCTAACTGATAAATCTATTATCCTCTTGCACATTAATAGAGAAGAGCTCTTGTAGAAATGCACACATCTTGTATTAATGAAGAAAAACAGCTGACTTGCTCTTAACTGAAGGGAAAGCAATTATCATTTAGTCCAATGAATCAGTCGGTGTTACCTCCCATCTCCACCTCTATCAGCAACTAATGAAGATGTAATGCATGTTAAAGGTATCAGCAACAAATTTGTTTTTGAAGTACACGTTGTTGCATCAAACTCACTTTTAATAACATCTTCTGGTGAAATGACAGGCTAAAACCATGTGTCCTCTGGGATGATTTATAATAAGGTTTAGGTCCCTGTTGTAAAATTCCCCTGTCCTTAAACCACTGCCAGCAGTGAAATAACAGAAAAGCAGGTGGTGAGCCTACGTGAAAAATAAAAAAAAAAAATGAGAGTGTCTAAAAACAAATTTAAAGTATTTGTGTGGTTAAAATATTTGCATTGATTTTTTTCTTTTACTTGTTTGAAAACATGGTTAGAATGCATGCCTCACAATGTTAATATTCACAATAGGAACAATGAGAGATTGTGTAGCAAATTAAAATATGATCATTGTAGAAACAATTTAAATTAGAATTCGACATTGTGGTCAGGCCTCTTAATGCTCAGTTAACTGGAAAATCCAATCAACTGCATATCTTATGTCTACAGGATACCACTTTTTTTAACCTTTTTTTATTACATAAGTTTCATTATCTCCTTTCTGGTAAATGCAGATAACTGTAGTGGGTTTCTTTTCTTTTCTTTTTTTTTTAAGAATTTTCAGCCAGGCATAGTGAGTGGCAGGTGCCTGTAGACCCAACTACTTGTGTGGTTAAGGCAAGAGGATTGCTTGATTTCCTGGAGTTTGAGGTCAGTGTGGGCAGCACAGGTAGACATCATCTCAATAATAAAATAATAATAATAATAATAATAATAATAATAATAATAATAAAAATATAATTTTCTAAGGTTTGATTACTGTGACTTGTACTACTATAAATTTATGTGAAATTAGGTTGTTTTACATAGTGTGGTTTTAAATATTTAAACATATGAGGTTATGTTCTCTGACTGTCTATATTCTTCCATATACCTCAAAGTAGACTATATAAATATACTTCAATAAAACCTATTCACTTTCCTAATACTTGATTTTGTTTTTTTCTCCTGTTAGCTATAATATATAGACTCTAACTTCATATGTATTCCAATTTGTCTATTGAATCTTCACCGGTATTGCAGTACAAGGTACATCATGGCTCCGAAGAAGGATTTATTAAATAAATGTACTAAATGAATGAGTTAATCAATGAAGCTCTATTTTACAAATGGTGAATTTAAAACTTTAACACTAATAAAACTGGGTTTCTTGTGAAGAAACTTCTTAAAAAATTAGTCCTTTCATTTGACAGCAAAAATATACAGGTAAAACATTTAGAAAAGAAAGGATATGTCAAAGTTTATGTATGATTTAGTACTGGAGCTTAAGTAAATGAGATTTATATTGATATAAGCAAAGTAATAAGTTCATTAGTCAAACTTTAGTCCTCTAAAATGACTATATGAGGTTTTATTATATTATCAGATATCACAGATGTGGGAGTGTTGGGGTAGACAACAGTATCACTGCATTTCAGGATTTCCCATTTCAATTGTGTCTGGCAGAGATTCTTAAATTTTTGCACATTTCTATTCTTTTAAAATTTATTTATTTTTATTATAATTTGTTATATATGACAGCAGATGCATTACAATTCATATTACACATATAGAGCATAATTTTCATATTTCTGGTTGTATACAAAGTGTATTCATACCATTTGTATCTTCATACATGTATTTAGGGTAATGATGTCCATCTCCTTCCACCATCTTTTCTAACCCTATGCCTCCTCCCTTCCCCTCTCACCCTTTGACCTATCTAGAGTTCATCTAAGTCTCCCATGCTCCCCTTCCCAACACCTTATGAATCATCCTCCTTATATCAGAGAAAACATTTGGCATTTGGTTCTTTGGGATTGGCTAACATAGTATTATATTCTCCAACTCCGTCCACCTACCTGCAAATGCCATGATTTTATTCTCTTTTATTGCTGAGTAAAATTCCATTGTGTATATATGCCACATTTTCTTTATCCATTCATCTACCAGATGACATCCAGGTTAGTTCCATAGTTTAGCTATTGTGAATTGTGCTGTTATAAACATTGATGTGGCTGTGTCCCTGTAATATACTGTTTTTAAGTCCTTTGGGTATAGACTGAAGAGTGGGATAGCTCTGTCAAATGGTGGTTCCATTCCCAGTTTTCCAAGGAATTTCCATTGGCTGCACCAATTTGCAGTCCCACCAGAAATATATGAGTGTGCTTTTTCCCCCTACATCCTCACCAACACTTATTGTTGTATGTATTCTTAATACCTGCCATTCTGACTGGAGTGAGATGAAATTTTAGAGTAGTTTTGATTTGCAATTCTGTAATTGCTAGAATTGTTGAAATTTTTTTTTCATATACTTGTTGATTGATTATATATCATCACCTAAAAAGTGTTCAGTTTCTTGGCACATTAATTGATTGGGTTATTTATTTTTTTGGTATTTAACTTTTTGAGTTCTTTATATACCCTAGAGATTAGTGGTCTGTCTGATGTGTGAGGGGTAAAAATTTTTTCCCAAGATGTAGGCTCTCTATTCACCTCACTGATTGTTTCTTTTGCTGAGAAGAAGATTTTTAGTTTGAATTCAGCCCATTTATTGATTCTTGATTTTAATTTTTGCACTATAGGAATCTTATTAAGGAAGTCAGGGCCTAATCCGATATGATGGACATTTGGGCCTACTTTTTCTTCTGTTAGACATAGGATCTCTGGATTAATTACTAGGTCCTTGATCCACTTTGAGTTGAGTTTTCTGCATGGTGAGAGATATGGGTTTAATTTCATTTTATTGAATATGGATTTCCAGTTTTCCCAGCACCATTTGCTGAAGAGGCTATCTTTTCTCCAATTTATGTTCCAATGTATGTTTTTGGCACCTTTGTCTAATATAAGATAACTATGATTATGTGGGTTAGTCTCTGTATCCTCTATTCTGTACCATTGGTCTACTAGTCTATTTTGGTGCCAATACCATGCTGTTTTTGTTACTGTACTCTGTAGTATAGTTTAAGGTCTGGTATAGTGATGCCACCAGCTTCACTCTTCTTACTAAGCATTGCTTTAGCTATTCTGGGTCTTTTATTTTTCCACATGAATATCATGACTGCTTTTTCTATTTCTATAGGAATACCATTAGGATTTTTGATTGGAATTGCATTAAATCTGTATAGTGCTTTTGGTAGTGTGGTCATTTTGAAAAGATTAATTCTGCCTATCCAAGAACAAGAGAGATGTTTTCATTTTCTAAGGTCTTCTTTAATTTCTTTCTTGAACATTTTGTAGTTTTTGTTGTAGAGATCTTCTACTTCTTTTGTTAGGTTGATTCCCAAGTATTTTATATATATATATTTTTGAGGCTATTGTAAATGGGGTAGTTTTTCTCATTTCTCTTTCAGAGGATTTGTCACTGATATAACAGAAATGAGTTTGGTTTATGTGTGTTGATTTTGTATTTTGCTTCTTTGATGAATTCATTTAGTAGTTATAGAAGTTTTCTGGTGGAAATTTTTGCGACTTCTAGGTATAGAATCATATCATCAGCAAATGCTGCTAATTTGAGTTCTTCTATTCCTCTCTGAAACTCTTTAATTTCTTTCTTCTGTCTAATTGCTCTGGCCAGTGTTTCAAGAACTATGTTAAATAGAAGTAGTGAAAGAGGGCATCCCTGTCTTGTTTCAGTTTTTAGAGGGAATACTTTCGATTTTTCTCCATTTAGAATGATGTTGGCCTGGGGCTTAGCAAAGATAACTTTTACAATGTTGAGATATGTTTCTGTTGTCCCTAATTTTTCTAGTGTTTTGAACATGAGTGGGTGCTGTATTTTGTCGAATGCTTTTTTCTTCATCTATTGAGATGGTCATATGATTCTTATCTTTAAGTCTATTGATGTGATGAATCACATTTATTGATTTCCGTACGTTGAACCAAACTTGCATCCCTGGGATAAATCCCACTTGATTGTGGTTCACTATCTTTTTGATATGTTTTTGTATTTGATTTGCCAGAATTTTATTGGAGTAGTTTTTATTTTTATCATTGATTTCTAATATCATTCCATTATGATCTGATGAAATGCAAGGGAGTATCTCTGCTTTTTTGTATTTGCTAAGAGTTGCTTTGTGGCATAACACATGGTCTATTTTAGAGAAGAATCCATGTGCTGCTGAGAAGAAGTGAATTTACTTATTGAAGAATAAAATATTCTATATATGTCAGTTAAGTCTAAGTTATTGATTTTATTATTGAGTTCTATAGTTTCTTATTTTGGCTTTTGTTTGGAAGGACAATCCAGTGGTGAAAGAGGTCTGCTAAAGTCACCCAAAATTATTTTGTTGTGGTCAATTTGACTCTTGAACTTGAGAAGAGTTTGTTTGATGAACATAGATGCTTCATATTTTGGAGCATATATATTTATAATTGTTATGTCTTATTGGTATATGGTTTTCTTGAGCAGTATGAAATGTTGTTCTTTATCCCCTTTGATTAACTTTAGCTGAAAGTCTACTTTATTTGATATGAGGATGGAGACCCCCTGCTTGCTCCCATGGTCTATATGAGTGGTATGATTTTTCCCAACCTTTTACCTTCAGTCTGTGGATGCCTTTTCCTATGAGATTTGTCTCTTGGAAGTAGCATATTGTTTTTTGGGTTTGTTTTTTTTTTTTTTTTATCCAGTCTGCTATGCCACAGTCTGGCTGGGCACAATCAGGAGCCACTTGTCAAAAGAAACAAACTTTATTTTTAGAACCACACACGCCAAACAAAACTCCTCCTCAGGAAAAACCTTCAGAGCCCAACTGCCACCACCAGCTTCCTACAAGCCTCTCAACCTCCCCCACTCCTCCTGCTCTTGAGGCCAATTGGCTGGGTTGCATGGGCGAAGCCAAAAAAAGACCCCAAGGGCGGGGAAACAGCCCAATGAGCATCACTTCAGAGGAGCCAATCAGCTAGAAGTTGCTGGGGCTGCTGTGAGCCAGTCATCAGCTGGCAGTCTGAAAGTTTGCTGGGGCCCCTTCGGCTGTCAACACTGCTAGCCTATGACTTTTGATTGGTGAGTTTAGGCCATTAACATTCAGGACAATTATTGAGATATGATTTGTATTCCCAGCCATTTCTGTTTATTTTTGTTATTTACCTTTAGGGTAATACCTCCTTTTGCTGATTTTCATTAATTTTTTTTCATTTACTCTTTATGGGATATTTTGCCAAGTATGTTCTGTAGTGCAGGGTTTGTAGCTATAAATTTTTTTAACTTTTTTATCATGGAAGGTTTTTATTTCATCATCAAATATAAATCTTAATTTTGCTGGATACAAAATTCTTGGTTGGCATCCATTTTCTTTCAGAGCTTGATATATGTTGTGCCAGGATCATCTAGCTTTCAGGGTCTGTGTTGAAAAATCTGCCATTATCCTAATTGGTTTTCCTCTATATGTAATCTGATTCCTTCCTCTTGTGGCTTCTAGTGTTCTCTCTTTATTCTGTATGTTAGGCATATTCATTATAATGTGAATTGGTGTGGATCTGTTGTGATTCTGTATATTTAATGTCCTGTAAGCCTCTTGAATTTGGTTTTCCAATTTATTCTTCATGTATGGAAATTTTTCTGATATTATTTCATTGAATATATTCTTCATTCCTTAGGTTTGGAATTGTATGCCTTCTTCTATCCCAATAACTCTTGATCTTGTTATGCTATTCCATATTTCTTGATTGTTCTGCCCATGGTTTCTTACCATTTTCACTGCATGGTTGACATACTTTTCAAGATTATGTATTTGGTCTTCATTTTCAGCTGTCCTGTCTTCTAAGTGGTCTAATCTGTTGGTGATGCTTTCAATTGAACTTTTAATTTGGTTTATTTTTTCTTTCATTTCAAGGATTTCTGTTTGTTTTTAGAACCTCTATTTCCCTATTGAAGTAATCTTTGCTTCCTATATTTGTTTACATAGCTCTTTGTTGAAATGTTGTTTTGTTGCCTATATTTGCCCTTTTATATCATCCTTAAATTCACAGAACATTTTAATTATGTACATCCTGAACTCATTCTCTGTCATTTCTTTTGCTGTGCTGGCCACAGATTCTAATAATGTGGTTATTAGAATGATATGTTTAGGGCACTTTCCTCCCTTGTCTTGTCATGTTGCTTGCCATGTGTGTTTTTCCTTCTAGCACTGTGGATCCGAGGCATTACCGTTTTTATCCTATAGGCTTATAGTGTACCTGTAGGGTACCAATATCTCTCCTTTGAGGGGAAGGCAATGTTAACAGATCCCAATATAAACAATATAAAATCTTAAAAACAATTAGTTGCTATTAAGACTTTTACAATTTTATCACAATGTACAGAAATGATGAATTCAATTATTATCTACAATATAATCAGTAGGTTTGTAAAAGGGTTTACAGTTTCTGATGGTGGATGAAGAACCTTGGGGAGATGTAGGATGATATGCTGAGGAAGTAGGAAGTGAGGATATAGAATTATTATATCTTAGGAATTGTGGAAGAGAAATTTAAAGAAGAATAGTAGCAGGAGAATAGAGAGGAATTAATTTTGGGTAGACAAGTAAGTGTAAAGATAGTAGACTACATAAAACAAACACACACATATATATTAAAAAATATATTAAGATAGAAAATTGGAGGAAAAAAATAGAATATACAACACAATTATAATATATTATTGAGACATCCCAGTCCTCAAAATCCTAATTCATGCAACATACTTGATTTCACATATGCTGGGGATGTGAGGGCGGGAGAATAGGGAAGGAGAAGAAAAAAAATATTGAAGGAAGAAACAAGTATTGTTTTCTCTGAAGATCAGTATCTTTCCTGCTTCCCTTCTTATCCAATAGGTTGGGTCATCTGTTGTTAGCTGGTATCTCCACCCTCAGTATGGTGAAAGTAACCAGGGTGTCACTGTGTGGAGTTAGTGGCTGCTGGGGAGAGGGGGGAGTTAGAAACTGGGTACCTGGCCAGCTGGAGTTCCAAACTGGGAGTTGCTCCCACTGAAGACGGTGATGAAGGTGACCCAAGATAGAGGTGGCTACTGTCAGTGATGGGGTGTTGGGTCGGGTGGGGAGAGCTGGGTGATGGCATTGGATGTAGAGAATGTGTTCAGAGACAAGCTCTGTGGCATGTAGTATGTGCTGTTAGCTGTCTTCAGAGCCTGTGTGAAGTTCTTGGGTGCAGGCAGTCTAAAGAGCATAGGGGACTATCTCATTTGCTGCAGAGTCTCAGTATGGTGGTGACTGGGGGAGCCCCATGTTGGTAGATGGGGGTCCACACGGGAGTGGTGGCAGGAGTTCCTGTGTGTGGGTGGCTGCTGAGTGACCTGCATGGGAGCAGCATCTGTAATTTCTATTCAGGTAGGTGGCTGAAAGTTCTGTGTAGGTGCTGATGCCGATGGTCCTGTTCAGGCACCCAGTAGTCCTGTGTGGGCGAGTAATTGGGAGACCTACTCTGACACTGCAGCCTAGAGCCCTGCATGGCACTGTGGCTGTGATTCCTGCATGGGAGCAGGAATATCACTCTCAGAGAAGCAGTATTCTTACTACTTGAGTCCCAGGTCATGGAGCAACACAGAATGCTGCCTCCCTCTGGCTCCCATCTTAAATCCCCTGCATATTTCTATTTTTAACTCTTGTAAAAGATATGTTTGTATATTTTTATTGCCAATGATTGAGATAAAAATCACCTGATAATAAAACCAAGCCAGGCAATTTTTTATGTTTTATACTTGCTATTTGCTTTCTGTCCACTGACCTAGTCTCTCCTTGCTCTCTTTCCCTTTAGCATGACTATGAAATTGTCCCGTGGCTGTATTCTCCCTCCACAGTCATTCTTGAAACCATTGCAACCTGGTTTCTGTCTATATAAATTCATCGATATTCCTTTCATAAATTCCATGTTACTATATATAAATAGATATTTTAATCCTTCATAGTCCACCCTTAAATGTGGGTTTTACCATCTGCAATTTCCATTACCCAGGGTCAACTGAGGTCCAAAGTATTAAATGAAAAAGTTTAGAAACAATCTATGAGTTTTAAATGGAGTGCTATTCAGAGAATTACTTGAACACAGGTACTGTGATTCCATGAGAGTTGTTCTCAGATAGCTATGAAATTACCAATAGCTGGATTACATATGCAGCAGATGTTGGACAAAGTGATGGTTCATATCCTGGATGAGATGGAGCAGGGCAGCACAGGATTTCATCACACTACTCACATAGCTTCCTGAGGATCCATGAAGGTCATTAAGAGCCAGGTACTACATCAGGAGGCCCATCTTTCACCTCACTTCATCACATATACATTGTATCATCTCGCATCACCACAAGAAGGATGATGAGTACAGTACAATAAGGTATCTTGGGAGAGAAAGACCATGTTCATGTAACTTTTATGTTATATTGTATTCTTAGTTATTGTTAATATCTTATTATGACTAATTTATAAGTTTAACTTTTTCTCATACTATGAAAGTATAGGAGAAAACAGTAATATGTACACAATTTGGTACTACTCCCAGGTTCATGCAACCACTGGACGTCTTAGAACATAACCCCCATGAATAATTCTATACTTGTTTGCTTAGTAGCATTTGCCACCAAGAAGCAGACTTGTTTTCATGTGGGGAATATCATATTTTCTTGGTGTTTTGCCTGCCTCTCTGCCTCATCTTTATCAGTGTTCATTGCTGCATTCTTTACTCCTCTCTCTTTAGAATTATTAGCAACCTTTGGAGTTCTGCCCTAGGATTTGTTTCCTTAACTTTGAATACCCTCTCTGAGGTAGATTTGTTTCTCTTAACTTTGAACACCCTCTCTGAGGTATCTTTCCTAATCCTGGGGCTTCCATTATTACAGATGTTTTAATGACTCCCACGTGGCTAATTCGTAGTTCTCTTTCTATAGCTCAGATAATATATATTTCTAAGATAATATATATATATATATATTTCCAAGCAAAGATATCTAAAGGGTAGATATCTACCCCTTAGATATCTTTGCTTGGAAATGCATATTTATTTTGAACTCACATATGTCACACCACAGTCCTCCTCATCCAAACACACTGTTTCCTCATGTCCCCACTGTTTGAGTCCCAAGCTTGGGTGTTGTCTTTGACTTCTGTCTCTTATCTCACAATCCAAGTAATTGACAAATTCTATAGATTTCACCTTCCAAACACAGTTCCAATATGTTTGAATTTTTTCTCTTCCAGTGCTGTTAAGTTCACTCTCACATCACATCTTTTATTTGGATTATGCAAACCTTAAACCAGTGTGTGCTTTCTCTACTGCCATTCCTTCCAATATAGTCTGCATACTTCAGTACTCTTTCTGAAATGCAGATTTAGTCATGGCATTTTTAGTCTGCTTATACTGTTTCAATGTTTTTCCAGTGCATTCAAGATAACATCTGACTTCTCATAAGTCCTACCATGTTTTCCTCCTTGAAAATGATTCGATTTCTTATAATACTTACCCTTTTATTCTAAACTTCAACTATATTAAACAACCCAAGATTTCTATACTTAAATACATATTTGATTTTGGTCACATGCTATTTTTCCCCATCTAGGTTACTTCCCATACTCCCTCTGCCATTTACCTAGCATATAAACAATAAAAGTTTTTCTTCATTGAAAGATAAAGACCAACAAAAGAAAGCTTTTCATTTTGTTAATGTTGAAGAAATGGTTGAATTTTAAGCAAAACTTGGAAGTTTGAGGCACATAAATTCAATTGAATAAATATTATTTATTTTTTAGGCCATATGAAACTTTCAGTACATTATCAGTTGAGATGTTATTTATCTCATGAGAATTGCTTTAAAAAAAAGACAAAATGTTTTTTAAGATTGTTCTGAACATGTGAGAAATAAGTTGTCATCTTTGGGCCATATTTAAGGGTGAAAGTTAAGAGCTATAAGAAAATGTCCATGGTGAAGCTATGATTGAGTTAGTATGGACTTAGCAGTTTGAAAAATCATTTATTTACATAGGACTGTGTATTATGAATACAACAGGGAATTTAGCTACTTTGTATCTTTTGCTAAACTGTTTTAATATTCAAGTTAAGCCCCATTACTCAAAAGCATATCCATTCAAATTGGGTCTTGAGTACTATTGATAGCTTGATATAAGTGGTAGGTATCCCTTTCTCAGATTTTCATTTGCATTCATTAATTGATTAACTTTGAAATTCTGAGCCCATGCATTTAAGTGAATGCAAATATGTGTAGTAGAGTGGAGAAGTTGTCAAGTTTTGCCAAATATCAGAAAAAGTGGGGAAAAAAAGAATGTAAAGAGGAAGCTTACAGAAGAAACAGTCTTTGGGGTATGGGTGTAAATTAGTGGTAGAGCACATGCTTAGTGAGAGGTCCTTTGTTTGATCTTCCAATCCTGCCCCTACACAAACATATATGCATTATCTTGACAGGCAAATTGGACTCAGGAACCAGAATTAGAGACAGTTGTTGATTACCAGTTCAGTCAGTGGTAACTGATTTTTACCCTGCACAACTCAACCACTCTGGATGCATGAGTGTTTCAGGAAATTTAACAAGTCAGGTACAAGTCTACCATCATCTTTTGTAACCTCTTTTTATAAAGTTTCTCACAGAGGGCATGGTAACCTTCCCTCTGTGAAGCTTTTCCAGAACACTGAGAGGCAGTGACAACAAAATGCCTTCATGGCTTGTGACTGAGGTTTCTGTCCTTCAGGTGTGTGTCTCTATGCTGATCTGGTGACCTTGACATGCTTAAAGTATATCAGTGACAGTTCATGGGTGTATACAGAAGTGCCCGGAAATTCTCTAAAGCACGGGTGAAGTTAATCAAGCAAAAAGCCTGGATTGCTATTAGAATAAGGGTTTAGAGTATCATATATGGGGTATTTATGTATTTGAAATTATTTTGTTCTTATAAACTGGTTAAATCACTGATATACCACTTACATCAAGTTGATACAAATGGTATTAGTTGGTTATGTTATTGCATAAGGGTTTTCCCACTAAAGTAAAGAAACTCATATAAGAATTATAAAGTAGAATGATACATATTCTTTGCCTTTGGAATTAACCTATATTGAGTACTAGTGTCTTCAAAAATATCTGTGCTGTGTCAAAGGAAACATTTTTGTCTGTCTCCTGGTTTTAGTTATATAAATTAAATATGATAATTTTTGGTATACTACTTGAGTGTATAATATCATTGATAGTATTTTCCACTCTTGATAGTTTTTTATTATGCCATTTACTATAACCATGAACATATGTACTCTATATAACTAAAGCACTGAGATATATGAAGGTGTTTCCTTTGGTATATCACAAATATTCATGAAGACCCTTTTCTTCAATATTGGTTGATTCCACGGACAAAAGATATATATTCTAATTCTTCTATCACTTCTTAATTTTGGTGTAAAATTCTTGGTAGAATAATTTATTTTACTATTTTTACATTTTAATATTTTTAGTACCATATTTTAATTCCTTAGGAATATAAATAGGGCACTTATATTTTCAGTTATATTTTATTATATTTTTATGGGAAAACTCTGCTAAATTGAGAGATATAAATTTAGGGATTAATAAATATTTCAGGGAAGGAGATTTCAGGAATCATTGCTTTGAATATCAAGAACTTCTTCTTTGCTCTCCACTTTTACTTTTCTCAAAGAAAAGTAAAAGAGGAGAGCAAATTTCTTGTGGATAATTTTTATTTTCTAACTATGAAAATGGATAGAAAAATTCACCCAAGACTTTAATTTCTTAGGCTCCTGCAACAAATAAATCAGATATAGGTTATATTAGAAGACTCTGTAAAGTCTGCATTTCTGAGAACACATGATTGGGCAGATAGAAATTACTCATCAAGAAATATGCGAATGGTGATTTCCCCAAAGTGGTAGATTGAGTCATTGTTCCCAAATTTTCATCTCTCTCTGTAAAAGAATCATCCATTCTTACTGTGTTATAAAAGTGTCACAAGACTAGGTCAAGTAGGTTTACTCTGCGCTGTTGACTCTGAGCTGCACTGTGCAGTCTGCTTTGAACAATGGAACATTAGTGGGTGTAATAGGAACACAGGCTTTATTGAGTTCATTTGTGGGATTGCTCTTCTGCCATTCACCATGAAGAGATGATTCTAGGAGCAGATATGGTCCAAGGAAAGTGAGCAAACTTGTAGAATACTCTGAACACAAGCCATGCTCACAGACTCTCAGCTAGGCTTAGTGGAACCGCAGATTATGGGTTGTTCTGTCAGTGGGAAATAAGGGTTGGCTGTTTTAAGTCACTGATTATTAGGCAGTTGGAGTTGCTACATAGTTATATAATAGTAAAAAGTTTTATGATGAACCCAGTGTCTTCCTACCCGTAGCATTTACTGGTTTATTTCTCTTAATCACTCTTCTATGATGTTCAGACACATGTTAGAGTAGTTATAGTAAAATAATTTTCTAAGCAATCCTCTAAATTTTATATAAAATATATAAAATGCCACATATTCAGTTTTTTAAAGTTTTGAATAGATTAACAGTTGTAGTTTAAAAATAATTTATTTATAAAATGCCTATTTTTTAATAAAATGATGGATAAGCAGTATTGTTAGCAAAATCATTTTATTGATAAAGATGTTACTTTTACATTTTCAATTTATCCAGCAGGTGGTTCCGTTGCTTGTAGGAAACCAATATGTTCTTGATCCTAAGTTATATTTTTTCTGAAGTTTTATATGTGTTTAAGTTAAACTGACATACTTTATTTTCAATTTGGTCATAGTTTACAGTATGTAATATGAAGGATATAAAAGTCACATTAAATTCTTGCTAAGAAAAAGATAGAAAACTGTTATCAAACAAAAACCAAACTGCTGGGCACAGTGGCACATGCCTGTAATCCCAGTGGCTTGGTAGATTGTGGCAGGGTGATCATGAGTTCAAGCCACCCCCAGCAACTTAGAGAGGCTCTAGGCAATGCAGCAAGACCTTGTATCTAAATTAAAAAAAATATATATATATATATGGACTTGGGATGTGGCTCAGGGGTTAAGCACTCCTGAGTTCAATGCTTGGCACAAAACAAACAAACAAAACCAAGCAGCAAACAAATAAAAATGGAAACATTTTTGGATTAGAATTAGGTGTTTTGGCTTGTTGATAAGGTTTTGTCTACATGCAACCACTTTTTTGTACCTGCCTAATCATCTAAGATTCTATACAACTTCATGATTTGGCAGGAAAAAGGGTGACATCTTGTTGTTTTGGAATATCTGAAGCCTACTGATTTAAGTTGCTGGTTAAAATTTTAGAAAATATGTTCTTTAGAAGAAACACACTGTAGCCATTGTACAAGTAAATAGTATTATAAAAGGGTTCTGAACAGCTTGGAACAAGTTGTATAAAAATCTGGAGTATAGTTATTAATAATGTAAATAATTGCATTTGCCACAGTGCCCTTTCTCTGGGAATCTCTCGGAACACTTTGCAAAACTTTATCCATATATTTATTTTCATATATAGTGGAAGCTGCATTCTAACCCATTAGCGTGTCACATTTAATTAATGTGCAACTAGATTTGTACATCGAGAACCAGGACAAATAACTCTCTGCAGAGTGATAAATTAGAAGGAGAGTCATGACACTTCTCAGTAGGAAGAGCAATTCAGCATTATGTCACAATGCCACCTCCAGACAGATTGCATTTGAACTTCCCTCATCTTTCTCATTCTAACTGGGACAAGGTTCGACCAACTATAGTTTTCATAATTTCCAGAAACTGAATCACAGAATTAGATCCTTGGAGCCAGAATTTTCAGAGATTATTTTATCCTGCTGCTTCCTTTGTTCCTGTCTCTGCCAAACTTCCCTTGTAATTTGCAAATCTGAATTATGGGCCACACTTGGAAACAACTCACCTGGTTTGGATCTCAGTGACTTTTATTCTGCTTTAGGAATGCAGTGTGGGATAAAGAAAATGCTATGAAATAGGTATTCATGATCAGTGTCCAAGAGCCAGGAGGGCAGCAGAGGCAGAAGAGAGTAATGGTGTTAAAATAGAATCTACCCTATAAAGTGGGAAGTAAGTGAATTAAAGCACTTAGGAGATGCTTGACATATTGTAAGCATTAAACTCTGTCATTGATGTGATCTTCTTTGCAGGCTCAAGAACTTGAAATTCTATGTTGGGGACTCTATAGGAATTATTTTAAGGCTTTAAGGTTATTTTTTAATAATACTTATCCACTGCTTGTTTTCAGCAAAGTTAATTCTTTTAAATTTTTTCCATCTCATAATATCATTGCCTAAGTTTCATATCAGAATTCTGTTGACTTCACAGAATGAATTGGGAGATGGGTTACAGCTCAATTTTAGAGTGCTTGTCTAGCATGCAGAAGGCTCTGGGTAAGGTGAGCCCAAAGTAGAAGAGGGACTATTGGCAATTGAGAAGGGGAATGGGGGGAAAGGGGAGAGTTAGGGTGGAAGAGGAAGAAGAAAGGTAGATGGCATGAGCAATATATGATATATGCATACATGAAAATCACGGTGAATCCCATTAATTAGTACAATGAATATGTGTTAATAATTAAAAAGGAAGTAAGAGTTTTTATGTTTTTCATTTTTCTTCAAAAATTTGTGTAAGATGGGCACTTCTTAAGTGTTTAGAAGAACTTACAATTGAGACTATCCGCTCAAAAATTTTGTTTATGGGAACATTTCTATTTATGGATTCATTATTTGTATTTTTTGGAGAGGGGTACCAGGGATGGAATTCTGGGGCACTCAACCACTGAGCCACATCCCTCACCCCTTTTTATATTTTTTAATTTAGAGACAGGGTCTCATTGCTCTTGCTGAAGCTGGCTTTGAATTCCCGATCTTCCCACCTTAGGCTCCCAAGCTGCTGGGATTATAGGCATGCTCCATGGCCTTCAGCTCATTATTTGTATTTGTTATAATACTTTTGATACTTTGTGTATCTTCTTATCTCCATCTGTTGAACATTTTTTAAACTATATTCCATTTCACCTGATAGTTTAGGCCAAAATTATCCACAATATCCTCATAAGTTTTTTTTAATTTCCTGATTTTTAGTCTTCTGTTGGTTACTTGTACCTTTTGTTATGTTTTTAGTTACTATTATAAAGGCTTGTCAGTTTGGGTTTTTTTTTTTTTTTTCCAAAGAGCAGTTAGGTTTATCGTTTGCCTATTTTCTGCTTGTTTCTAATTTGATTTTTGCTTTAATATTATAAATTCCTTATTCTACCTTATTTTAAAAAATTGTTTAGCATTTTTGAGATTGTTACTACTACATTGGATTTTATTCTTTCCTATTAATGCTATAAAATACCCTGTAAATATTAATTTCTCTATGTTCCACAAAACTTTGATACAGGTAATTTTTATTATCTAAAATAATAAATGTTATCTAAAATTTTATTATCTAAAATTTATTAACTAAAATAGTTTCTATTTTGCATTGTACTTGCTTTCTTTCATTTATGGATTTATGGGTTATTTAGAAGTGTTTTAGTTAATTTCCAAATGAATGGTGGTTTTTAGATTGCTTTTTCCCCCCAAAAAATGTATTTCTAGCTCTGTTCCACTGTGGTAAGAGTACATGGTCTGTAAAGTTAAATCCATTGAAATTTGTCGATACTTCCAATGGGATTCAAAATATGGTCAGCATTTATAAATGTTTCACATGCCATTTAAAAAAATGTATATTTTACGAGTAGTTGAAGTTTTCTATATATATGAACAAAGTTAAATTTACTAACAATGTTATTCAAATCTTCTATATCCTTACAGATTTTTGTTCTGCTTTCTATGGTATGTACTGAGACAGGCATGCTAAACTCTTCACAGTAATTGTGAATTATGTTTCTTTTCCTTGTAAATTCATATATTTTATTACACACAATTTGAGGCTTTATTTTTAGAAGCATCATTTTTTAAATTGTTATGTCTTTCCTGTGAGTCTTCTTTATTATTTTTAAATGTCACCTTTATTTTTAATAATGCTTCTGCATTTCTCTTATTGAGTTATTATTGCATTTCTGTCTAGTTTTTCTGATATTATAGCTAGAGCAACCATTTTTTAATGAGGCTTTCAGAGTATACTTTTGTCTATTCATTTACATTAAATTCTTCTACCCCAGCAATCTTTGTTTTTTTTTAAGTGAAGTACATAGTTCTCTTACATTCAATTCACTAAATACTACATTTTATTGCAAATTTATAATTTCATTATTGCAATTTATTTTCTCACTTATTTTCTAATTTTAAAATATTTTTTGTCCTCTTTTCAACTTTTTAAATTGTTCCAATTTTCAAGTTATATTAGCTTAGAACTTATACATGTGTGTTATCCAATCTTCCTGTGATTATTATGCATATATTATAATATGCTTTCTTACTGAAGTCTAATATTAGTTATTTCTGTAAACCATTTACTATGTAATTCCAGGATTTGGGTAACATTTACTTCATTTAATTCTTCCATATTCATGAGTCCTTGATATTTTATAATTTAATTCTATATCTGCTTCAAATTTCATGTTATATAATTACTGTTATTGTTTTATAAAGTCAGAATGCATTTATATTTACAAAATAATATTTACCAATATCTTTCTTTTTTCATTATTTCTGTATATATTTTATTTTATTTACTTTTAAAATTTGTTCTCATTAGTTATTCAAGACCATAGAATGCATTTTGAAACATGGTACACAATGGAACACAACTTCTCCTTTCTCTGGCTGTGCATGACGCAATCACTCAGTAGTGTAATCATACATGTATATAGGGTAATAATGTCCATCTCATTCCACCATCCTTCCCATCCTCACACCTCATCCTTTATCCTCATTCCCCTCCGCATAATCCAAAGTTACTTCATTCTACCTTCACCCTCAATTATGGATCAGCATCAGAGAAAACATTTGGCCTTTGGCTTTTTTAGGGGTTTGCCTTATTTCTCTTAGCATGATATTCTGCAGCTCCGTCCATTTATCTTCAATTGCCAGAATTTTATTCTTCATTAAGCCTGAGTAATATTCCATTGTGTATATGTACCACATTTTCTTTATCTATTCATCTGTTGAAGGGCATCTAGGTTGGTCCCATAGTTTAGCTATTGTAAATTGAGCTACTGTAACATGGATGTGGCTGTGTCACTGTAGAATCCAAGACAATTAGGAAGACTACTTCATTTACAATAGCCTAAAAAAAAAAAAGTTAAAAACCTTGGGAATCAACCTAATAAAAAAAAAAGTGAAAGACCTCTACAATGAAAACTACAGAACACTAGAGAAAGAAGTTGAAGAAGACCTTATAAGATGAAAAGATCTCCTGTGCTTTTGGTTAGGCAGAATTAATATTGTCGAAATGGCCATACTACCAAAACTGTTATATATATTTAATGCAATTACTATTAAAATCCCAATGACATTCTTCATAGCTTTCGAAAAAGCAATCATGAAATTCATTTGGAAAAATAAGACACTCAGAATAGACAATGCAATTTTAACCAATATTTTTTATTTATTAGTTTATATGTGAGTTCATTTTCTTTGTGCTTAAAAAGCATCCTATATTTTTAAGGAATCTCCATACTGCTTTCCATATTGGCTGCACCAATTTGCAGTCCCACCAGCAATGTATGAGTGTACCTTTTTCCCTACATCCTCACCAACACTTATTGTTGTTTGTCTTCATAATAGCTGCCATTATGACTGGAGTGAGATGATATTTTAGAGTAGTTTAGATTTGCATTTCTAGAGATGATGAACATTTTTTCATATATTTCTTGATTGATTGTATATTATCTTCTGAGACGTGTCTCTTCAGGTCCTTGGCCCATTTATTGATCAGGTTGTTTGGTTTTTTTTTGGTGTTTAGCTTTTTGAGTTCTTTATATACCCTAGAGATTAGTGCTCTATCTGATGTGTGAGGGGTAGAAATTTGTTCTCAAGATGTAGGCTCTCTGTTCACCCCATAGATTGTTTCTTTGGCTGAGAAGAAACTTTTTAGTTTGACTTCATCCCATTTATTGATTCTTGGTTTTAATTCTTGTGCTATAGGTGACTTATTAAGGAAGTTGGGGCCTAATCCCACATGATGAAGATTAGGGTTTACTTTTTCTTCTATTAGATGCAGAGTCTCTGGTTTAATTCCTAGGTCCTTGATCCACTTTGAATTGAGTTTTGTACATGGTGAGAGAGAGAAGTTTAATTTAATTTTGTTGCATATAGATTTCCAGTTTTCCCAGCACCATTTGTTTAAGAAGCTATCTTTTCTCCAGTGCCTGTTTTTGGCACCTCTGTCTATTATAAGATAGCTGTAATTTTGTGGGTTAGTCTCTCTGTCCTCTATTCTGTTCCATTGGAAACTGGGAATGGAACCACCATTTGACCCAGCTATTCCTCTCCATGGTCTATACCCAAAGGACTTAAAAACAGTATACTACAGGGACACCGCATCATCAATGTTTATAGCAGTAAAATTCACAACAGCTAAACTGTGGAACCAACCTAGATGCCCTTCAGTAGATGAATGGGTTAAAAATGTGGCATATATACTCAATGGAATATTACTCAGCAATAAAAGATAATAAAATAATGGCATTTGCAGGTAAATGGATGGTGTTGGAGAAGATGATGCTAAGTGAAGTTAGTCAAACCCCCCCCCCAAAAAAAAACAAAACAAAAACAAATGCCAAATGTTTTCTCTGACTCATAATGGGGTAGGGAGGGGGAGCATGGAAAGCATAGAGGAACTCTAGACAGTGCAGAGAGGTGAGAGGGGAAGGGAGGGGGCAGAGGGCTAACAAGTATGGTGCAATGTGATGTAAATCATTATCCAAAGTACATGTATGAAGACATGAATTGGTGTGAACATACTTTATATACAACCAGAGAAATGAAAAATTATGCTCGATATGTGTAATAAGAATTGTAATGCATTCCACTGTCATTTATTTAAAAAAATTAAACCCTATAATATTTCTTGGAATTAGGATATGTATTATGTATTCTTCCACTTTTCTTTAAATGAAAAATCTTTGTTTCTTTTTATTTTTCTTTCTTTCTTTCTTTTCTTTTCTTTTCTTTTTTTTTTTTTTTCTTTCAGTACTGGGGTATTGAACCTAAGGCCTCCTGCTCTACTACTCAACTGCACTCCTGGCTACACCACTGTTTTTGAATTTTTTTTTTTTTTAGTTTTTCATTTTGATTTAATAGTTACACTATGTAGCATTTTGAAAATAAGAGATTTCTCTGTATTTTTGTGGAGAAATCAGCTGTCTAATTGTTGCTCTTTGGAAGGTATAAACTGCACTTTTCCTCTTAATCCTCTTAAGATTCTTCTTTTTAAGTATTTTGCCCTAGCTGGACCCAAAACACTGACATTCTCTTGATGAATCTTTTAACTTCTCTGGAACTGGCAGACACTGCTAGAGAAAAATTTCTTTAAATATTAGGCTCTCTTTTATAAATTTCTTTCTCTGAGATTATGGTCTTTGAATTTTTAATTTCCTGTTATCTTTATGATGCTTTCAGATCATGGTTTTTATATTATTAGATACATGTTTAAAAAGTGATCTCAGTGGGAGAGTTATGTAAAATAACCTACCTGACATCACTCGAAGTGTAGATGTATAGATAAATCTGAAAGATAAAATATTCAACAAAAGAAACTATAAATATTAGGATGCATATCTATTCCATTTATGAAAGTTTTGTAAATAGCAGGAAATATTTGTTTATGGTATAAAATTATGAAGAAAAGTAAACAAACTAATGTCATAATTGTTAAAATAATAATAATTGGAGATAATCATGGTGACTGATAAGTTTTATATCCTGACCTCAAGTGGGATGCATCTGCAATTCTTAAAAGAAATTTGTGATTTATTGTTAATGGACTGTCCTGTTCATATGTTATATTAAGCAATAGAAATTAGTATTAAAGAACAGTCATATATTTTATATATTATAATTATATATTTAGTTATATAAATTATAGTGCTTGCATAATTATGTGTAGTTACAATTCAAATGATCACTTCAGGTTAGATATAGATGTGATTTTTTTCCCTCAGATTTTATTCTTTAAATTTTTCAGCATTTCAAGTACGTATGTTTATCCAAATACCTTTACTTAGTTATATTTTGAATATATTTACAGACTGAATAACTTTGGTTACGACCTTCATTTAGTTATATTTTGAATGTATTTACATATTGAATAACTATTTACTTTTTTAACTTCTCTAAATTTGAAAATTCTTACACACAGTATAACACTGTAGAAATTTATTAATATTTTTAAATTAAAATAAATTCTTTAGTGTTTGGGTGGATATTCACAGTAGGGTGTGTATACATATGAACACGATTTTTGTGAGATACACTTATAGGGAACATTCACTAGAGCAAGGAAAGAGTTTATCAGCTCAGTTTTAAAAACTCTGTCATGTTTTTTTCAGCTTTAAGGAAGTAAAAGAAGAAATTAAAGTAAGTTTTTACTCTAAGAAAAATCTGTCTATGATTTTTAGGGGGGTTAGGACACCAACTTGAAACATCACTGAAGCTCAATATTTATAATTAATTGTGGCTAATTATATTAAAACTGATAGCCTGTAGAAGTTTAAGCGTTTAATGTCTTTATAGAACATGTTGATTCCTATTTAACAAACACATAAATTAACTTTAGGATTCTTTAGGGTTTTAGAAAAGTATTTGTACCTTTTTTATTTCTTTTACAGCTTCCCTAAAATGTAAGATTTGGAGCCACAAATAACCACACAGTTTTGTAGATACACAAGACTGCTCACAAACATATTACATTGATATAAAATGTAATTATGTTGTTGTATAGATAAATGTCAAAAGGTTTTATTCTTTAAGACTTTTCTGAGCCAATTGAAATATTCAGTTCCCTACTATAAAAAATATACAGAAAATATATTTTGGAAGAAAGCTATTAGCAATAAAAGTTAATGATGATTTAGAAGAAACAAACAAAACAATAAAGTCTACTAGCAAGGACCTTGATAAAGGATTTGAAATCTTGGTCTAAAGGACTTAAAAATAGATTCGTATAAACCAGAATTGCCTTGGGGTTATGTTACTTTTCTTTTGGGAACAAGCAATTGCATACCATCTTAAATCCTGGAATGATCCTGGACCTAACAAGATCTGGGCCAACCTAGTTTGGTCAGTTAGGCTTAGATGTAAATTTTTAAATCTGGCACTTAATATAAACACTTCAGTTGGAGTAGAGAAATGAAAGTACTTTGGACAAATGTCTAAGGATGGTAGGCATCACAAACAAAGGCATAGATGACCTGAAGACAAAACAGAAGATTATACCTCTTGGCAGCAGGCTATTTGGACAAACTGAGCAAAAAAGTCAGTAGTATGCAGAAAGGTAGTATCATTTGCTTACAGGACTGTGTTTGGGAGTATAGATAGGCCTTTTGGAAGATTTTTCTGAGGCCAGAAAAAATCACTGATCCCAAACATATATTGAGCTCATGTTCTTCTATAAAAATGTGATGAATTTATAAAAATTTAAATTATAGCTATTTAGAGTCCACTGCTGTATGATGAGCTACAGACTAATAGAACATTTTTAGACACTGCATTATAAAGTAAGTTTGAACATAGGGACTTGATGCATGATTGTGTAACAGCTGCTGTGAATATTAATAATACTGGTTAATGATTTTTGTTTTCCCTTGGCACACTTGGAAATTGTTTTAAATTAATTTTTAAAATGACTATTCCTTATTGCCTTTTAGCAGTTTTTGCACAGCACTATGTCAGTTTACCCTAATGGGCTAATGTCTTCCTGAATGCAAATATACAACAATTCACATGAAGACCTAATTATACAGTATGCCACTTTTGGGGTTGTGTTTTAACAATTAGAGCTGTGTTTCAAGGATTTAACAATTGGGGATTTTGTCTACATTTAAAATTGCAAACAGTGATGCCAGATTTGGGCTCTAATTGTTAAATTGTTTATACTTTATATAAAGATTTTTCAATACTGTGCTGCTGTATTTAGTCTCTAGTATTTTCAAAATGACATAAACATTGGTGCTTTTAGCATTTTATAATCCTAGACATGCCAAACTGAATATGGAAAACCTTCTGGGTTGTTTCTCTGAAACAGCTAGTATTTTTAAAGCTGCTCTGATTTGATAGGTCTAGTTTCCCATGTATTCCATTTTTATTTAACATACTCTTACAATTTTGTCAGTGATGCAAGATTTGGATCATAATTTAGCTGGCTTTCTCTACTTCTTCACTGACTGGACATATATTAAAGGAGAGTTCCTTTGGAATATGACTAGCTGTCTTAGAAAAGATAATTTTATGATTCTTTTAAAACTATAGTTAGAGCACATTTTTTTTTTCATTAATTGTTTTGGAATTTGAGATACTGTGGGAAATAGATTTTTTTCCCCCACTGTAGGGTATGCAAGTCGTTTCCAGATCCTTAAAGAATGGATCCAAATACAATTTGATAGAAACTTAAGGCTAGTCCCTATATTTCAGTATTAAAAAATCACCCATCTTTAGTTTAGAAACTAAGGTAACATTTAAAATAGGTTTAGCATGGATATTTAAAAATATAAACATTTTTAAAGGTAGTTTATGTAGGTGTAACAAAAAGTATAATAGTTTCTGTATTGTCAGCACTACTTTGTCAAATTTATTTATGCTACTACTTCTTTCCATAGTTTATAGTATTCATTAACCACATCATTACATTTATTTTGAATGTTAAACCATTCTTATGTTTCTGAAATAAATTCTACTTGATCATTATATATTAATCTAGGTAGCTAGATACATAGATAAGTAGATAAGCAAGACAGATTTTATTATAATTTTGGTCCATGTTCAGTCATTCTCATGAGAAAAATATTAATTTTTTAAAATGTTTGTTGGAAAGTGTTATATATTTATTTTCTATTCTCTAGAACAATTTATTAAACTTGGCTGTGATTTCTTATATAAGTCTTTAGAATAATTCACCAAATGGTGTGACATTGATTTCTTGGTAGGAAACATTTAAAAGTATTCAGTTACTTTAGTTACTTTCTACCATTGTAATTCTCTATTTGTTCTGTCAGTTTTAATGAAATGAAATTTATCCAGTTTGGGGTTTTCAACGTTTTGGGGGTAAAGAGTATAAAATGTGATTAATTAAATTTTGTATTGTCTATATGATCTGTATTGATGACTACATTTTCATTCATATATGATAATTTGTATTTTATTTTTAAAATCAATTTTGATAAGGCTTCATCAATTTCATTTAAAATAATATTTTAACTTTCCTGACTTTTTGGTTTCTATTTTAAATTTTTATTATAAATTAATAGTTTGTAATTTTATTATAAATTAAAAGTTTGTAAAAGAGAAATCTGTATTGCTATGTTTATTGAAATTATACACAGTGCTGTATAATTTATTAATCAATGTGGAAAAGTTTAATCAAGCTAATTAGCATGTCTAATGTCAAATACTTATTTTTTGTGTGAGAATTTTTAAAATGTACTTTCAATTTGAAATGTGCAATATAATATTATTAAGTATAGTAATCATAACCTGCAATAAATGTCAAAAAATAAACCCACCAAATTCTGAGGTTTTATGCCCTTTGACCATCTTCTCACCATTCTCCCAACCCACTATTTCTTTAGTTACCATTCTACTCTTTACTTCTTTGAGTTATATTGTGGTATTTGTTTTTTCTATTCCTGGCTTATTTCATATAGCATAATTTCCTCCAGTTCCATTTATATTGTCACAAATGACAGAATTTTCATATTTTTAAAGGATGAATAGTTTCCCAGTCTACATGTTCTTTATACATAGGCTTACAGATGGAAATAGTTGATTCCATACCTTGGAATATGGACATTTCTAATCTAATTGTTAATAGTGTTCTAGTGAACATGGGAGTGCAGGTATCTCTTCAACAAACTTATTTCAAACTTTTGGGTCAATATCCAAAAGCTGGATTGCTGAATCGTATGGTAATCCAGTTTTTGTTTTTTTGACGAAACCTCGTACAGTTTTCCATGATGGCTGTATAATTTATAGTTTTCCAGTTGTATACAAAATTCTCATCTGTTTACACCATCACCAACAATTGTTATTACACCTTTTTGATAATAGCTATTCTGTCAGGTGTGAGAGGATATCTCATTGACACTTTAATTTGCATTTCCCAAAAGATTAGAAATGTCCATATTTCAATATACCTGTTGGCCATTTATTTTTATGTCTTCTTTTGAAAAAAGTCTATTCAGATCACTTGCACATTTTAAAAATTATTTTGTTGTTGTATTTTTCCTATTGAGTAATTTTACTTCCTTATTTATTTTGGATATTTGCCCTTTACTAAATATATAGTTTGAAATTATTTTCTCTTAATCCATAGATGGTCTCTTCATATTGTTTCCTTTGTTATGCAGAAACTTTTCAGTATGATGTAATCCCATGTGTCTTCTTTTGCTTTTGTTGCCTGTTCTTTTGGTATAAAATTCAAAAATTCATTACCAAGATGATTGTCATGAACTTTCCAAAAAAAAAAAAGCTAAGTCAGTTCATCACAATTAGAACTACCTTGGACCTCCATTTCTTTAGGGTTCATTATTGTGACTTTCTTGGTTTCTTTCGAAACTTTATTGGTTTCTTTCGAAACTATGCTTATAGTTTGACTTATCTTTCTCTTTGTTCTTAGGTTGTTACTTGTATATTTGAGGGTACACATCCTTCTTCTGGTTATCACAGATTTGTTTAGCAGGATAGACCTTAACTATTTAGTCCAGTCTGTGATCTTTAAAAGGCCTGCTACACATGACCCTGGGCAGTTTATTGTAGGTTCTCCAATCATCTGTGCTTTTGCCTTTGCTCTGATGGGTGGAGCTGCTGCCTGGGCTTTATTGTCCAGCAAGACCACTTGCTAGGTTCTGTCTTTAAGTAGAGCTGCTGGCTGAGTATTACAACGCCTTTTGCTCAGTCTAGTTAAAGGATATATTTCCGGGTGGAAAAGTTTCACTATTTGTGATCTGTAGTTGGACAGGGCTGCAGGCCAGGCTGAGATTGGGAAGTGTTACACTTTAGAATAGATGTGAATCAAATGACTATGTTCCTTAGAAGTCAACATATAAAAGAGAAATCTATATTGCTATGTTTGTTGAAGCATTGTTTATGATGACCAAGATGTGGAATCAGCCTAGGCACCTATCAACAGATGAATGGATAAAATAATATATGGTCCACGTACACAATGGGGTTTTATTCATTCTTAAGGAAGGATTAGATCATATCATTTGTAGGAAAATGGAGGTAGCCAGAGATTATCATGTTAAGCAAACTTAGCTAGACACAAAATAAGTATTTTATGCTTCCTCTCCTATATAGTCAATAAAAAATTCAAAAAATTAGATGACCTGAAAATAGAAGATAGACTATTTGAAACGAGGAAGGAGACGTAGGTGAAGTGGGAGAGAGGAGAGGACAAGAGAGGGTATTAGAAAGGGTGTATACAATTAAAATATAATATATGCATGAGTGAAAATGTCACAGTGAATCCCAGTAGTCTGTACAATTAATATGATTGAATAAATATAATAAAAATTAAAATCAAAAGCAACAGTAACAAAAGAAATACTTGACTGAAGATCACCTGTTAGAGTAGAGCCATGGGGTCAGTTTTTGGCTTAGTAGAGCAGCTATTTTACCTCCTGAGTATAGCTCCTGTGCTGATACTTTCCTGGGTGGTGTCTTTAGGGTAGGTTCAGAGACTAGGCATAGAGATTAGCTACCTGGGGATTCAATCTAGACTGAACATCTCATTATGATTCTGAAAAAAAAAGGTTCACTTTTTCCAGTGAGCTACCAAGTTAGCTGGTGTCTATAGTCTGACTCGGAGCTGCAGAGTGCAGAGGTATTCCAAGATCCATTTGCTAGTCATTTGTTTCCACCTAACTCTAGGCAATCTAGTTGACATTCCCTCAGTGTTCTGGGAAGCATCTTGGAATGCTGGGGAAGCTGGATGATACATATCTATGTGTGTATTTACTTTCTTATACCATTAAGCTACTAAACATTGAAATACTCTTATCATTTATTTAAATTCCACCTGTAATTTATAATTAAAAGGCATTATGGTTATTATTTATTATATGTTTTACTTATATTACCTCTTTTAAAATGTCATTTGTCTTTTAAAACCTCCTCAAGATGGGGCTCATCTGAACAACATATACTTCCATATTCAAAACTGTGTAGAACTTTTATAATTTAAGTAGAGTTTGGCTCTTTATAACTTTCTTAGCTATTTCATTTGGAAAATCTTGGATGCTTATATGTTGTGCATAAACAAAAGAATATGCTTCACTGGAGGAAAATTACTCTCTTGGAATATAGTTGTCATCATCCCTTTTAGTTCTTGAAATGTTTTTCTTTTAAATAGAATGCAACTTAAAATTTCCTTTGCATCAACATGTTTGCAAAACATTGATACAGAACATCACAAAATCAAAGTTTATATTTAATAAGGAAGCACTTTATGCTGTTTCTGTTGTTGTTCTTCAGGAAATTTTCATTTGGATCTATTCTGAAGATGTTCATTTTTAACAAAATATTAGTGGTTCCACATGATTTATTCTTAAATGTGTCTAATAGCTAGCTTATTAACTTATTAATTTAAAAGTCTGATTTTAAATATCTAAGAATAACTGATTCATCCTCTTCATTATTGAATATTAGTATGGAGAAATCTGAGGTTTGCTGATTTTTTTCCCTTTATACCATATTTGACTGTTTTTGCTAAGTATCCTATGTAATTCTTTATCTTTGAAGTGCAGTAACTGGCATGTATCTTGGAATTAATCATTCATAGTCACCTTTTCTTTTTCTGGTCTTACGAATACTTATCACTGTCATCTCTTACTTCAGGATTGATTTTCTTAAATCTTGTCTTTATATTTCTATTTAAAAAAATATGTTTTGGGGCTGGGGATGTGGCTCAAGCGGTAGCGCGCTCACCGGGCGTGCGTGCGGCCCGGGTTCGATCCTCAGCACCACATACCAACAAAGATGTTGTGTCCGCTGAGAACTAAAAAATAAATATTAAAAAATTCTCTCTCTCTCTCCTCTCTCACTCTCTCTTTAAAAAAATATGTTTTGTCTTTTAAATATTCTATGTATGTCAAATTCATCTCACTTGTTTTTTTCTATTTATAATTTCTAATATTTTAAAAATTATTTCCATTTCTTGTGGCTTGCTTTTTATTTCTATCCTTTAACACTTCATATTTTCCACCACGGGTTCTCCTTTGTGATATTTACCATTCTCTGTATTCCTGTAATAGTTTTTTCTCTTTTTCTTTTCCCTAGTCTTTTCGAAATTCTACCTCCTACTTTTTCAGTTTTTCTTGTAGTGATCAATTGCAAATTTTCTCTTTGGTCTTTTCTGTTGTTGTTTTTCTGTTATTGTCTTTTTTTCAGACTCACTGAATTTTCTAATTTGTAATATTGATAACTTTTATTTATGAGAGTTTCCGGATTTGCAGGTTGAGGACAGGTGAGGCAGAGCCAGAGAGCATCAGGCAATGTGTCAATGCAGAATGCCATGGTAGCTCCTTTACTTCTCAAGTGTTCTCTTCTCCATTTCCATGAAGAACAATTTATACTGTAAATATGGCTTCTTTGTTCATATTTAAAAGCTTTGTCTTTTTAATTCTCTGAATCAAACATATGTCTGCACCTGTTCCTCAGGCCCCAATTCACACAAAACAGCACAGAGATAAACAAGTTATACCTTCACATGAAGTGGGCTGCATTTCAGAGAAGACAAATTTGGTGAAACCAGATCTTTTACAATGGGCAGTTAACCTACTTGACTTTTATTTCCAAAGGATACATTATATTTATTATAGTGGACATTAAACATGCCTGCTCTTTGCTCTGGAAGGATACTTTATTTCTCTCTCCTAGACTGTTCATTATAGAAATGCCCTTGACAAGATTGTCTTCAATAAAAGGCTGTTGGTGCTCTGATTACAAGATAAAAAGAAATGCAAGACATCTTTGAGGACACATTTCCCTAAAGCTATTCTTTAAAAAGATTTTTTTTTAATGAATGAGTACATTAATGAGAAAAATGTTCTTTTGTGATATTTGAAGGTATTTAAATGCCTCCTCATATATAGGACAGATTTGATATGAAGTTTCAAATCTATATGGTTTTGGAATCATTCATGTCATTGGACAAGAAATAATTTTTCTAAATATTATAATGTTCCCTTATCTCCAAACACAATACTTATATTAATGATATTACTATTTATTATGTTTTTGCCATGTATTTATTATGGGATTGATAATTTTCCCATTTTCTTCAGAAAGTTGCTCTGGCCTCTCTTCTGTATTTTACAACTTCTACCCACTCTTTCTGATACTTAGTCTCATATTTTCTATTCTTTAATTGCTTATTTATACAGGAAAGTTACACAAATGCCTATCTACAATCAGTGTAACTGCTGATATTGAATATTGCTCTGTGACACACACTAAACAAAATTTAATTGCTGTGGGACTCTGGCTAGAAAACTCTTCTACTAGTCAAAAGGTTTGCTGTTTTATGAGAAATTTTTCCATATGCAAGAAGATTGCCAACATATAAATTATTGAATCTATAGTGTCATGTTGCAAATTAAGCTGCTAGAGAAGCATGATTAGCTAATTGAACCAAAGGACTCTGAAAACATAACACCTCTTGGAAACAGAAGGAATTAGAAAAGGAACCTTTTTTTTTTTGCCACTTTTGATTTACTTGGTAACAAGGGCTATTTTCCTGAAACTTATTCTTTGTCTGCTTAACAAGCTGATAAGATACCTGCTGATAAGATGTCTTTATTTATAAGTGTCAAATTATCTTAATTAACTTTAATTGTTTAGAGATAATTTTATGCTAATGGGGACATCTAGGAAATAGAAACATAAAGAATTAAAATAGAAATGAGAGATCCTGAGGAGAAATAAAAAGTTTTCTTTTTTTGAAATTTAAAATTGCTAATAATGTTGAATGTAACCATTAAAGATGAAATTTGTTAGTTCAATTTTCACTGCTGAGATAAAACAGCTGAGAAAAATCAACTTTAAGGAGGAAAGAATTAATTTGGCTCATGTTTTCAGAGGTTTTACTGCACAGTCGGTTGCCTCTGTTGCTTTTAGGTCTGTGGCAAGGCAGAACATGGTGGCAGGGCACATATGGTGAAGCAAAGCTACCCAGCTCATGATGGATAGGCAATAAGTAGATAGAGAAAGAGGGAGAATGTGAGTAAGAAAGGGACTGGAAACAAAATATATTTCCTAAGAGCTCACCCTCAAAGACCTTTTACCCCCAACGACACCCCACCTCCTAAGTCTTTACCACCTCCAAATAGCTTATTAAATTCTGAATCCATCAATGGATTAAACCATTAAAGAGGCTGGAGCACTCAAGATCCAATTTCCTTCCAAAGATTTGACTTCTGAACAATCCTGCCTTGGGGACAAAATCCTTCACCCCTAGAGCTTATGGGGGTCATTTGAGATTCAAATTCTACTATGAAGCAATAATTTGCATGTCTTGAGATCAGAACTTTGGGTATTGAAGGAAATCAGAGGAAAAAAATATGTAGTGTGCTGATTTGTATGTGTGTGTAGTTTTGGGAAAGTTTCTACTCAGATAAATTAGTCTTTCTCTCCAATTATGTTGTTTGGATATTTTGTTTTCTAGATTTGTGGATAAACCTACTTTAGAAATTGAATCTATCAGAAGAGAATTTCAACATTGTGCTTCCAGGTTTTGTTCTTTACATGACTTAGTTATGGTCTTCTCCTAAGGTTACTATAATATTTTTCTCATATATTTGAAACCATGATTTACAGTGTCATTTGAAAATATCAACATGTTTAAATAAAGTGTTTTTTTTTAAGTGTGAAAATTGTGGTCTCTTTAACTCTGAAAACTTATTTACATTAATCCTAACTAGAATTTATGGCTGATTTTGTATTTTTTAGAAAAATATTAATCTTTCAAATTCTATGATTTCTATTCCCTCAAAGTTTATCACTTTTCTTTTCCTTCCATCATTGCCTCCCACCTCCTACTTAGGTTGTTTCAATACTTCCTAATTGTTCACGTGTTGTAACTAAGAATAAACCATGACAGGGGCATACTCATTCATTTTGTGAAAAGACTGCAAGTTGGTGGTGCAGATAGATGTGCTATAGACAGTATGCTGGCATTTCACGCAGTTTTTTTTATTTTTTTATTATTTTAAAGGTCATTAATGGCATTCTTAGGAACAAAATGAAGAAATGAACCATGGGTGAGCATAAAATTATGCAAATATGTATTTGGATGCCTGTGTCTAAGGATGTCAAGCCAACACGCTTGAAGCCTGTTTCCTGTTCACTGATTTGCTTTAAGATTTAGATGAAAATATCAAAGGAATGCTTGTGACATTTTTAGATGCCATGAAACTGGAAGGTTTAAAAAATATGCTAGGTGACAGAATCAGGTTCCATAAGAGTCTTTTGACAGGCTGGGATAATGTACCCAATCCAGTAAGATAAAATCTAATTATGACATATGTAAGGTCCTGCCTTTGTATCTTCAAATCAACTACTTAGATATAAAATAAGGAAGACTAGATTTAACATCAGCACATGGGGGAAAAAAGGACTTTATGGAAGTAGACCTTGACTCTGACTCTATGTAACCATAGCCTGGGTGAAATTTTAAAAATTCTCACGCACACGATGCACCCTAAGATTTATATGAATTTTTCTGGGGCAAGACCTATCTAAGCATGAGAAGTTTTTTAAAAGCTTTTGAAGTAATTCGTATGTGCAGCCAAGTTCCAGAATCACTAATTTTAGCAGTGTAGGTTAGCTGGATGATATCACTGTTCCTCACTATTCAAATAATAATAAAAAGAGGAAGAAGAAGAAAGAATAAAGGCAAGAAAGAGGAAAGGAAAGGTAAAATAATTTACATGGAAGGCATACAGTATATTGTCATTGGTATCATAGCTTTGGCGTGATATCCAAGTGGTTCTAGTCTCAGCTCTACCCCTTCCCAGACAGGTGACAATCTGTGTATCTGAGTTTTATCCTCCTTAATGTGACAATAAGAATGCCTACTTCTTATAAGTCTTGAGGGTACTGAATAAGATTTTGCATGTAGAATGTTTGAGATAAGTTCTGGTACATAGCTGGTGCTCAAAAAATGTTAACAGAGGTCGTTATCAAACTTTAGCAACAGAATTATCAAATTGGAATATGGGAGTTAAATTTTCTCCGGCTTATATACAAAACATAAAAACACTAATCTTCAGGAAACTTGGATAGACTTGTTTCAGTTTTGGTTAGGGATGAACAAACTAAAAATATTTAAGGAAATTTCAAAACCACTGAGGTTATTATTCTGGAACAAAAACAAATAGAAACCCCCCCTAACCAAAACACCATATAATTTTTTTTTAAAGGAAAATTGAAGTCTTAGATCCTTGTCAAGATCTAAGGTTAGATTATTCTCTATGAATCTGAAGAGTGGAATTAGGACAATGGGGAGGGCCTTTTCCTTAAAATGTGCGAATGGCCTCATCTCATATTGGACATTAAGGCATTTGACAACCTTCCAGTTTGCTGATGATCTCTTATTACACAGATCTTTTCTGTCACTCTTTCCCTTCTTTACCCATTCCATCTTCACATTATTGCAAGGTGAATCTTCTTTACTAAATGAAGCATGGATCATGGATGTTTTTAAGCTCAAATTCCTTCTGTGGCTCTTCAGTACACACCAAATCAAAATAAAGTTCTCTGCCAAACACTTAGGTATTTGAAGTCTCCTAATACATGCTTTCAAGCCATTATTCTTGCTCTACCTTCTTCTACTTCTTTGTCTCTACTCAAGGGACATAGTTGTATGTCCTCAAATATTTATGGGCTTCCTTGACTTTGTGCCTAAAGAAACTTCTTTCCAATGCTAACTTAAGTGTTATCTCAGTTAATAGCCCTAAGGTGTTCTTTTTTGAATAAATTTTGCAGTCTACTTTTTTACCCTAAGCAAGTTTTATTTTTTTTGGTATAACAAAAACAAAATATAGATCTTTGTTCCTAGGTTGGGCATTTCATTCATCATTAATTATGAATTTGAATTGTAACCTTCAGTCTCTTATCAGCAGTCTCATACTCAATACAGTAGATAAGAGATGGCCATGTAGGTACATCTGCCTCATTCTTTCTCTCATGCCTTTGCGAGATTTTACCATCAGTGGTAGCATTGTATACTACTGAGTCCAGCCTCAGCCTCACATTCTTTCTTAATACAGTATTTCTTTCAGGTTGGCCCTCTGGCAAGGGGTTATGATTGGCACAAGCATGTAAATTATTTTCCTGTGCTTGCTGGTGGTCTTTGACGTTTAGAAGATATTAATACCGTCTTGGATCCACAAGTTTGTGAAAAAATTAAAAAATAAAAGTGTTTAATGATATAGCTCACTGGTAAAATACCCCTGGTTCAATCCCTAGTACTGCAAAATTGACCTATATTTTTTCAGAATTTGTATGTGGACATAATACTACCTATGTCATAGAATAACTGTTGAGAGGGAGTGAATGCTTATTCCCCTATTCCTAGTGATTCGTCCCTGTGAATTGATCTTTGTTAATCTAATAGTCCTAGTTCTTCCCTGCCTTGTTACTTGGGCTGCTTCAGAGGATGAGGCATCATTTGTATATACATATAATGGCCTACTGAAAGACACTTTCTTTCAAGTTTTAACAATTACAAAGATAGCTTCTATAAATGTTTGTAGGTAGTTTTTTTTTTTCTAGAGATGTAAGCTTTCAGTTAATTTGGGTAAATACCAGGGAACATGATTTTTAGATCATATGGTGATAGTAGGTTTTGCTTTGAAAGAACCTACCAAATTATAATCCAGAGTGGAAGCTGATATGATAGGAAAAGCTTTGTAAGAAACTGAAAAACTGTCTTCCCTTCTGCACTCCAACCAGAAATGTATGAGAGATCTACCTCCGTGCCAACTTTTGGTGTTGTCATTATTTTAGCCATTCTAATAACTGTGTAGTGTTTTCACATATTTGTAATTCCCTCGTGACATAGGATATTCGTACCTTTTGTCCATTTTAAATTAGTTTTGAGTGTTAAGAGTACTTTTTGTATTTAGAATACCATTCTTTATCAGTTAACTGTTTTTCTTTCATGGATCATTCTTTCACTGTTGTTTATGGTGACAAGTCAACTCCGTTTTTCCTATGTTACCTTTGAGGTCATTTATATTTATGTTTTGCATTTTATGTTTAGACCTTTGACCCCTTCCCTCCCTTCCTCCCTCTCTCTTTCTTTCTTTCTTTCTTGAAATACTGGGGATTGAACCAGCTGTACTCTACCTCTGAGTCACGTCCCCAGTCCTGTTTTTCTTTTTTGAGGCAGGGTCTCCCTAATTACCCAGGCTAGCCTTAAGCTTGCCATCCTCCTGCCTCAGCCTCCCAAATCACTAGGATTATAGGTGTGTGGTACCACACTGACTATGATCCATTTTGACTTAATTTTTGTAAAAGGCATAAGGCCTTTCTCCAGATCCATCTTTCTGCTTGTGGATGACTGATTATTCAAGCATCATTCTTTGAAAAGACAAGCATAGTTTTTATACTTATCATGTCTTTCTGAGAGCATTCTTTTTCTCTCACCACTGCACATTTGACAGATTCTCCTGTCCCATCCTCAGACTTCAACCAAGAAAACAACCAGAGGTTGGTGTTTTATTGGCAAAATGACAGGTTGATATATGGCACCAGTGATTTCAACTGGTTTATCATTTGGATGATTTTTACAAGTTGTATAAAACTTGATGTCTGAAACTCATGTTTGGCTTTGGCCACTTACTGTTCAGTCAAATTCTGTGATACAATTTCTGTGTTCATTTCCTGTCCAAAGATCACCTGATGGAGACTTTAGCAATAGGGAAAATTATACTTTGTGCTGCAATTATGACTTTGACAGTTATTCCAATTAAGGGTTTGTCAAGGACTTGAGATAATATCCTGTTTAAAGAACATGAAGATTCAGGGCAGTGTTTAAGGATGCTTAGTGGAGTTTAGCCATTACAATCAGTTGCGGTATCTCTTAGTGTGGGTTTCTGTGTTATACCTATACCTAGTGAAATCAGAATCCCTGGTCATGGAGTAATGGAAGCTGATTCTGCCTCTTAGTTTTTGCTTACGCATCATTCCAATGTTATTTGGACTGAGAACCAGGAAAATAATCCTGGTTAAAGTCCTAATTTTACTGGGTATGGGGCCAAATATAAGTACTTATCTTGGCTTTCAAATGGAAAATTCTGAATTTGTGTCTTTAAGTGACAAAAAGTGTTTGTATTTTTGTGTATGTGTGTGTGTGTGTGTGTGTGTGTGTGTGTTTTGAAAGGAAAGTATTGCTATTCTAAAGTTGGGTGCATTATCTTTGAACTAAAAATATGCCTTCTGCAATTTCTGTCTTAGTAATTAACATAAACACTCAGGTACTCAGTAAAAAAGTGATCCAATAGTTTTATTTCTTCAACTAACTTCAAGTCCTGAAGTTGCTTATATATAATCTAATTTCATAAGTGTGTCTTTCTCCCTCATTCACATTTCCAATGTTTTAATTCAGGCCTCCATAATTTTATAGCCTGGTTTGATACTTGCTTTCTTAATCCACATTTCACATTGATTATTGTCATAATGGACTCTATACAATGCACATCTGCTTATGTCATTACCATGATTGAAATCCGGCAAATTAAGTCCATCAGAATAACAGGTCTCTATGCTCTCAACCTTAACTACCTTCTTCAACTTTATCTTCAGTTACTTTTACAGGTTTAAAATGTGTTTAAGCCATGAATAACTTCTTGTATTTCATTGAAAATTTTTATTCATTAGTCTTAGCCTGGAATGTTCATTCCTTTTTCCTGTCATGAGTGAAGATTTAACTTCCCCCTGAAGCCTTCCCTGAGAGTTATGTGCAATCTCTGCTCTTAACAATGATCCTCTGTGCCCAGAGCAACTTCACAGAACTTATCATGTTTAATTGCAGTATTTATATAGCTGTTTCCTCCTCATGAAAGGCAACTTCGGGAAAACAGTTTTTTGTGTTATATTTTATAGTGAAAGTTTTCATATATATGGTGGTATGGAAACTGTTCCTTCTTACAATAAACATTTGGGGTTTCATTTTTGGACAATGTTGTGTAAGGTTAATAAAATTGAAGGTAAAAGCTGTATAATTCTTAAAAAAGTAAATAAAATATTTAAAATGAATTGATGATCCCACAGGAAAGAAAGTATTATCTTTAGGGACCAAAATGGGGCTAAAAGTACAAAAGAGAGTAAGAGTGTTAAGCAGATTATGCAGCTGCTCTGTAGGAAAGATGAGTTGAAATGGGGATTCTTAATCTCTACCACTATGAGACCTAGATCTCAACACCTAGATTTTAAGACCTTAGCTCCATTAAGCAAGTAAGATCTTCTTAATAGGATCTTTTTTTTAATATTTATTTTTAGTTATAGGTGTGCACAATATCTTTATTTTATTTTTATGTGGTGTTGAGGATCAAGCTCAGTGCCTCACACATGATAAGCAAGCTCTCTACCTCTGAGCTACACCCTATCCTTTAACAGAATCTTTTATTTATTTATTTATTTATTTATTTAATGTGGTGCTGAGAATAGAACCCAGTTCCTCACATATTCGAGGCAAGAGCTCAACCACTGAGCTACTACCCAAGCCTCCCTTAACAGAATCTTTGAGGGGACTATAAGCTTGGTTAAAAAAAAAAAAAATAGTTGGACTAAATAAAATCATGTTTTTTTTGGCACAGAGAAACAAAACAAAATTAAAAACCAACAGAACATTTGACTCTTTATTAATATAATATCAGGGAAAATTAATCATTCCTAATTTTCCCTGATATTATATATAGTTTTTGATCTAACTTCTTGCAGATTTGGTATGAACTCTACATTATTCACATGTTCAACAACTTCTAAGCAGAGAGATTAGTACAAAATTTGATCGTAGGTCAGCAAAACACTCCAAAGTTTGCCAGAAGGAAACATTAAATATCTAGGAAGGACATCCCCTCAACTCAGGTGAAACAGGCTTCCCATGGAAGATAACACCACAGTCTAAAATTAAGGAGTATAAGAATCAGTAATCCACTATAATAAAGAGAAGATACAGGAAAGCAAAATTAGATCCCTGTAGATATAGGAAATAAAGATGTTTTAAGTTATTAAAGATGTCAATTGAAAAAAATACCAAGATACCATGATAAAATTTATAAGCATTTTTCAAACAAAATATTTTTCTAGAAATTGTTATTAAATATAATAAAACCACAATCAATTAATTAAATAGCAAAATAATTACAACTGAAAAAAATGCACATGAATGGGAATATAAATCTGGAGGCTTCCTGTAAGCACTTCTACCTACATAGAAACACACAGGTAAGTACTTTGTAGTAGAGTCATTAACTTGAGGCTTGTATGGATTATTGCTACCTCTTTAAATATAAGTTCACCAGATAAACCTGGAGGAGTAAAACTATTTAGGAAAAAAGAATGGCATGGGCCAAATCAAATTGTAAGATACGAAGATAGAAATAGTGAAAATAAAAAGTAAGAAACATGAAGGACAGGAAAGAAAATCCATCGAATGTCTGATAGGAATTCTAGAAATAGAAAACAGATACTGGGGGAAACGTCTTTCAATAATATTGTCAGGTTAGGTCTTATTTGAGAAAAGGGAGGGGGGAAAAGTCAGTAAACAGTTGCTTGGGAAGACAGTGGTGTAGGCAGAGAGAATGATCAACTCAAAAGCCCTAAAGCAGGATCCTAATCAGGAGACCGCCATGGTCAGAACAAAGTCCACAGAGAGTAATTAAACAAAATGGGGGCCATTGCAGGATTTTGTAATTAGAGAGACATGATTTGATTTGTGTTTAAAATATTACCTTGGTCACTATATTGATGGTGGGATGAAAGGGAAGTAGATGCAAGGAGACGAATTAAAAAAAGATGGCACCAATCAAGCTGAGTGATGGTCCTGGCTTGGGCAAGAGTGAAATCCTTTCACAAAATTTCTATGGTCCATACATATATTTTGAATTAAAAAATGAGTAGATTTCTTACAAACATAAATAAATTATTTACAAATGTTAATTTGTAAAGGATACGTTCTTCATTTCCTCATAAGATTCTTCAAACTTCCAGAGCATTGAACCTTACACCTAACAAGTCAAAACCATGTGTTTAATAATTAAATAAATGCATGGCTCATGACCATTGACAAAATTACTTCATATCCATGCTTTGATGTGATGCTTCTAAAATACTTTTGGAAAATATCAGGCAAATATTATTTTTATCCTTATCTTAGTAGAGGAAGTACCAAGATTCAGAGAGGAAAGTGAATTTTCTGTAATTCACATTATTAGGAAAATATCATGAAAATAGATCTTAAACCAGATTTCTGGTCTTCAGATCTTGATTTCTGCCTCATTTCCACAGTTCAGATTAAACATGATCCTGTTATGTTAATGACAGTAGCCATAAAGTCCCAACATGGCTTAGTGTGAGAGCTGATGTCCACAAAATTACTATGACACTGTCATAGTAACTGAGTCCTTAACTCCCAATACTACACACACACACACACACACACACAGAGAGAGAGAGAGAGAGAGAGAGAGAGAGAGAGAGAGAGCGCGAGAGCGAGCTCTGAAGCTCTATAAAACAAAGGAAGCTGTGGCCAAGTGTAGGTTCACTGTTAAATACGAGGTTTTATTTTGTGCAACTTTGCTGTTTCTCAATGGTATATATGTAGACAAACACTCATTGTCACATTGGAGCAGAGGGTATATGTGTTTTGGGTTCTGCATAATTTAATATTATTGCCTATGTTAGGGCCTTCCTTTAAATCCACCAATTCCCACTTCAAATTATAAAAAGTTCAATGAAAATTCATTTAAGTTTGTTTGGGTGTTAAAAATCTGGCTCTGCTGAATGTATCAGCATTTGTAGAGGCCAATCTGAGAGCAGCTTGTGGAATTTAATCACTGGGATTCTATATTTCCTGTGAAGTTAAATGTAAAAGGTATGACCCAATTTCTCTGTGGACCCTTTTATATACCATCATGTTAATTGGCTCTCTAGAATGTAATTTCATCTAGGTTTGGTTGAATTAAACATCTCTTTAGGTTTGTCTATATTAGCTTTGAGAGAAAAGCCTTTCTTAAAAATAAGTTACTTTTTGAAAATAACATTTTTCCTAACATGAGTTTTATTTCTACTACCAAAGGAAGTCAACAGAATTAAAATTGCACCGTGATGTGACAGCTATGAGGCTCATATTTGTTTGCTTCAAAAGACAAAATCAGGATTATGGATGCATAGGCAATGTTTACCGATTTCAAGTCAATTTTAAATATTACTACATCATATGGAGTTATATTAAAATAGGAAATCTGATTTGAAAATCTGTATTCATTTAGTAGTTCTTGACACAGTCACTTCTAGCTTCTCACTAAAATACCTACAATGGAAAAGAAAGACAGACTTACCCACACTGAAAACTTAGGAAACTCAGTAAAGCCTGTGCAAGTAAACACTCAGAATAGTGCTTTGCACACTAAGTTCCCTGTGTTTGTATTTCTCCTCAGTATTATTTACCTACTTAGTCTCTACTCTTCCTTAAGATTCCAGATTGAAAATCTTCTTTCACTGCTGGTGTGTGGTGGGAATGCCTATAATCCCAGCAAACTCAGAAGGTTGAAGCAGGAGGATCACAAGTTTGAGGCCAGTCTCAACAATTTCTTGTAGCCCTAAATAATTTAGTGAGACTCTATCTCAAAACAACAACAACAACAACAACAACAACAACAAAAACCTTAAAAATGACTTGGGATGTAGCTCAATTTTAAAGCACTCTGGGTTTAATGCCTAGAATTACTCCCTCCCCCACAAAAAAGGGGACATTCCCCCTCCCCGCCGCCACATACCTCAATCTATGTGCTTATTCATTCAAAGACTATCTTCTTAATATTCATTTTTGATTACTTGGTTAATAACTATTGGTACTACAAATTCAGCAATGTAAGAAAGTGCCCTTTTTATTATTACATTTCCAATTCAAATAGTAGTGTCTGGCATAAACAAGTTCTCAATAAACTATTGACAAAGGAATGACTAAGTGAATTGACACATGGTAGGCACGCAATCAGTGGTGGCTATAATAGGATTTTTTCTTCTGTATCTAATATAATGCTAAGTTATAATTTCCTCAACTTCAGATGGGCTTGGTTTTCATGTGATCATGGTATCCTTATGCATTCACCATGTAGATTACCTCCCAATGGATCTAGTAGAAACAGTGAAAACCATTTCTGGCTGAACTTGGAGTAGTGCAAATGTCTCATAAATCCAGTTAAGGTTTAAAAGGAATGGATAGACAAGTTTCAAAACAACAAACAACTGAATGAAGAAAATTCCTGCAGGAACCCATACTTAATTTCAAAGAAAAGCTCATTTCAATGAGATACTTGAGAAGAGTCCACATCAATTGGTAACTCATACAAATCTAACAATTATAATTTTACTATGCTATATCTGCATTTTTATTGGGCCTAAAAACTGCTTTTACCCCAAACTTCCACTTCCAATGTTGCCTTTTTATAAACCTTCAGAGTACATAACATCGAGAATAAAGAATTAAAATGGGCTGTCATATTTGGATTTATTATTAGAGGTCAAATTCTCTTTATAGCAAGTCACTCAAACATAGATCTCTATGAACAAAGTATTCTGGAAGTTATATGTTTTCATATATTCAGTTGAAAATATCAGAGAACTAGACAGGAGCTTAGGGTAAGTTACTTCCCAAGTCAGTAGAAAAGAACAGAATATATAACAAAAAGCAGGTATTAGACAGAAAACTAGCCAGCACTAAAAAGGATAGCTAAATGGGATGAAGACTAACTATATATTCTGCTTATGGTTAAACACAAAGATAAAAAAGACTTACAAATGACTTAAGGAGAGAAGAACAAGAAGAGATACAAATTGTGTGTGTGTGTGTGTGTGTGTGTGTGTGCGCGCGCACATAATTAATGAACCAGAGAGAGGTAAAATCATTATTATGGGGGGAAAAAGGAAATAGCTCCAGAATCTTTCTTATGAAAAGTATGAAAGGAAATTTTTTTTAGGATTCATTGCCATCATCTGCCATATACAAAAATACACTTGATGTATGAAATAGTAGGAGAAAGCCACGAGGAGAGAAAACAGAAATAAGATGCTATGAGATTCAAGTTAGAAATAAATGACCCAAAGAAGAGTTGCATAAAAAGTTAAAAGGGTAGCATCAAAATGAAAATCCACAATGATAACCCTAAGGAAATTGTCACTAAGAAAAAGAGTTGCAGAGATCAAACTTGAGAAGCACGCTCATATGTGGTAGAAAAGGGAAAAGAACAGCAGTGACAAAGAATGTGATCAATATGGAAGAAAAAGCTTTTGAGCTATTGTTGAGAATAACTATGTACCTGAGAAGAACAATAAAATTGAATAGAAGAAATAATACCCATTAATGAAAAAAACAGTCATGAGCTGAAAAAGATCTGACCATGGAGGTTGAAAAGATTGTATTCCTTTGGGCAAAAATCAATAAAAAGAAAACCACAAATCAGGTTTCTTTAACAAATATTTGGATTATAACAGTAGAGAGTAAAAACTTCATATTGAAAAAAAATAGTAGAAGAAAATTTAAATTGATCTTAGACATTCCCTCTTCAAAACTAATTACCAGAATATAATAAAGCATCCACATATGTCCTAAGTATTTTACCCAGTTAATTTATCTCTCATGGTATTTTAACAGTCATTCCCAGACAAGCAAGAGCATAGAAAATGTGCTCACACTTTAGAAATTATTTGAAGACGTACTCAAACTGAATGTGAGTTAAATGTTTAAAGTGATATAATGGGAATTGCAATGGTCTGAATCTTTGTGTCTCACCCCAGATCATGAGTTGAAATCTTAACCCCCATGTGGTGTAAGGTATGAGGGCAGGGATTTGTTCTCTTATGAAAGAGGCCCAGGGTATAGCTCTGTGGCTTTCACCAAGTGAGGACACAACAAGAAAGCACTTTTCATAAACTAGGAAACAGGTTTTCACCAGACCCAGAAGCTGCTAGTGACTTGATCCAGAATTACAAGAAATATATTTCTGCTGTTCACAAACCACTCATTTTATAGTATTTTTGTTAGAGAAGCTTAGATAGATTAAGGCAGGATCTTTGGTGTAAAGTTTCTTCCAGTTTATTACCACTTGGCAAGAACTACAAAGTTGATGTTTGGAAAAATACTGGTTAATTAAGAGCAAAATATATTCCTTTTAAAACCATAAAAAAACAAATGTTTCAAAATTAATATCAAAATCAGTAAGGAGGTCATGAAATTGAAGCTAGAGGAGGCAAGATCTGATAATGTATGGCCTTATAGAATGATGTATAGAATTTGGCCCACAGAATAAAATGGAAAAATATCAATAATAAAGAGGAGAAGTGAAGAAAAATAAGGCACCAAGAGCATAAAGTTGATGATACAAGAATAAGGATAAATTTACATAAATATACACTTTTAAACTCATAAATTAAGAATCTTTGAGTTAAAATAACATGTTTTAATCTCATAAAGATTAAATCTTAGAAATATAAAAAAGTATATTAGGTAAGTGCAAAAGCACAAACAAATACAAAGGGGCCCATAAATTCAATAATTAAGACAATATAATTCTAGATAACAAAATTAAATGATAAAATATTACATTTATATTTGCACAGATAAAACAAAAAAAGAGAATAATCATTACCTGTTTGTCCTGAACAATCATACATCAAAAATGAAATGTGGTACATAATAAGAAAATATGGTATATGTACACAAAGGAGTTTTCTTCTAAGCCATAAAGAAGAATGAAATTATGGCATTTGCAGGTAAATGGATGGAAATGGAAAGCATTATGCTAAGTGAAATAAGACTCAAAATCAAGGGTTGAATGTTTTCTCTCATAAGCAGGAGCTAGAGCCAAATAAGAGGGACTAGTGGGGAAGAATCCAACATAATTAAGATAGAGGGGAAGAACTGTGAAGTAGGAGGAGAGTGAGAAGGAGGGAAGAGAGATAGGAAAGGGGAGGAAATGCAGAATAAACTGAACAAAATGAAGCTCTTTGTATAAATATATCACAGTGAATTCCACCTTTGTATATATAAAAAAAGATAAGAAATCAACTATCAATTATAAATAAATGAGTGAAAGGAAGACCAGTAGAACAGGAGGAGGAGAATAGGAGGAGGGAGGAGAGGAGGGAATGGAGCTGGGAATGAAATGGAATAAAGTAAATTCTGTGCATATAGGATTTTGTCAAAAAGAATCCAACTATTATGTATAACTATAGTGCACTGATAAAATATATATAAATTGTCATCAAATTAGTAAATAGTAATTAGTCCAAATTAGTAAATAGTAATTGAGGGAGACTTTTAAAATTTAAAATGAATGAAAATAAATGTGACAGTTTTACAGCTTGAATAATATAATTAATAAAGTTGAATAAGTAGATTAATATCAAAATCCATAAGAACTATCAGAGTATGGACTTTTTGTATCTTTGTAACTGACATCAAAGTATGGAATCTCAATTTAATTTTAAGTATAACAGAAAAGAGGGAAGGATTTTAAATGGAGATTTGAAATAGTCTCATTTTTTTCTAGTTGTTGCATCATAATGAAGTCAAGAGGGCAAAGAGTAATAAAAGTGAGAGTTGGAGATGACTTGAATTTATATGTTAGCAATGACAGTGTTTAAAAGTGGTCCTATTCTTAATATATCTGAAGCTAATGACTGTTGAATGGATGTGGAATGCAAAAGAAAGAGAAATAAAGATGGCTAAAGATTTTGCCCTTACTAACTCACTGAGTCATATTGTATAATGAGATACCAATGGTATTGTTGTTTAATGTGATACTAAGTATTCAAGAAGGTGTAGGTCTTACTACAGGAGGAAGGAAAAATAGAATAAAGTGTTCAATCTTGGGTATAATAAGTTGGAAGTTCTTATAAGATCTCTAAGAACCTATGTTAAGTAGAAAATTTAATATACAAATGGAGCCAGGGAAACGATTTGGGCTAGTGAATTTATTTGGTAAAATTATATTGAAGGCAGTTAAAGCTCTAAGAATGTATGAGCTTACCAAGAAAGTGACTGTCATGAGAGAAGAGTTGATTGAAAAGGCAGTCTTAGCACATGCTAACATTAAGGAATTTTTTTTTGCATTTTTTAATTGACACACTGTATTTATCTATAATAGTGGTATCCATTATGCCATATTTGTATACATGCATAGCATAATTTTATCTATATGATTTCTCATTATGTCCCCATTCCTCTTCTACCCTCCTGATTCATTTCTCTACTGATCTCCCTATTATTACTATTATTATTAGTAGTAGTAGTGGATTATAATTATATATAAAGGCAGGAATCACTGTGGTATATTTGTACATGGATCTTGCATAATTTGGTAGATTTAATTCCCCAGTACTTCTCCATGCCCTCTCCTCCTCCCTTCTTCTTCATCTCCTTACTCTACTCTATCAAATCTTTACTATTCTCATGAGATCCCTGTTTTATTCCTTTCCCTCTCTTTTCTAGATTCTACACATGACAGAAAACATTCTACCCTTGACTTTCTAAGTCTAGACTATTTCACTTAGCCTGATATTTTTCAGTCGCATTCATTTAGCAGCAAATGATATAATTTCATTCTTCTTTCTGGTTGGGAAAAATCTTATTGTGTATAATCTACCTTATTCATCTGTTGACAGGCACCTATTCTAATTCCGTAACTTGGCAATTGTGACTTGTGCTGCTAAGGACCCAAATTTAAGTTTGGGAAAAGGATGGGGTCTCCAGCAATGAATGTTTAAAAGGAGCCACTAATAAAACAATGATCAAATTAGGAGAATGTTTCTTGTCACTCAAGCTAATTTTTAAGGTATTTTAAGTTGGAGGAAGTATAACTACATAAATGAGAATTAAAGTAAGGTAAAGATTTAGAATTAAGATTTAGAATTAACCATTATATTTACTAATTTTAATGTCATTAATAATCTCTATATAAGCATGTTATTGTTATGGAAATGAAATTGTAATTGAGACAAATGTATTTAAAATGGAGGGGAGAAAAAACGGTGACACTGAGTGTAGACAATTCTTTTGAGCGTGCTGAATAATGAATTGACTATGGAGTCATAGGCAGCATTTTCTTAAATTGAGAGGTATTACCGCAAGTTTGTAACCTAATAGGAATGATCCAAAGAGAAGAAAATAATTCTGATTCTCTAATCTCCTATATTCTATGCCTAATTATGGTCTCCAGGATCACAAAATAAAATTTTCCTTTTCTGAAGCTAAAAAAAAAATCCCCAGATATTATGAGTTTAACATCGCTCACTTCCTGCTGTCTAATTCTCTTACTTCTCACAAACCAATCCACAATACTCTGAAAAATTAAGCATGCTTGACTAACCGGAGAGAAAGCCAAACCCACCAATTTTCTAAAATTCACGCTAGAGTGTCCCTGTCCCTGTTCAGGTGCCATTTGCCGTGAAACGCAACTGAATCAGTCAGGGTCACTCCAGATGAATTGGGCTGCCTATTAAATAATCACACAGACGCAGACAGTACATTTTTCTTGGGGCATTTTAGCGATGGCTCCTCATCCCCAGCTCCCACAAGGGAAGCAAGAGAGGCAGACAAAAAAAAAAAAAAAAAAAAAAAAAAAAAGAGCACATTCTGAAGCCTTGTTTATTGAGGAGAGCCATTCGATAGAACATTCCACCCAAAAATGGTAAGGGGTAGTACTACAAAGGAACGAGAAGGCAGCCCACTCCCATTGGATAATGCCCACTCCCAAAGCTTTACTTACTCCCCTGCTGAGCAGGGATCCACCTGCTTCTGACCACAGGGAAGCCAGTCTCTGCATTTCCATCACTCAAAGCTAGGGGGCGATCAGCTCCTATATGGCAACTCAGGACACCTGATGATATAGTAAAGGAGGAACTACTAGCGAGGAGAGGGAGTCATTCAGGTAAATGAGATGATATCCAGTGCACAAATACATCTTATAGGAATACCAATTATCTATCCATTGTAACAAAAGGGAATGCAGAGTATTGTGGGAATGTATGGGGTACATCCGATAGTGGAAGAAGACAGATGTTTTATTTGGATAACTTGTTTTTTTTCTCACAAAGTTGTATTAGAAACTGTAGTTAGAATATTTATGAATATTATTGAAGTTAACATGTTTTAGAGTGGGAATGTAAGTGAAATAGAGAAATCTAGTTAAACCCAAGGGCCCACTATATAGATTTGTAAACAAAGTGAGACATAGTATCTTGGTTAGCTGTTATTTCTCATTAATGATCTTGGTGTAGACACAGAATAGACTAGAAGAACTGGCTGTGTTCAAGATTAGAGGATAAAGTTTTGCTAATTCTGCTAATCTTCATAGTGCTCCCCTCGTAATGTACATATTCTAATCTTCGAAATCTGTGAATGTCACTTTATATTGCAAAAGATATTTTGCTGGTATAATTAAGGATTTCAATGGGGACCTTATCTTGTATTTAATCATAGTATTCATTATGAGAAAGTTAGGAGATGGGAGTGGGGAAAAGGGGAGAAGAGGTTAATGTAATGTAGCTATGAGACAAAGAATGACAGGCAGACTCTAGAAGCTGGAAGAGGCGAGGAATACATGCTGTCCTGGAAATTCCACATGAAACCAGATCTGTTGACACCTTGATTTTATTTTTTTATTTTTATTTTTTTTAATTGACACATAGTGATTGTACTCAATCCTTTCCTTTTGTCAAATAACTTCTGAGAACCTATCATTAAGATAAGTTGGTTTTTTTTATAGCTTTATTTTGTTTATTTATATGTGGTGCTGAGGATCGAACCCAGGCCCTTGCACGTGTGAGGCGAGAGCTCTACCGCTGAGCCATAACACCTTGATTTTAGAGCTGTGCTAGGCTGGCATTAGACTCCTAACAATCAGAACATTAAGAGGGGATCTACATGTTATTTTAAGCTAGCTTTTTGCAATATGTTATAAGAACATTGGAAGCTAATACACAGGTAGTCTTAGTGAAGGGAAGACTGGGACAAAATGGGGTATGTGAAGCATAATAATTATATGATAGTCTGTGCAACTCCATCTTGGTATGTAGGGAAGTAAGAACAAGAGGAACTTGAGGAGTGATAGTGGTTGAGTCAGCTTTTTCACTTCTGTGACCAAAAAGACCTGACAAAGAACAATTTTAAGAAGGAAAAGTTTATTCGGGACCCCACTGTTTTAGAAGTCTCAGTTCATAGATGGCCAACTCCTTTCCTTGGGGCCTGACATGAAGCAGGACATCATGGTAGAAGACAGTGGCAGAGGAAAGCAACTGGGGACATTGTTGGAATAACTTTCAGTTTACAGCTAGCAGCTAGTAGCTATGAGCAGCTCGGAGTGCTTCAAGAATCTACACTCATTCATGCCTGATAGGAACGCCTGCAGGATGGGATGCTCTGCTCTAGCAAGTAAAACCACATCCTTAGCACTTGTGGTTAGTGTTGCCAAGCTGCCAGGACAGGAAACTGATAGCCAGGAGCTTCAGCATGGAACTCCTAACTTAGAAACCCCCTCCCCTAGGGACAAAGACCATTCCTGATAATAGCAATATTTAGAGCATCCTCATAGTGTGGTTACATTAGGCATAAGATGATTGGCTTATGGATACTATCTTGCTTGTGTGTGATTGATGGGCATGCCCCACTCGAACCCTATAACAACTGTATGCATTCCAAAACTAAACTGAGCCTCTGGACGACGACCTGAGGTGGGTCTCCAGCCAGTTCTTTCACTAGCTCCCAGTTTTGCATCTCTACCCCCTGCGATAAGGAACTAATTGACCACATCAGTGACCAGAACCACAGCAGGACATGGCACCAGGAAGGGGATGGGGAGAGAGTGAGAGAGCACTCTCTTCACCATGACAAAATATAAGCCCCCAATGCCCCACCAGCCACACTCTACCTGCTTTCAATTACCATTTAGTTAATCCCTATCAGTTGATTAATTAACTAATTGGATCAAGACTCATTTTCAGCACAGAAAGAAAAATATAAGTCTTTATTTCATTGAAAGAGAATTTAAAAAGAAAGACAATATATCACATAGAGAATAGAAATGTTAATGTAATATATATAATAATTATAGCAAAACAGTATGGTAGATTTGACAGCAATTACATTAATCCTATCAATGCAGTTGAATGAGGCTAACTCATTGAAAGGACTTCAAACAAGTACACAGTCTTATTCAGAATACACCTAAAAATAAAGTGGTTGGGAAGGGCTAAACATAAAAATGAACAAAGATGTACTTCGGGAACCATGACAAAGGGGTCATAATCCTAATATCAAAATAGAATTGAGCCCAAAGAATTAGAGGTCAAATAGTAGATACTTTCCAATGTTAATAGCTATCATTCACAATGAAGATATAATGTCTATGGATATCCCTGGCCAAATAACCAATTTCCTTTAAAAAAGAGAACTACTGGTTTTGCAAAGACAGATATGTAGAAGCACACTAATAATGAAATGAACTTGTATTCTACTTTTAGCACAAAACAGATTATATATAGAAAGAATCCTAATTTTTTTTCACAATTTGGAATCATAAAAGATATTATTATATCAACTGAGAATGTCACTACATTTTCTGATTGGTATATGAAATTAAGTTATTTATGGCTATATATGTATATGTTTGTGTAACTTTAAATAGTTCCGATTTCTGTGATCCTTGTAACAGTGTAGGAAATATTGATCATTGTTGTTATTTAGATTTTCGGTGTCCCCCCAAAGCTCATGTGTGAAATAATGCAAGAAATTTCAGAGGTGAAATGATTAGATTATGAGAGGTATGACCTATTCCGTGGGTTAATCCACTAATAGGAATTAACTGAGTGGTAACTATAAGTAGGTAGGGTGTGGCTGGAGGAAGTAGGTCACTGGGGATCATGCTTTTAGGAGTTATATTTTGTCCCTGATGAGCAGAACCCTCATCTTGCTTCCTGGTTGCCATGTCCTGAGCTGGTTTTCTTTGTCATGTCCTTCCAACAAGACATTTTGCCTCTTCTGGGGCCCAGAGCTATGGAGTCAGTGGACCATGGACTAAAACTCTGACACCTGAGTCAAAATAAACTTTTCCTCTTCTAAATTGTTCTTGTCAGGTCTTTTGGTCACAGTGATGCAATGCTGACTAAAACAAAATAAGATAACTGATCTACACATTGAGTCTTGTCCCAAATAATTAAATTAAATTTGGTGGGAGGTCTGCTAACTAATCCTAGTTGTCAGATAACATAAAAATCTCTCACAGGAAAATCTAAAGTAAATACATCAATTGGATTTAAAAAAAAAAAGAGTGGTCAGTTTAGATTCACATTGCGCTTCAAGATATTGACACTCACACATATTTAATAGTTTCTCAGCCTCCTCCATCTGTACAACCTTGAATCATGCTGTGCACTGATCCAAAGTGACATTTCAAAGTCTTTTGCTCCATCAGTACTCTTCTCTCTATCATGTCTAATGCTTACAAGAAATACTGTCAGACATTCTGAGAACTATCTATCTCCAGGCAGTTGGATGAATGCAAAATCAGAAAATTTAAATTGAGTACATGTTCAACAAAAGATAATCCATTCTGGGAGTGGGAGGAAGAAAAGGTCACTCCTGTTCCAATAACAACCACAGCATGAAATCTTACATTTACCTATATAAAATATTATACATTTATGAAAACTCTTTCCTTCATTCATAGAAGAATTAGCAGTGATTTTAAATGAAAAATTTAAGGCAACAATACCATGAGAAAAATATCTAAAACATACAATTTGGGCCAGAGACCTTTTAATTTATCTTTAGGAGATGTCTCATAAGATTTCAGGGTATATGAAAAGGTTATGGTAGAAACAAAACTGTAATTTGTATATTAACATCTGCAAAGTCAATATTGTTATTCTCTTTATATAATCCCACTCATGACTTTTCTTTTAACAATGAAAAAGAACACCAGTCATTGCTCTTAAATAAGCTACATGTTTTATGTTATTTAGTACCATCTTCTCTTTTTATTTCTTTCTTTCCAGCATTGACCAATTTTATTTTTCTTTTTTCAATGTTTTTTTTTCTTTCCCCTTGCAGGAACTTTGTCTAATCTGATCCACTCCTTCTAACCTGACCTTTCACTTACCCCTCTCATTGATCTCTGAGGACGTACAATATATTTATTGTTTTAGACCTTATCTTACTCAGCTCTCTTTGCCTAGGTTCCTTTACCCCCTGCTACTTTTGAAATTATATATGTTGACAATCTCTCAAAAGATGTAAATTAAAGCCAATCATTTCCTACTTTTGTAGATACTTTTTGTTCTTCATTTCTTCTTTACTTACACATTTCCTGTCCTGAATACAGAGGATAGGGATCTTTCTGTTTATTCTCCAAGTTTGGATCAAGTTTGTGTTTAGTAGGTATTTGTTAATGTCATGAAGCCCAGTAGTAACTGGGTTATAATGCCATAACGAAGATTATCTATGGTAGTGAATATTGTGGCATAATTGTAATAGGATCCAGGACTTCTTTGATCTCTCACTTGAAATAAAAGACTGCTTAAATAGTATTAAAAGCAAAATATAATGACAAACTCTCTCCAAGCTTCTTTTAATATTTGAGAACCATAGTTTTTCTAGAAAAAAAATCAACCAGGCAATTTCTACAAAATTAAAATACTTTATTTCCGTATTCTTTTCCTGAAAAAATTATTCTCCTGGGTACTAAGCACTCTAAACAGCAAAGCCTAAGATTAGAACATTGGGAAGTAAACATTTTTCCAGTTGCTCATTAGATAAAATTATAAGGGGTCACTCTCACTTCAGAATATACCCATTGTGGAGGATAAGATCTGTTTACAATATATCTCACAGGAACACTGAAATTATATTTTCATATGATTTTTAGCCTTTCAATTAGAACAGTATTTTTTTTCTGGGTGATGGGGAATATAACTAATAATGAATCTGACTAGTTATTAATCTGTATCCTCACTTTTCCCCCTGTAAGACAAATTATATTATTATTATTATTGGCTCTGAATAAGATTTAAGCCTATCGTGGGTCATGCTGGCATGAATATCAGAATAAAAGGAAATCCATATTCAGCACAAGCATAGTCCATGAAGGAATGTTGTCTCTTCCCCCATGATTGAATATTCCACATTGTTGATAGGTATTAAAGGAAAGTATGAATTATTAACCCTATGTATAACTTCCATAGGAACTATCTGGGCTTTTGGTTCATGAGACCTAAAGTAACAGTGGAGTAACTTCTGAAAGAGGATGACTGGCATCTATAAAATGGGCTACCTTTTCATTAGATTATTGAAACCTCTTTAGAAATGACATTTTTTAATTGATTTTTTTAAAAAAATAAGTGACAGCAGAATGTATTACAATTCATATTACAAATATAGAGCACACGTTTTTGACTTTTTGGTGAGCCTTCAGCTAACATATAAACATACTCAAACACTAATCCCATTCTAAGAGTGCTATTCGATAATTTGCCACTAAATAATTCTTGATATCTTGCTCCTCACATACTTATACAGTTGATCAAATTATTAGCATATTACCCAAGATTCCTGAAGATCAAACTATTCTTGGTAAAACATTAGCCTGGCAAATCATTACAGTTATTAAATCACTCCAGCCCTACCTAACATACACAAGCAGCAACTTATGATCAATTGATAAGTTTTATAAAATATAGCTGGAATATTACAGAATAATGTATATCAGCAAATAATTTTGAATTTAAAATGAAAAATAACTATCTGCCTAGAGACCATCTATGTGTATAGTTAAGTTGCTCTAATTAAAAGAGGAGGCTTAGGAAGAAGAATTAGTAGTTGTATAGGTAATTGTGTATTTGTTTTAGTTTTATTTTATTTGCTTGGTTCTGTGATTCTTAGTTTGCGATTCCCCTCAGGGTTGTGTTGCTACAATTTGGATCTAGAATGTCTTCCTAAGGCACATGTGTTGAATGCTTGGTCTCCACTGCAGTAATATACACAGGTCGGGCTTTGGAGAAGTGATCAGATCATGGGGGTTCTGACCCCATCAGTAGATTAATCCACTGATGGATTAAAATTTTGAAGGCATTATTGGGCATGGTAGAAACTATTGGAGGTGGGGCCTAGTTGGAAGAAGGAGATCACTGATCCCAGTCCCTTCCCTCTATCTCTGCTTCCTTGCCACTAGTTTTGCTGCATCCACTATTCATGTTTTGCCTCACCTCAGGCTCCAAACCATGGGGCTACCTGACCACAGACTGATGCCTCTGAAACCTGAAGCCAAAATAAATCTTTCCTCCTCTAAGTTGAATTTCTCATGTATTTGTCACATTGACAATAGACAAACCAAATGATTGCTGCTGGGGTTACTGTGCTGTGCTCATGATGCTTCTCCCACCAGAGGGCCACATTTAGAGAAAGAGCAGTAGCAGTATTCCATTATTCTTCTTACTACATTTTATGCTATTCTAGTGAAGGGCTCTTTATTTCCTTTTGGTGGAAACTACTCATTTATGCCCTAGGGTGAGATTCCTTTTTTTTTTTTCTGACTGGTTTAGATATTATGTTTTGTAATATTGAATACCACTCTGTGAACATGATTGCTAATATTCCATCCTATAGAGTTAAAAATACCATTATACAAACCCCATAAACATTAGTTATCATCTATTTTATGTAATTCATACATTTTAAAGCTATATGCTAGATATTATGGAAAAATTAGTAACCTATTAGAGATGGTGGAGAAAAGTGTAAATAAATAAACTTCATGGAATAAAGTAGATATTCCACAAAAGAGATATAGCAGATCGTGGTGCTTAAACTAGTGTTGTGGGTAGTGACAGATGAAAGAAACTCATTAAGGTTTTTGTGAAGAGCAGACTTAGAAAGAAAATGAGTCAAATTTGAAAAGAAGAAAAGAAAAGTAAATGGCACACCACTAAGAGAAAGTTCAACTTCACCAAAGAAGATATATAAGCACGTTAAATGATGTAACATGTAGATGATAATAAAGAAGATATCAAACACTCTTAGCATCATTAGTTATTATTGAAGTATAAATTAAAATTACAATGAAATACTAGCACATATCTACTGTGTGGCAAATTTAAAGAAATTAGGATGACTAAACAATATACTGGCAAAGACACAGAGCAAGTGGAACTCACACATTGCTGGTGGGGATATGAAATTACATGGCCACTGTTGAAACAGTTTGCAGTTTGGCAGTTTCTTACAAAGTAACATTTATAGTGTAATCTAGCAATCTTAATCGTAAGTATTTGCCCAAGTGCAATGTTAACCTATATTCACATCAAAGCCTGTATTTGAATCTTTATAGCAGTTTTATTTGTAGTCTCCCCAAATAGAAACAACCCACAGTCCATCAAGTAGAAAAACAGATAAACTGTGGTGCATCCATACAATCCACTCAGCAGTAAAAAGAAGTGAACTACTATATATAAAATAACACTAGTAAATCTCAAATGTACTGTGCTAATTAAAGGAAGCCAGACTAAAGTGATGACTCACATGGTATATTATTCCACTTACGTTCAGGGAAAAGCAAAACTATAAATTTAGTGATACATCAAGCGTTGTCTGAAGGTAAGAATGGCTCAAGGTTTCACTTCAATGGGGTAACAGAAGAGAACTTTTTTGAGAATGGAATTTTTCTATATCTTGATTGTAGTGATGGTTACATGAAAATGCACTTGCTAAAAATCAAAGGACTATTTGATAAATGAATTTTACTGTATATATATTAAAATAAAATAAGAAAATTAAGTCTTTGAGTCATTTAGTATTTTTTATTACAGTTGAGACTTCCACTCCATATGTTTTTGTCTCTTTCTGGAATTTAGGAATCCTTTATTAACCCATCCTGTCTTGAGAACCCCCCTCCAGTAAAATGTCAAAATCATAAAGTGTTTGGACCATCTTACTTAAAATTTGTAAGGGATGACTTGATAGGAGAGAAAGTCATTAAAGTATATCTATGAAATTTCAATGAACCCTTACAAATTATACACTTTTGTGTATTATAATTCAATAGAATTTTTAAAACATTTTTAAAAAATCAGAATTTAGGAGGGTTTATTCTAGGTGGAAGATAAGAAGACTGGCTTCAGATAGCTGGAATATGAGGGGCTGACAACTCATCTTCATATGTATCTAGCAGGCTGTAGGGAATGTGGGGGTTTAAGATCAATGATAGAATGAGTCATATTAAGTTTGGAGTTTCATTTATCAAGACAAAAGTGCAGATGAAATTGCTGAGATACAGCCTACAGAATAGGGCTTCTTAAATCAGAGTACGGGTTATTAATCTGTGGTTCGTGGAGTCTTGTTGATTTAAAAAATGTGTTTCTGATGTATCTGAACTCCTTAAAATAGGCAAAGTTTTGTGTGTATTTGGGTTTCTATCTAGAAAGTTTTTATAGAGAAAGAGCAGAGAACATAACATAGAGCGAGGAGAACCTATACATGTAAGGTACATTGGCAAAGGAATTTGTAAGAGGGGAGAGGGAGGGAGAGGAAGCATCCACATGTGGATTAGCATAGGAAGTTAGCAGGGAGAAGAAGATATGAGATATCAAGGACTCTGTCAGAAAAGAGTCAAATTTCAGGAGAAAATAAGTGAATAATTTCAACTAATAGTTACAGCATTCAAGAAACTTAAAAACTAAGAAAATGCTTTCTGAATTGGCACTTAAACATTCATTTAGACCAGTAAGAGGAAGGATACAGTAGAGTCAATCTGGGAGAAGAAACCCATTTTGTATGTAGTTAAGCAATAATAAGAAAACTGGTGATCTGAGTAGTTTATGAGAAATTTGCCAGTTAAAAGCAAGTAAGAAAGAGCAAGCCACACCATCAAGAAGGTTAGGGCTTAAGAAATATTTTTTCAAATAGGGAATATATGATGTAATTTTCTACAGGTATAAGGGGAAAATGGGACAGATAAATTAAAGATATGAAAGTAATTACTGGAGAAGATCAAGGGATAATATTTGCTAAAAACAAGGACCATTTCTTTACAGACAGAATTTAAATAAGAAAATGTAATGGAGACATGGGATATTTGAGGGTTTAGAGCAAGGGCATTTAGAGCAAGTTTTGTTTTTTTTTTAATTTGGGATGGTTTTGATTTCTTTAGTAAATAAGAGACAGTCATTGTCTAATGAGTGACAAGAATAGTCATGAATTTATAGGCTAAAGGAGAGAAAGAGTGTAAGAGCAGTTGCTCTGTAAATAAAATAGAAATTTTTAAATGATGAGGAATTATAAGCTATATAAATTGCATGACATTTTATGATATCTTAAATTGTATATATATATAACATATCATATAATGTATGCCACACATGAAAAAGAATTGATTTTGTTCTGTCTCTAGCTTTAGCACTTGTATAGTACCTGACACAACATAGGCATTTAGTAAATAGTTTTTAGACATAGGAATAAATGGTTGAATGAATCAGAACCAAACAACCTAGAGATGGAAAAAGAATGAAGTATGCACTCATGGGCATGTGACCTGTACAGTTGCAAAGGGCTCAGCTTCAAGGAGGGCCCATGCTTGATTGAATGTTCTTTTGTCACTATCCTGTAACTACTAATAATTTTTTTATGAGGCCCATATTTTTATGTTATACTGGGCCCTGCGTATTATAGCGAGTCCTGAATACACAGTTTTGTTTGTCTAGTTTTAAAGGATGTCAAAATGAAAACAGTGTAAAGATAAGGGGTGAAGAATTTGAGGGTAGGAATTAGGGCTGCCAAATTTGGCAAACAAAAATAAAAGGCACCAAATTAAATTTAAATTTATCATGTTGCGTAGCACATACCACACCTGAAAATTATTTGTTGTTTATCTCAAATTCAAATTTATGGTAACTAGGTGTCTTAAATTTTTTTGTCCTATGTCACATGTATTCAGTAAATTTTTCAAATACAGGAATATATGAGTGAACAAATCATCAGTTTTATGACAGTATCTCAAACAACACAGGAATAAAAAATAACTTAGTGGAAACAATTATGTTATTGAAATGATTAACTATGGATTTTAGGCAGCTTGGAGGAGATGAGTCAATGGTAAAGAATATGGAAGACTTAATTAAAAAGTGGTCAAAATGAGAATGAGGGAATAGTTTAATAGAAGAGGAAAAAGTTGAGCAAGTAAAGATTGGCTAGTCAGAGTTCACATAATTAAGTCATAAAGGTAGAGCTCCTTTGAAGTAAATTCTGTGTATGACAATGTCAGGGAAGAGTTCAACTTGAATATAGATTGTACCAGATTTAAGAAGCTTAAGAATGATGGAAGCTAGTATGCTAAAAAAGGTCATCTGAGTGGATATATGTTATTGAGAGTCAGAACTGGCAAGAACTTGTATAAGAGAATAACTGAAACAGATTCTCATGTAATAAGGATAATTAAGAAAATGTCTCTAAGTCAGAGGAGGTAAAGATGAGGAGCAGGTAATGGAGTGTTGTCAACAATGATCTAATCTATCTAATGCATTTCAAATTCTTGTGTTAAAAGTACATTTTCTTCAATGCCTCATAAATTTGAATGTATTAATTGTTTTAGTTAGCTTTTCATCACTGTGTCCAAAATACCTAACAAGAACAACTTAGAGGAAGAAAAGTTTATTTGGGGCTCATGGTTTCAGAGGTTTCAGTCCACAGACAGTCCACTCCATTGTGCTAGGCCCAAGGCAAGGCCGCACATCATGGGGGCAGAGCCCTGCAGAGAAAAATTGCTAGCTCATGGGGGCGTCAGGAAAAAGAGAGGGGAAGGGGAAGAAGGGGAAAGGACCACAGGGGAGATGCACCCTTTCAGGATACACCCCCAGTGAAACACCTCCTCCTGTCACACCCACCTGCCTAGATTTACCACACCTTCTTTCAAACTAGGATGGACTGATGAAGTTACAGCTTTCACCTTCCAATCTCTTTACCTCTGAACATTCCTGCATCAACACAGGAGCTTTGTTGGGATATCTCACATCCAAACTACAACACACACTAACACATTTGATTTCAATGTAAAATCTCATGAAAATCCACCAACTTATTTATAGTACACACAATGAGCTTAATTACCTGATATATAATATATTTTGAAAGAACAGAAGGAAGGCCTCACATACATGTTGTGATATGATTGGACAGTGATTTGTTAAAATGTTTTGTAAACCAGAGTTCATACAATTGTTAGAAAGGTCTCATAATTGGAATAGCATAATAAAAATTTCTGGACTATCTGAAGAAAGAGGCTGTGTCAGGAAGCTGTTACTGATACTAATAAAATCATTAAGAGCATCATTCCATAAATGTCAGACTAAAGATCAAATGTGACAAAATGCTTCAAAATTTATTTTGAAGAACATAACACAACAGTTTGCCTTAAAATCATTTAATACAAATAATGCCTTGTGCCCCTTTGTAATATGAGTTGGTGATAATAATGTAAAAATAATCTCTCTTATAAATTGATTTTTGTTTCTGATTGACATTGAAAAGAAGACAGACTAGAACAGTAAAGGTCATTTTGAAAAATAATTGTTACTAGCTGTCATTGTATCTGTTTATGCTCATTTTTTATTTTTTTAAACTAGATGTTTGAGAAATACTATTTAGCAATAAAAAGAAAGAGGTACTGATACACAATACACAGTATAATTGAAATGCAAAAATTGTATGCAGAATGAAAGAAGCCAATGTAAAAAAACTCATATGTGTGATTTCGTTTATTTTATATGTTTGGAATAGAAAAATATAGAGAGGACAGGATACTTAAAGTTCACTTGGGGATGAGTGTGAGAATAAGAAATCATTGCGAAAGTGCAGAAAGGATAATTTAGGGGGTGAAAATATTCTAAAATTGTATTTTGGTGGTGGTTGTATTAGTCTATAAATTCAGTGAAAAACATTGTTCATTAAAACAAGTGAATTTATGTCATATAAATTATATAACTGTCCAAAAATACCCTGTTATAAAATCCATATAGCATGGTGTTTTAATTAGCTTTTTCTCTGCTGTAACTAAATGATCCAACAAGAATAATTAAAGGAAGACAAGTTTATTTGGGGGCTCATTTTCAGAGGTCTCAGTCCATAGAAGGCTAACTCCCTTCCTCCAGGTCTAAGATGAGACAGAACCTCATGGCAGAAAGGTGTGGAGTAGGAAAGCAGCTGGGAACAGGGTACCAGGAAGCAGAGAGAAAGAGCTCTTTCTTCAGCACTAAAAAGTGTATGCCCCAAAGGCATACCCCCATTGAGCCACCTTCTTTAGCCACATCCTCCCTGCTTTCAGTTACTACTCCATTAATCCTTGTCAGGGGATTAATTCAGTGACTGGGTTAAGGCTGACATAACCCAATCATTACATCTCTAAACCTTCTTGCATTATCTCATATATGAGCTTGTGGGGAGCACCATGTATCTAAACCATTATAGATAGTTCATTCATAGCATTAAAGTTTGTGAGTGAAAACAAAGTGGAAATTTTATAATAGTATTATGGATTGACTGACTAGGATTATATTTCTTCAGAAAATACAAAGCACATATATGTAACTTCTTTTTGTGACTTATCTAATAGTTAAACCAGCACTCTACAGCAATATAAAAGTATACAAAGGTTAGTATGTTTTATGTATACACACACACACACACACACACACACACACACAGGCACTCCTTACATTTGCTTCATATGGATACTATTCTTGCTATCAGAAGTTTGCATATAGGTTATATTTTCCTCTGGGAATAGATTGTCATTTAATTGGGTAGAAATTCATTATAGATTCTGCTTTAGTTGTCACAGGGGTGACTTTGCTGTTTACATAAGCTTTTCACAGCAGTGAAAAATGACCAAAGTACCAAAGAATGAAGATGAGCCAATAAATGAATGAGCTTTCTAAACTGGCCTGTTGTTTAAAGAGAGTTGCAATTTTCTGAGATCCATTACGGTTAAAAAAAAATCAATGGAAACAAAAAGACAAATGTGGAAAAGAGAATACAATGATGCCTATGAACTCTGTGGATGTTTGGTTACTTCTAGGTAATATTAATCTTCAAATTGTGTTCTCACAGAAGACTGATGTTCTTTACAAATTTTATAAATGGCAATTCTATCATTTTCCCCAAATATATTTGAAAAATAACAGAAAATATATTCCTGCCTAGAGTGAAATTGTGATGTCTAGTGACTGTTTGACTCTGAAAGACAGATGTGGTTTTGATTTATCCCATACAGTTTTCCCAGCACCTGCAAGAGCGTTGCACCATCTCATAGGGCATGAAATTCCCTCCAGTGGAGTTATTACTTTGAATGTGAGCATTATCTTCCAAAGGCCTTGAAAAAATGTATACACTACATTCATTGGAAAATTTTGTGCCTTTGTAAAATAGCATGTTTTCATATATTCCTTAGAAAAACAGCTAGTTGTCATCTTGAAATGTAAAGACTGTTGTTTAGCAAAAAAGACAGATACATTATAGGGTAGGAAGAAATTCCTAGGTAACAGAATAGAGAAAAATGGTTGAACATGGCTGATGGGATTACTCATTATAGATATTGGTACTAAAGAAAGTTCTAGGAAAATTGTGTGGAGTTCCAGAACAAGAATAATTGAGAATCCATGTTATATCCTAGATACATTATTGCAATGTATATGAGTGATGTTTGCAGTGAATATGCTAACTGCAAAACAGTTTAAAATGAGCAAAGTAATAAGCCACGCCATTCACAAAAGAAATGCAAATATGAGTAACATTTTCTCTAACTTCAATTTTAACAATTCATTAGCTTTTGAAGAAATTAGAATTGTGAGGATGAAAGGCTATATGGAGCAAAGTCAGCTGAATCAGCCCAACAAAATCCCTAGACACTTGAGAATGTCCATCCTAAATCAACAAACTGAGGCACAACTGCTGTAGCTATCAAAAGATACAAGAACATGGTCTTCCATCCTTCAGATACCCTAAAGACACGTGAGCTAGTTTTCTTGTTTTAAACCTCTGAATTCTTGGCTAGCTTTCACTTCAACAAAAGCTGAAAAACCTACACAGTAATATAAGAGCTATAGCCTATAATAATGGCTTTATCTGGAAACCAATGAACCTCTACCAGGAATGCTCTAGGAAGAAAAAACATATTGAGTGGAATTCAGAGAAAATTATGTTAATTTTCAGAACAGCATGAAGTTACCTGATTCTTTGAGTTCTTACCAACTAGTGGGATTATTTACTTAGGAAAATGTGGAAACACTCATCTTATTTTTCTAATCATTAAGAAGTTAAACAAAATATAAAGTAAATAAATATTATTTTTAGGGTTTTATATTAGACCACTCATGCTTTTAAAATAAAAATAAATTCCTAAACTTTTCCAAATAAAAAGTGACCTGTAAATTAGCATGAATAAGTAAATTCTAAAGAAATTATTCAGAAAGCTTAAAAAATAAAGTTATAAAATTATGTTATGCTAAACCTGTATAGAACACTGTAAGAATGGTAATATAGTGATTTTGCATGTTGATAGAACTTATTTCCTCTGTTATTTACTTTTGGGTTCCTCTTCACATCATTTCCCAATTCAGAGTAGCAAAACAATTTGTCAAAGAATAAAAATTTTGTCACACTAGTTTATTTAATTTTCACACTACTTATCATCAAGATGCTTCTAGTGTTACAAAACAACTGGCTATTATAAAAATAGATCTATTATTTATATTCTCAATGTCATTAAATGAATATTTCTGTCCTTATTTACTTAATTTACTTGATTAATATTAATGATGTCACCTTTCAGGATGTTTTTAATAAGCCACAGACTAGGCAAAAAGAAATCAATTGAAGAATTTCTCTTTCCTGAGAAGTGATGACGTTTTGGAGAATTTTTCATTCAACATAAAAAAATAAATTTATTATATTTTCATTTAGTTAGTTGAAAAGATTTTTGTTGTTGTTGTTGTTTGTTTGCATATTTGTCTTGTAGCAGCAGATACCTTATTCTATGATGAACAAGATGTTCCAGGAAAAAATGAATAATCATGTAGATAGGAAAAAAATCAACGAAACAGTCTAATGTTATGTCATGGGTGGATAAAGTATTATATAAAAGTTCTCTGCAATGTTTCTGTATTCAAAATACTAGGAAAAAATAATCTTCTCTCATTTTAGGGACATCTGACTAATTCTAGATTTTTCATAAATACATTCCCTTTCCAGAAATTATTCTCAGGGAAAAATGAATTAAGATACTCTTTGATGTTAAATATTGATAATACATATGTGTGATGCTACCATTTTTTTTCTGTGAAGATATAATTATCTTTGCTGAGAAACAGTTCCCCAAAAAGAAGGCTAACATGGAATCACAATGATGATCATCAAACTAGTATGAGATAGAAAATACAGAAATGAACAGCTGCTGCTCTTTTATGGAGTTTTATTCTAGAGGTTGTCTAGAATAAATAACTTCTGGTAGCAGTGCCATTGCAAAATACTACACAGGAAAACAGAGCCACTGGCCATGCTATAGTCATAAAAGAGAAGTAGCTCCGGTGACTTCAACAATCAAGGAAAAAGGTAAAAAGGACCCTAGTTCCAAAAACTGTTTTTAGTGCTAGGTAAGTAGTCTATATTCTGAGTGAAGGTTGAACTGCTCTTCAACTCGGTTTTTACATTAAGCACACAACTGTGGACAAAAGCCTCCTCTTTCTATCTCCACTGTTCACATCATGCTAAGCCAGAAAACAAGCAAAATCTCCTCACAGTGGCTCTAACATCTTAAAAACTAATAAGTTCATCAGAGGGAAACAATTTACATACATCATTTTAAAACTGCTGGACTCCCATGCATCTTGCTTTGACACTGACCACCTTATAAGCAGGGATCAAAGAAGAGGTGAAATTTGGGATCAACATGATCTGTTACTAATGTCTTGGGTTAAATTTAAATCACATGCTTACATAAATGACCATTTACTAAATTTCACTCATTTAAAAATATTTTTATTCCTTAAGAAATATGTTACCCTGTGTATTACATGCTATGCTTTATAAAACTATTGATACTATTAATTTATAGTGATGTGTAAAAGTGGACCACTATGTCTTGTTCTAGATATTATAGAGGTAGTTTTTAGTTTGTCCATCTTCAGTATAATGTGGGATGTTTGTTTATTATGTGTGACCTTTATTATGTTAAGACACATTCCCTCTATCCCTAATTTGTTCAGCATTTTTGTCATGGTGAGAGATCAAATTTTACCAATGCCTTTTCTGTATCTGTTGAAAGGTCATATGATTTTCCCTCCTCCATTCTGTTGATGTGGTGTATTGTGTTTATTGATTTGCATGCATTGAATAATTATTCCATCCCCGGTATAAGTCCTAGTGGATCATGGTTGTATCAATCAGGTTTTCATCACTCTGACCAAAACAGCCATCAAGAACAAAGTAAAGGGAAAAAAGAAAGTTTTATTTTGGCTTATAGTTTCAGAGATTTTAGTCCATGAATGGCTGGTTCCATTGCTTTGAGACTGAGGTGAGTCAACCATCACGGTAGAACAATGTGATGGAGCAAAGTTTCTGACCTTACAGTGGCAAGGGAGGAGTGGGAGGGAGTGAGGGGGAGAGTGAGAGAGAGGAGGGAGGTGCTGGAGACAACGTGTACCCTTCTAGGGCTTACCCCCAGTGATCTGCTTCCTCCAATTACAGCTCACTTCCCATTTCCACCTCCCAATAATGCTATCATTTTTTAATCCACCAATGAATTAATTCACTGATAAGGAAAGAGCCCTCAGTCACTTTCCTAAAGCCCCATGTTGAATGTTGCTGCATTTGGGAATAAGCCTTCAATGAGACTTTGGGGAATACTTCATTACCAAATCACAACAATGGCGAAAAAAGCTTTTTTATATGTTGTTGAACCCAGATTGTTAATATTTTATGAGGATCTATAAATGTAAGGTCATCAAACATATTGGCTTGTAGTTTGTGTATGTATGTGTGTGTGTGTGTGTGTGTGTGTGTCCTTATTTTGCTATCAAGGTAATGCTGGCCTTAAAAAATATGTTTGAAAAATTCCCCGTTTTTTATTGTTTTGGAATAATTTAAAAAGAATTTGTATTAGTTCTTAAATTTTTGATAGAACCCTATGGTGAAACCATATGAACCTGGTCTTTTCTTTATTGGTAGTCCTTTTATTACTGATTAAGTCTCATTACTAGTTATTCACCTGTTCAAACTTTCTATTCATAATTAAATATTGTTAAGCTGTGTGTGTCTAGGAATTTGTCCATCTCTTCTAGATTATCATATTTGTTTATGTGCAATTGTTTATAAAGTCTAATGATCCTTTGCTTTTATATGTGCTAATTCAAATATCTCATTTTTCATCTCTAATTTTATTTATCTGAGTCTTCTTTCTCCTTTTCTTAGTGTGTCTATCTAAGGATTTATCTATTTTATTTATATTTTTGGAGAATCAGCTTTTTGTTTCATTGATTTTATTATTGTTTAATTTTTTATCTTTATTTTACTTATTTCTATTTTTATCTTCATTACTTTTTTCCTTCTGCTACTTCTGGGTTTAGTTTGCTCTTATTTTTTCTAGTTCTTTGAGGTGTTTCTATCACCTACTTATTTGAGATCTTTCTATTTTTATTGTGGGTGTTGATGGCTATTGACTTCCCTTTTGCTATTGCTTTTGCTGTACCCCAGGGGCTTTGTTGTGTTGCCATTTTCACAGTTTCCAAGAACTTTGAAAATTTCTTTCTTGATTTCTTCCTTGATCCTTACGAGGTTCCAAAGAAAGTTTTAATTTTCGAGTATTTGTACAGCTTAAAAAAGTTTTCTTGTTATTTGTTTATCAGTTTTATTGCACTGTGGTCACTAAATATACTTGATATGACTTCAGTTTTAAAGTTTTTAGACTTGTTTTGTGTCCCATAATATGATCTACCCTAAAGAATGTTCCATGTGCTGTTGAAAAAAAAAATGTATATTCTGCTGCTGTTGGAAGGAATAGTCTGCAGATATCTTTTAGGTCCATTTTGTTTAGGGTACAATTTAACTTTATGGATTCTTATTTGATTTTCTGTCTAAATAAACCATCTATTGTTGAGGGTAGTAGGTTATGGTTTTCTCTTATTATATTGGAGTCTACCTTTCCCTTTAGGTCTATTAATAGTTGCTTTACATATCTGAGTGTTCTGATGATGGGTGCATATATATTTAGAATTGTTATTTCCTCTTGCTGAATTGACCCCTTAAGCATTATATAGTAACTTCCTTCTTGTTTCTACTGTGCATTTAAAATTTATCATTTAGATAACCCATGCCAACAATTCTGGAGACAAGACCCTAGCCTAGGACTGCCCCGGCCAACCTGCTTGGAAGCCAGGCTAAGGTTAGATCCAGGACCTACCTCAAACCATACTAGTGCCAAGGTTCTGGCCCAGGACTGCCCCCACTGACTCATGTGGGAGCTCAGGCCGAGGTTAGGCCCAGGACCACCCCCAGTACCAGCAGACCCAAACCAGAGCCCAGGCCTAGTCCACCTTTATCTTGGGACACTGCAGCCATTGCCATAGCCCTCCCCACACAGTAGACTCCACCTTGGGACAACAGATAGAGTCTGGAGGCAGCTGCATTTCTGAACACATGACCCACCCATTCAGCCCCATCTCTGAAAGTGGTTGCAGCCATCTTGGGACACTTCCACTGCTATCTTGAGTTATCTCCACTATTACCACCACCATCTTTAGTTGCAGAAGCATTTATCATGGGACACCAGCCAGGGATTAGAAGCCTAACAGCAAGATGAAGTACAGGTAATCTATAAGGATACTACAAGATTATAGGGTAGAAACTGTAATACCTCATATCTGCTCTGCAAAAAAAAAAGGAAGATGCTTAGACAACATGAAAAAACAAGAGAGGAAAATGCCCCAAACAAAGATACTACAATAATAGAATCCATGGACAGCACAGTTGATGAAATGTCAGAGAAGTTCAGAATGTTCATAATTAAAATGATCTACAAATTAAAGAAAGACCTAAGTGAGTAAATACAGGCAAAAATTAATCACTCTAACCAAGAGATAGGAGAGCAAATACAGGCAATCACCAGTCATAGCAACAAAGAGATATGGAAGCAAATACAGGTAGCAAAAGATTACTTCAAAAAAGAGACAGAGGTTCTAAAAAATATCCTTGAAATGAAGGAAACAATAAACAAAATTAAAAACTCAATAGAAAACATCACTAACAGACTAAATCACTTGGAAGACAGACTATCAGATAATGAAGACAAAATATACAATCTTGAAAATAAAGTTGACCACACAGTGAAGATGGTAAGAAACTAGGAACAGAACATCCAAGAATTATAGGATAGCATTAAAAGACCATATCTAAGATTTATCAGGATAGAGGAAGGCACAGAGATTCAAACCAAAGGAATGGACAATATCTTAAATTCAATAATATCAGAAAATTTCCCAAACATGAAGAAGGAATTGGAAAATCAAATACAAAAGAATGCCAAATGTACAAAATTACAGCAGATCTACACCAAGGCACATTATAATGAAAATGCCTGCCATACAGAATAAGGATAGACTCTTAAAGATCACAAGAGAGAGGAATCAGACCACATATAGGGGAGGACTATTAATATCTCAGCAGATTTTTCAACAAAGACCCTCAAAGCAAAAAGATCCTGGAACAACATATACCAAGCACTGAAAAAAATTGGATGCCAACCAATGCCAGCAAAATTGAGCTTTAAGTTTGATGACAAAATAAAAACCTTTCATGATAAAAATAAAGTTTAAAAAATTTACAGTGGTAAAGCTTGCACTACCCAGAATCCTCAGCAAAATATTCCAGGAATAGAAAATGAAAAACAACAATGAAAATCAGCAAAGGGAAGATCTATACTAAAAGGAAGGCCAATCATAGGAGAAACGAAGTCAAGTTAAAAATCAAAAATCAAAAATAAGCCAAAATGACCAGAAATACAAATCACATTTTTATAATAACCCTGAATATGAATGGCCTAAACTCATCAATTAAAAGACATAGATGAAAAGATTGGATAAAAAAAGATAGACCCAACAATATGTTGCCTTTAAGAGACTCATCTCAAAGGAAAAGACTGAAAGTGAAAGGGTGGGAAAAAACGTACCACTCACATGGACCCTATAGATAAGCAGGGGTTTCTATATTCATATCAGAAAAAAGTGGACTACAAACTTAAGCTAGTGAAAAGGGATAAAGATGGGCATTTCAAACTGCTTAAGGGATTCATACATCAACATGACATAACAATCATAAATATCTATGCTTCAAACAATGGAGCATCTACAAATATCAAACAAACCCTTCTCAACTACAAGAACCAAATAGACCACAACACAATAATACCAGGTGATTTTAATATACCTACCTTACCACTGGATAGATCTTCCAAACAAAAACTAAACAAAGAAACTGTAGAACTAAATAATACAATTAATAATTTGGACTTAAGAGATATAATAGAATATTCTATCCATCACTGAGTAAATACAGTTTCTTCTTAGCAGCACATGGATTCTTCTCCAAAATAGACCATATGTTATGCCACAAAGCAAGTCTCAGAAAATACAAAAAAACAGAGGTACTTGCCCTGCATTCTATCTTACCATAATGAAATGAAATTAGAAATCAATGATAAAATTAAAAATAGAAGCTACTCCAACATGTGGAGACTAAACAATACATTATTGAATGACACATAGAAAACAGAAGACATAAGGGAGGAGGTTAAAAAAAATTCTTAGAGGTAAATGAGAACTCCAATACAACTTATCAAAATCTATGGGACACTATGAAGGCAGTGCTAAGAGGAAAGTTCATTGCATGGAGTTCATTCATTAAACGAAGAAAAAGTCAACAAATAAATAATCTGACATTACAGCTCAAAGCCCTAGGAAAAAAAGAAACAAATCAACACAAAAAGTAGTAGAAGACAGGAAATAATTAAAATAAGGCAGAAATCAATAAAACTGAAGCAAAAGGAACAATTTAAAAAATTGACAAAACAAAAAGCTGGTTCTTTGAAAAAATAAATAAAATTAGAAAACCCTTACCTACCCTAATGAAAAAAAGAAGAGAGAAAACTCTAATTACTAAAATTCATGATATAAAAGAAATGTACTACGGACACTATTGAAATACAGAAGACAATTAGAAACCAGTTTGAAAATTTATACTTCAGTAAAATAGAAAACCTTGAAAGCACTGAAAATTTTCTAGCAGCATATGACCAACCCAAACTGAGTCAACAGGACATACACAATTTAAACAGATCAATTTCAAGCAAGGAAATAGAAAACACCATCAAAGGCCTACCAACCAAGAAATGCCCAGGATCAGACAGATTCACAGCTGAGTTATACCAGACCTACAAGGAATTATTACCAATACTCCTCAAAGTAATCCATGAAATAGAAAAAGGAGGGAACCCTTCCAAACTCATTATTTGAAGCTGGTATCATCCTAATACCAAAACCAGATAGAGACACATCAAGGAAAGAAAATTTTAGACCAATATCCATTCCTGATGAACACTGATGCAAAAATTCTCAATAAAATTCTGACAAATAAGGTACTAAAACATAATAAAAAAATAGTGCACTATGATCAAGTGGGATTCATTTCAGGGATGCAAGGTTGGTTCAAAATATGGAAATCAATAAGTATAATTCATCATAACAATAGACTTAAAGATAAGAATCATAAGATTATATCAAATGTTGCAGAGAAAGCATTCGACAAAATACAACACCCTTTCAGGTTCAAAACACTAGAAAAACTAGGGATAGTAAGAACATACCTCAGCATTGTAAAAGCTATCTATGCTAAACCCAAGGCTAACATCACTCTAAGTGGAGAAAAATTAAAAGCATTCCCTCTAAAAACTGGAACAAGACAGTGATGCCCTCTTTCACCACTTCTATCCAACATCATCCTTAAAACTCTAACCAGAGCAATTAGAGAGATGAAAGAAATTAAAAGGATATGAATAGAAAAAGAAGAACTCGAACTATCATTATTTGTTGATGACATGATTCTATACTTAGGAAATCCAAAAACTCCACCAGAAAATTTCTAGAATTAATAAATAAATTCAGCAAAGAATCAGGATATAAAATCAATTCTGATAAATCAAATGCATTTTTATACATCAGTGATGAATCCTCTGAAAGAGAAATTAGGAAAACTATTCCATTCACAATAGCCTCAAAAAGAAAAAAAATACTTGGCAATTAACTTAGCAAAAGAGGTGAAAGATCTCTGCAATGAAAATTACAGAACACTAAAGAAAAAAATTGAAGAAGACCTTAGAAGATGAAGATATTTCTTGCTCTTGGATAAGCAAAAATGGCCATACTACACAAAATGCTATACAGATTCAATGAGATTCCAATTTAATTTCCAACATAATTCCTTACAGATATAGAAAAACAATTATGAAAATTCATTTGGAAATATAAAGACCCAGAATAGCTAAGTAATCCTTAGCAAGGAGAGTGAAGCATGAGACATCACCATACCAGACCTTAAACGATACTACAAAGCTATATTAACAAAAATAGTATGGTATTAGAACCAAAATAGACATGTAGATCAATGGTACAGAATAGAAGACACAGAGACACACTCACATAAATACAGTTATCTCATACTAGACAAATGAGCTGAAAATATACACTGGAGGAAAGATAGCCTCTTAAACAAATAGTGCTGGGAGAACTGGGAATCCATATACAGCAAAATGAAACTAAACCCCTCTCTCTCACCATGCACCAAACCCAATTCAAAGTGGATCAAGAACCTAGGAATTAGATCAGAGACCCTGCACCTAATAAAGGAAAAAGTAGGCCTAAATCTTGATCCCATTGGAAAGCACAAGAAATAAAGCACAAAAAATAAAATTAAGAATTAATAAGTGGGATGGATTAAAACCAAAAACCTTCTTCTCAGCAAAATAAACAATCAATGAAGTGAAGAGAGAGACTTCATTTTGGGAGCAAAGTTTTGCCACATGCATGTCAGATAGAGCACTAATCTCCAGGATATATAAGAACTCAAAAAAACTTAGCACCCCCCCCAAAAAAGCAACCCCCCCCAAAAAAAAAAACCAAACAAACAACCTAATGAATAAATGGGTTAAGGAGCTGAACAGACACTTCTCAGAAGAAGATATAGAATCAATCAACAAATATATGAAAAAGTTCAACATCTCTAGTAATTAGAGAAATGCAAATCAAAACTACTCTTAAGATTTCATCTCACCACCAGTCGGAATGGCAGTTATCAAGAAGACAAAAAAACAATAAGTGTTGGGGAGGATGTGGGGGAAAAGGCACACTCTTTGCTGGTGGGACTGAAAACTGGTGCGACTAATGTGGAAAGCTGTATGGAGATTCCTTAGAAAACTTGAAATGGAACTACCATTTCCCTGCTATCCCACTCCTCAGTCTATACCCAAAGGACTTAAAATCAGCATTCTAGAGTAACACTGTCAGATCAATTTTTATTGCAGCTCAATTCACAATAGATAAACTGTGGAACCAACCTAGATGCCCTTCAATGATGAATGGATAAAGAAACTCTGGTATATATACACATTGGAATATTACTCAGCATTAAAAGAGAAAAAAATTATGGTATTTGCAGGTAAATGGATGGAATTGGAGAATATCATGCTAAGCAAAGCAAGCCAATCCCCCCTCAAAACAAAAATGAAGCCCAAATGTTCTCTCTGATAAGTGGATGGTGATCCATAATAAGGGGGTGGGGCATGGGAAAAATGAAGGAACTATGGGCAACGGGGAGGGTTGAGAGGGGTAGGATTATGGGAGCAGGGAAGATGGTGGAATTAGATGGATATTATTACCCTAGGTACATGTAGGATTGCGCATTTGGTGCAACTCTATGTTGTGTACAATCAGTGCAATGAAAAGTTGTGCTGAATTGTGTAAAATGAATCAAAATGCATTTCTGCTGTCATATATACCTAATTAAAATAAATTGAAAAATAAAGTTTATCATTTAAAGTTTATTATATTTATATAAGTTTGGCTACTTTTGTTTTCTCTTTAATTCTATTTACATGGAATTTTAGTTTGTGTGTCCTTATGGCTAGAGTGAGTTTCTTGTAAGCAATGTATAGTTAGATCTCTTTCTGTCCATTAAGTCATTCTATGTTTTTTCATTGATGAATTTAGTCTATTCACATTCAAGGTCATCATTGATAGGTAAGGTGTTACTATAGCCATTATATAATATCTTTCCTAATTTTGTTATACTTCCTTTCTTTTTTCCCTCTTTTCATTTTTGATTAATTGATTTACTCTAATAGTGTGTTTTGCTTGCTTGCCTATTATTATTATTGGTGTGTGTGTGTGTGTGTGTGTATTGCATATATAGTTTTCTTTTTGGTAACCATGAGGTTTACAAAAAATGTCTTTGGATTATGACAAGGAAACAGCTTCAGATTTTAGTCCATGCCTATGGTCAGCATTGCCACAAAACTTGTCATACCCTGAACTCTCAGCCCAACAAGACCAGGGCCAAAGACCATAACTATGAACTTCCTTATGTTTTGAAATGATGCCAGTTTCACATGATTATAAAGAAAAGAAGCAATAAAAGAAAAAGAGAACAAACAAAATATACTAATAATGAAAACTCTGTATATGCACTTCAACCCCCCTACATTTAAAATTTTTGATTTCTCATTTTAAATCTTTCTATGTTGCTATATTGCCTGTATCATAAAATATTAATGTATTTATTATTTTAATTTTTTCTTTTAGTTTTTATACTAATGATACAACTGGGTTATGCATTTTATTTACAATATTATAGCATTTTAAGTTTGTCTATTTAATTACTCTAAACAGTGACATTTCCATCTTACTCATTTTCTTCTTGCTCATCAACACCTCTTCCTTTAGCCTGAGGAATTCCTTTTAAAAAATAATTTATTTTTGCATTTCTTCCAGGGCAGTTATGGTAGACATGTATCCTATTTTTATGAGAATTTACTTATCTTTTTTTTTAATTTGTAAATGACAAGTTGTTGGATACTGTGGTGTTGATGATTGGCAGTTTTTGGTTTTTTTCTTCAATACCATGAGAACCTTATATCATTGTCTCCTGTCCTGTAGGTTTTTGTTGAGATGTCTGCTGCTAGGTGACCTAGGACATCTCTCTGTGGTTTTTTTTTTCTTTTTTTTTTATTTGTTTGTTTCTTTTGTCTTGCTGACTTGAGAATCTTCTCTTTATCTTTCATCTTTGACAGCTTGATATAATGTCTTGTGAGTCAACTTGGCTAAGTTAAATCTGACTGAGGCCTTTGCCTTTCCTTTACTTGGATATTTGTAAACTTTTCTAGGTTTTGAGAAATTTTCTGTTATTATTTCTTTAAATAAGTTTTCTCCTTCATAACATTTTCAAATTCCTCTGGAACCCTGATAACCTGAATATGTGTTCCTTTAATGTTGTCCAAAAATTCTTGTAAGCATCTTATTTTCTCTTCATCTTTTTTATATTTTCTTTTCTAATTGCTATTTTCAAACATCCTGTTTCTAAGTTTGCTAATTCTTTTTTGTTTCATTTATTTTTCTATTAATGGCTCCTCTCACACTTTTAATTGGTTAGTGTATTTTTCAATTCAAGGGTAACTGATTTGTTTAAATTGTTTCCATTCTCTCTGTTACATTTCTGTGTTATTTAAACGATTCTCTGTTTTCTTGAAGCTCATAGAGCTTCCTTAAATCCATTGCTTTAAATTCTTTGAGAATTTCCTACACTGTTTACTATTCAATCAATTCTGGCCTCTTATTTTGAGGTCACAGCTTTATGAAAGGCCTTGATGCTTGCCATTGTGCAATATCATCTGGGCATTTAAGAATTAGGTATTTCCTGTCTTATAATCTGGTTTTCTTTGTGCCTGTCTTTCCACAAATTCTGAGCAGGCTGCTTATTTTCTCTGAGCCTATAGTTACTTCAGCTACTTCAACTATGGATGGTGCCCTATGTCCAGGATTATTGCAAGTCCATTTTTCATGTGTTGTCACTGATTCAGCACTAAAGGGTGATCAAAGCCCAGGTTTGTTACAGATCTGTAGTTGGTGTTTTCTTCAGAGTGAATAAATACAGAGGGTGGTTCATCCTTAAAATTCTGTCGCTTAGACTTGGTAAAACCAGATTTCTCATCCACAATCACTAGCCTGAAGTTAACACTATTGGATTTGGGCTAGCTTTGGACAGAATTGCCATGGAGGAAACAGCTATAGCTTTTAGTCCATGCCTGTGGTCAGCATTGCAATAAAACTTGTAATTCCATGAACTCTCAGCCCATCAAGACCAGGGCCAAAGACCACAATACTATGAACTTCCTACCCTTTGAAGTGGACTCATGGCCTAATGTGGTTGCAATCAGCCACAGGGAATGCTGGCCCAAACAGAAGTCCAGTTGACTGAGGCTGCATCTCTCCCTTTGATGCAAGGTTTGTTCCATCTGCATACAGGAGTAGAGATTGGCACCATTGGAATCTGCCAAGTATTAGATTTCATCAGCCCAGCACTATGTTCCAGGGCAAAGTCCTGCACTTACTGTGTAGTCCTATCCTACATAAATTAGTTCTAGCCCCATGCTATGCTGCCTGAGATTGGTAGTGTTGATGAAGGCAATCCCTTGACCTCTAAGGCTGTAGCAAAGCTGGATCACACTAAAGTCTAACATGAAAATGACTTGTATAATCTGGGGGGTACACCCAGATCCAGTTTACAGCTTGTGAGAATGCAGGCTAAACATGAGTTCATCCCACTGGGTATAGGCCTCTGCTAGTACTGGGACAGGTACAGAGGCTTCATCCTTGAGCGCTGGTCTGTAGTAGGTATACTCCCAAAGAAGGGGTGATGGACACATTTCCTTGGCCACCAAGGCTCACCTAAATTGGATCATAGATGGGTTTCATAACCCCAGGAACCTGCTCAGTCTCAGGTAGGTGTGTGTGTGTCTGTGTGAATTCAAATCCTGGCAATGATGAAGGCCAAAACTTCAGTCTGTCCTACTGGTATGCAGGTCTCTACTTAGTTCTAGCGAAGGTCTAGAGGTGCCATCTGTGAGCCCTGGCCTGGGTATGAGGCTTTTGGTTTCTATTTGGTGCTGAGCCTTGACTGTGGTAGGCCTGGCACTGCACTTTAAAAGAAAATTCTGTGCTTTGTTCTCCAGTGGATAGAGTCTTGTTCTCCATTTTGCTACATGAGGTTTGAGGAGGAATGATTTATGCAAACAGTCACTTGGCTCAGTATGCTGATGCCAGCCTGGGAACAGGGATTGTGGGGCTCTGCCTAGGTTTCTCTGTGATGATCATGGTCTGGGTTTAAGCCTAGGGCCTAGACTTAATTCCCTATCTCTCCTGTGAGCCAGAGGTGTCTGTCTCTCCAGGATGTACTGTTTGCTTGGAGTTGTGTGGGAAGCCATGCATGTAACTCTTTTCATCCTGCTGCCTTCAAGTATATTTTCTTTGTATTTTTCTAAACCAGGACTTTTTTCTCTCTTTCATGGCTTGCTTAGCTCTCACAGAAGTAGTTTGGTGCATGAATAGCTGTACCTAGTGGATGTCTGTGGGAGACAATTACTAGAGAACCTTACTAAACCACAATCTTCTGCCCTTATGATAGCAGACTGAAACATGGACTTGCACAAAGAAATGAAAAGCACTATAAAAGGAATAGTGAATGCAAAATCATTTTTAAAGCATTCAATTTTTTAAAGATATCTGTTTAAAAATTAGTAGCAACTATTGTTTGTTTACTATGCAGTAATATGTGGATTTTAGAAAGAAGGGCAATAGGTTTGCTACTGCACTTCCCTGTCCATAGCTGTGTCACCTTAAGCAGTTGATAAGACCTCTCTGTGCCTGTTTTATTATATGTAAAGTGGGAATAATATGGTTATGAAAATGAGAATTATTTGTAGAGTGTTTTGAAATGTACCTGCCACAAAATAAACTTCTATAAGTACTCATTAATATTTTAATGATGCTTATACAAGTACATGTCAAAATAAAGTTGTACATTTCAGGGTCAAGTGGTATTGTGTTCTATACTACTTAGATAAGCTTAAATACTTTTTGGGGAGTAAGTTCTTAAGAAAAGTGTTTATGATTATATAAACCAATACTGTCATGGAAACAGCAAAAATCTACCCACCTAATTCATGACAGTACTCATCTTTGCAGGGAGACACATAGGAAGATTGAATCATGTAGTGATACCAAGATTTCACATTTCACAGGTGATAACTCAACCTCAACATTATTGGTGAAAAGGCAAATATTACTAAATGTTTATACTTTCAAATTGGCAGTTTTATTCACATTGGGTTCAGGTGAGTTTATTGCAGTATTTCTTAGGATATATCCTAAGGCAGTGTTTCTCAACCCTGGTTTAAAAAAAGACCTCTAAGAACTTCATATATATATATATATATATATATATATATATATATATTTATTTATTTATTTATTTATACACACACACACACACACACACACACACTATGAAGAAAATGATTTTGGTCTGATGCCAGAATTCTAAATATTTTAAAAGTGATACAGGTAAATATGTTGATACTTGAGATTGAGGACCACTAGTTAAGAAATTTAATAATTAAAAACATTTCTTACATCAAACTTATTATTTAGAATATTATCCCCATTTTCGTATGTGAGGAATCTTCTGTGTATTTTCAATATTTCCTGATTTTTTTCTCTTTTGGCTTTTATTGAAATTAAATCATTGTGAAAGTTGACAAAATAATGAGCTTGAGTTTCTTTCGTGTAGCTGAAGTAAAAGAATTGGCATCCATATATCAAGAAGATTGATATGAAATCTATTAAGATATCACAAAAAGGTTGGGACTAAATCCTAGGCTTTGAGGGCATCTCTGGGGCTTAGGTTCTCAACTGAGAATAAAAGATTTATGATCAGAAAAACAGTGAAGCACAGTATCAGGTCATTACAGATTATCGTATAAAAATCAAAGAGCTGTTTTTTCTCACCAAATATTTATGGAGTTGGTACCAATGAAACTATATAAAATTTTAAGAAGTTTTAAAAAGTGTTTTTAACTGTCCATTATTATTTACTAATTGACAGGTTCAGAGTACACTAATGGCACATACCTGATTTCTAATATCATTAAGTACTTAAATCATATTTCTTAAAATTTGTAGTCATATAGGAGTAATATGTTGAATGTTTTTTTAAAAGAAACAATATTTGACTTACATCTATGAAGGAGGAAAATCAGAAAACATCAGAAAGATGGAACCCTGGAGGAAAACTGGCAAATGAGGGTTTGTCCTGATTATGAACTTTATGAGTTTAATTTAGTCTTCAGATAGTGCAGTTCTAGCTCTCTTTCAAAATTTATTTTTATTGTTACAAAATAATTGTGCATAATAGTTAGATTCATTATGCTGTATTCTTACATGCACATAATAATTTGATCAACCTCATTTCCCAGTACCTTACATTTCCCTTTGCTCCTCCCTCCTCCTGATTCCATTGCTCTGCTCTGCTGATCTCCTTTCTATTATTATTTTTATTTTAATTAATGAATTACAGTTACATGGATATATAGGAGGGATTAATTGTGGTATATTTATTCATGGACACAGATTAATCTGGTGAATTTTGTTCCCCAGTACTTACCCTTCTCTACATCCCCTTTCTCTACTCTATTAGTCTCCCTTCTATTTTCGTGAGAGGGACATAATTTATCTTGTAAGTTTATTATTATGAAAATCCTTTCAAAATTCTCATGCCATTCTCTGTATTACACAAGTGAGGATTGCTATATAATGTGAGGGTGGAGGGTACTTGTTTGACTCCACAATTGATTCATGTTCACTATTGCTATTAATTACCTGCTTTTATTATTCTAATAAAACATCTGTCATTGTCATGTATATCCACTTTTTCTTATTATGTACCATCAGAAGTGACTTTGAGGTACTGAAAAGGGATAGGGGAGGGAAATGGGAAGGGATAGGAGAAGCACTAGAGAATGAAATGGAGCAAATTATGTGCCTTTATGGATAAGCCCTCCATTATGCATAATTATAATGCAGTAATAAAAATGTTAAAAATACAAATATAAATTAGATACTTTTGTTACAGGATCTAATTAATATGTGATTCTATAGAATGTGTTGTTTCAAACCCCATAAAAACACTATACAATAATATAAATATAACAATAATCATTAGAAGTAATTATTATATCTTCTATACAAAAATAGTTTCTCTTGAGTAAGTTCTGTTCCATGAGTTGGTCATTACTTAAGGTTCATAAGCTATTTTGCCAATCAGGGAAGACAAATATCAGACATAACAGCTTTCCTGTGTTTAATGTACAGTGAACATCAATCAGCAATACAGTAAAAACAAGCAATATGCCAAATATCAAGGCTAGCACTTGGTTTTCTGTAAATCATATTGATTTATTCATTATATTTCCACAGATAAAAAATAGACTATTTTTCAATTTTCATCAATATTCCATATGTTTTAGAATCCACAGACATAGGACTCTTTGGCATTGGAATGGTACTCTCATATTTACCACTTGCAATATAAAACACATGTTAAAAGTAGTTTTATCACTATTAACAATGAAAAGGCCTCTCATAAGGGTTTCTGTTATTACTTAACATATTTGATAAGTTTCATGTTGAGGTACTTGGAAGTCGAGAACTGGGAATTCACATGGCATTTTAAAATATTATCACAGTATGCATTTCCCTGAGTAGCATGCAAAATCGAACACGGTCTATCAAATGAATTCCAATTTTCTGGTTAATATTTCTAATCAAAATTCAGTCTTTATTAGTGTCAGAAGCACAAACTTCTAACAACTGCCTGAAGTCCAAATACATGTAAGTGCCTTTGTTAAAGTTTGAAGATCCAGGTAAAAATTAATTCTCACTAGAAATTATAGTTATAGAGGATCTATTCAAGAAGTTCCTAGAGAATTTTAATAACTGACAAAGGTAAGAGGATAAATACAATATTAATTTTATGAGATTTTTTATGCTTGAGTAAACATAAAACTTTGTAATTATATTTATAGGACTTGGCTGTATTGAAAGATAAGGGATAATTACATTCATGCCTGGTGGGAAAAAGCCTGCACAAATTGTGCAGTTTTTGTGTGTTAACAAAACTGTAATATTAAGAAATTCAATCAAATGTTAATTAATTACAAGGAAAAGAGCTATCTATGAATGTATTACAACAAGTAAATCTATATATTTAAGAATTGAAAATATTTTCATTTTCCTCTCTATTATCCTTTTTTTCTGTCATATAAAAAATGGACATAATTAGGCTTTTACATCAGGCATATAATTATGATTTAAACATGCAGATTTCCTAGATGGAAAAAATATAAAACTATAGTCCTTACTTCTTAGACTTTACACAGTACCACATTACCATTATTTAGATTATAAATAAAGTATGAGTTTAAATATTTTTTCTTGTGATTTATTTTATTGTTAGTTTCCAGAAAAGCAGTCTTTCTGAGTACATCTTATGTGTTTATTAGTTACTGAAATGTCTTTTCGATAGTTGTGTTTAAATGTGTAATTAATTAAATGTTTAGGATAGCTTAATAAAAAAGATAAACCTATTTGCTGATAGTTGGTTCTTTAAAAAACTTTAGTAAGTATGGAACAGGAAGCAGCTATTAACATGAAGTTAGTGATTGATTTAGAGACTGAAAGATAAATTCTTCTTTTTATTCTAATTTGAATTTTTTTCTAAATGGATATCCTTAGTTATGTATTTAGTAAAGGGAAATTGCTTGACAACGTGTGATATTTTTTCAAATTAAAATTGGCAGGCTTCCATGTTCAATAGAGTCATTCAAGTGCTAGAACAAGAATATATATCCTAGAATAAGAATACTCTACTAACTTTGAGTCCTGTGGTTTCTAGGCTTCCCAACTGTACCAATGCCAGCCACAGATCTGACTTAGCTGATGCATTCTAGCTCAAGCAATCTTAGTTTAACTGAACAATTCACGTGTGTAAACAGGCAGTGTAAATTCGGGTCATATATGCTATAACATGCTTAATTGCTTATATATATTTTCATTATTCCTTAAAACCTAATGTAAAAACTTTGCAGATAAGTGAAAGAGATAATCCAACTATTTGCCATTTCATACCTACATTTTTTTGTATTTTAAAATATTTTATGAAGTGATTAGGAAGTTCAATACTACAATTAAGAGCAGCCCAGAGGACAAGTAATGACTAATTTACAGGTTTTCCAGAATTCAGTCACCCTCATATCGCTTTAATTGCCAATTTAAGATAAACTGATTGGCAGACATGTAGGAATGTATGAAGTATGAGATGTGAACATTTAGCATTTCCTTAGCTGGACCTCTGCCTTCTACTTAGCTTGTAGTAGTAGGTCTTCAGTCATCCTCACTATATTACAACATATGAAATGCATATTTCTGTATTGACTTAGTTGCTATATAAAATAATGTTACAAGTGTAAGTTAAATCAAACTGATTCCTTTTCTGCAAAAAAATAATTCAGTGAGTTGGTTATTAAATGTAATTATGGTGCAATGAATGTATACAAAATTCTGAGGACACTCAGCAGTTGTCAAGGATTCATATCATATCTGATATAGGAAATATAGAGTATATACTGCTTTTAGTTTAGGTGTGAGCATATAGTATTTCACTGCAATTTCAGATTAGGCACTACAGTTTATTATACTCAATAATGCTTTGTATGATTCTGAGAATTTATGAGTAGATTCAATTCACTAAGAGTGCTTGAAACATGACATTTTTGCCCTGTGAATATTTAAGATAGTTAAAAAATATTGTCATTTAAAAATATATTAAAATGTAGGCAACAACATAAATAAGAAATGAAAAACCTCCAACTCTACCACCTAGAAATAAATATTGATATCTGATGATGTATGCATAACAGATTAAAATAATTAAAATGATTTTCTAAAGACTATAACTGTTTTACCCAAATATGAAAAAAATTAATGGCATTTAAAAGATGGAAACAACTGAAATTAATCTTAATAATTGATATTGTAGAGAGCATTTTTCTTGCAATATGATATTAATGTATATACTCTCTCTAAAGGTAAAACATATACATCAGAAATATCAAATTGAGATAATTTGTTTTCTTTTTGTTCATATTTAAGTTTGGGGTGGATTTCTATTGCCTTGTAGTATAAATGAAAGGAATTAAGTACATATTTATTTCACCTGTTTCTTGCCCCAATAATTTAATACATCTTTCATTATGTATTTACTCTTTTAACATTTACATATTATTTGTAATTATCATTCATACATTTGTTTATTTTTATTTCAATTATATTCTTTAACATATATCATAATCTAATATATAATATAACTATAGAGAGAGGTGGAAATTTTGGTAAATAGAAGCACAAACATGTCCAATTAAATACAATATATAATGTCATTTCATTTCATCAAGTGTTTTGTCTTTTGTACTGAGGAAACATATTTCAGTTTGGTCCATGATGCTTCATTATAAGAGGTACTTCTTAATTCACACAGCCTCCAGGTTGTGATCTGGGGGTCAGATGTCTCCTTTTAGCTTTTTAACTTTTGTTCTACTTTATCTCAGCATTTTTTGCCATAATTAGAACAAATACTTTTCTATTTGAACATATTAATAATCTTGAAACAGCAAGAAAAATAACATGAACGGGTTGTTGATACAGTTGATAATTTGGAAATATTGAATAGTATAATAAGGTAAATTCTACCAGTTAAGAGTATTTTAAGAGACTAGGGCTTTCATATCATATATATATGTGTGTATATATATACACACATATATATATGTGTATATATATATATATATATATACACATATATGTGTATATATATATACACTTATTGTTCAGTAAAATATAAATTAAATAGTTCAAATATTTTCTGATATAGAAATTCCAAATGATTTGATCTAGATTGAATTTAATTTATAAAGGAATCAGTCTATTATTATTTTATTGACATTATATTCCATGGGGTAGAATTTTTCATGTTATTTCTGTATAAGGAAAAATGTTCTGCCTTTTTTATGTTAATGCCACTCTGCCTGAGTTTCTTTGCCTGTTTTTGTTTTTGTTCTTGTTATTTAATTTTTTGTTTTGTTTTGTTTTTTCTGTGGTACTGGGAATTGAACCTAGTACCTCATCATGCTAGGCAAGTATTCTACCACTGATCAACATCCCCAGTCCCCTGTTTTTGTTTGTTTTGCTTTTAAGAAAGACTATTTTGTTAACATTTTTCAAGGTTATTTCATAAGGATTATTGTTATCTTCTTTCAATAAAGTCTCATGGTTCATATGTACAGTATACAGATCTCTAGTATGTATAGCCTAGTATTATATCTCTACTGCTAGTGTCATGTTTTTATTTATTTATTTGGTACTGGGTAATCATATTAGTTTTTCCAGATAAGCATTAAATATTATATATATAGCATAATAGTATATTAATTTAATTTAATATACTTTGGCATATTTACTTTAATTTTTTTTAGAGAGAGAGAGACAGAGAATTTTAATATTTATTATTTTTTAGTTATTGGCGGACACAACATCTTTTGTTTGTATGTGATGCTGAGGATCGAACCCGGGCAGCAAGCATGCCTGGCGAGCCCGCTACCGCTTGAGCCACATCCCCAGCCCGGCACATTTACTTTAAATCATCTTCTTGTACTAGAATTGTAGCTCTGAGGTAGAGCACTTGCCTTGCATGTGTGAGGCACTAGGTTCGATTCTCAGCACCACATAAAAATAAATGAAATAAAGGTCCATTGACAACTAAAAAGAAGAAAGAATTATTTTCTTGTGAAAAGGGAATAAATTATTTAATAATTTTTCTATTACTAATTTACCCAAGACATCTAAGTCTTAGATGAATAAGTTCCCAAAGTCCTATATTCTATTTACTCTTATTATAGAATTTCAAATGTGAGTATGTACCAAGATGAGTAAAATATGGTCAATGAAAAGAATATTAAATTATTATAGAAAATTTGTAAAAGAAGGAAGAACATCAAAAAAATGAAACTTGAATATTAGTAAGAACCAATGTGAATTTGGAAAAAATTTCTTCCATTGCATATTTCCCATTCATCATAGATAAAAGGATAAACATACCTAACACATTGTATGCTTACATAAGATAATTATATTAAAATTTTAACTAGCATTGCTTAGAATTTATTCTGCATGTATTGCATAAATATTATACATTAAATATGTCAATTTGTTTATTTTTAGGTGTACATGGACACAATACCTTTATTTTATTTATTTATGTGTGGTATTGCGGATCAAATGCAGGACCTCATACATGTTTGCCTCACATGTACATGTGAGGCAAGTGCTCTACCACTGAGCCATAACTCCAGCCCAAATATGTCAATTTATATATAAGCCATTGTCACAATACATTGGTGAGCAATAAGGCAATCAAAAAATTACAAGATTGTTATCTATTTTGTCTTGGTATTTCCCCTTCTGTAAATCTTTTCTAAGTAAACAATTGTTAATTCAAAGTTATTATACAGTATTACAAATGGCACATGCTACAAAATTATTAATTACTAGAAAAATAAAATGGAACAGCCCACATGTTAGATAATAAAATAATAATAGTTCAGTGAATTTGCTAAAGTTAACTGTATAGATATGTTGATAGAGAAAGGAATTAGAATAGATTAAAAGAATGATATAATAAAGAAAAATATTTTTTAAGTATTATAAGAAGGTAAGATTGCTGTCAATGAAAACATTCATAAAAGATTACAGGAAAATTAATCACAATGTTAGTGACAATGAGTACAATTAATTATAGCTAATTTCTTATGTTTTCCTTTATATTTTTTCAAATATTCAAAAATACTATAAGAATTTTATTGTGAGCATATGAACAAATTTAATAAACTATCTTGTTGTCGCTGAAAAAAATATATATATATAATCCATTGTATAAACGTATTTTTTCACTTAGCTTCGTAGTATTAAATATGATGTATTAAAAAAAGTTTATGTCACCGTGTACCTTTGACTTTCCATTTTTTTTTTCTCAAAATTCCATGTTTGGACAAATCTTTGAGAGGGCCAATTATCTTTCTTTAGGCATACAAAGGCCTAAAGTGTGACTATCATATGCATATCACCATGAGATCCTGATACACTGAATAAATGATTCAAATAAATAATCAATGATGGAGTATAAAGGTGGGACAAAGGGGCTAGCTGTGTACCTTTTGTTTATTTCTCTTATTATATTTATTATTTCTCTTATTATTTCTCTTATTATTATATTTGTTATTTCTCTTATTATAAATCTGTGAAGTCTCTTCTCACCATTCTGTTATATTTCCTTTGGATCATATCCTCTTATAATTTGAAGAGATAGCATCTGAGAAAACTTCCTTTTTGAATTTTTAGTTTGAGACACAGACTATACCGTAAATTGAGGTAGAACACAACTAATTTAGGGTTGACAATAAAGAACTCCTAAATAATGGGATTATTTTTGATACCCAACTGAATTTTTTATTGTTTAACACTATTTTACCAATAAACACCTAGTTATGACATAATATGTAACACCAGCATTCCTTTGTTCTATAATTACTTTTGTTCATATTTTGTGAATTCCAATATGTGAATCAGAGGAACTCTGAGGATTAGTTATAGAAAAGTATATCAAGTTTGTTTTAAAAATAGATAGACATAAGTTGAAAAGATACTGTAAGAGGTGGGGGGAACGCAAAACTATAGAGAAAACATCTAGAGTTATAAATACACAATTTTGACTGACTCTACTTTAAAGACCAAAGAGTTTATAGACAGTAAAACCCAGACCACACCAGAAGAAAATCAGAAAGGAGTGCTAATACCAAGAGAGTATAACCTAAATATAGTGGGGAATCAATAACAAAATGACAGTAGTGGATAGTCTAGCAGAGATGTATGAAGAATGATATTTCCACAGAGGAAGAATAACAGTGTACAATGAAAATACAAAAGCACTTCATCTAGTGGAAAGAAAGGTCAGTTTGAGTGTGAGACTGAAAAAGTATGGTAGGTATACTTCACAACTTCAAAGGCATCTATATACTATTCCTAAAAGAAGTATGCATTGCATGCAAAAAGAAGGTTTGAAGATATAATTCAGAAATACTGACATTAAAATAGGGAGATTATCCTGGATTTTCTAGCACCCAACCCAATCACCTGAGCCCTTAAAGGCAGGAAACTTTCTTAGTATGGAGATGGATGGGAGATGTAAGGAGACAGGTGGGAGGGTTCTTTGCCCCATTGCTGCCTCTAAGGTAAAGGGACTCACTAGCAAGGATCAAAGAAAGGCTTTTAGAAGTCACTGCTAGTCATCAGCTGTCAACAACAAGGAAAGTGGACCTCCCTCCTGACATTATAAGGAACTGGATATTGCCAACAAACTGAAAGAATTTAGCGCTAAATCCCTCCCAGAGCCTCCCAACAAGAGCCATCTTAATCTCAGCTTTATGAAAACCAGAGCACAGAAACCAGCATAACTAACTCAGACTGCTGATGTACAGAAAAGCAAGATCACAAATTTGTGTTTTCTTGAGGCACCAAGTTTGTAGTCATTTGTTTTGATAGAAATAGAAATCTAAGAAACTATGCCAATATTTATTAGCAACAACAGTGAGAAATAGTGTGTATATTGAGCCTTTACTGTTAACTGCTTGTTTTAGGATTATTATATACACAGAAAAATTCTTTTTTTTTTAAGAGAGAGGAGAGAGAGAGAGAGAGAGAGAGAGAGAGAGAGAGAGAGAGAGAGAATTTTCAATATTTATTTATTTTTTTAGTTCTCGGCAGACACAACAACTTTGTTGGTATGTGGTGCTGAGGATCGAACCCGGGCCGCACGCATGCCAGGCGAGCGCGCTACCGCTTGAGCCACATCCCCAGCCCCAGAAAAATTCTTTATGTGTAGGACTATTATCCTGGCATCAACATGTCCCCAAAATTTCATGCCACTTCCCAGTGACAGAAAAATTTTGTTGGTAAGAATAGGGAGAACCAGATGGCATATTAAATATTTATTTTCCCTTAATGTTTAATCTATTAACTCACAATTATCATTACTATATATATGCATTTGAGTCTATATTTATATACATAGAAAGGATATAATTCTGTCATTATTTGAGGATAATATGAGTTTGCATATAAAATCAGAAAATGTATGGGAATAGAATTTATACAAAATTTATAAGTTATTGAGCAAGTTTTCTAGATTATAGTCAATGTGCAAAAACTATATAATTTTTATATACAAAAATCACAACTGTCATTTTAAATATTGTAGTATTGAAGATAGGGCCAATAAATAAAAAATATCTAGGAATGAATCTAACATAATTATGCAAGATTTCTATGTATGGAAATGACAAAACAGTAGTATTGGAAATAATTAAAGATTAAATAAGTGGGTTTGATTTGGACGAATATTTTGTAAAGATTATAAATTATACTTAAGTCAATGTGTAGATTTCATACACTACCAATCAAAATATGAGAGGGTGTGTGTGTGTGTGTGTGTGTGTGTGTGTGTGTGTAGATTGAAAAGCTAACTCTGAAATGTGAATGCAAAAAGAAGGTTTGAAGATATAATTAAGAAATATTGACATTAAAATAGGGAGATTATCCTGGATTTTGTAGCACCCAACCTGATCACCTGAGCCCTTAAAGGTAGCCAAAAATCTTGAAGAAAAACAAATTGGAGGACAAATACCATCATATGATATAAGAAACATAAGTCTGATCGATGTACCTGGGTCCTGGCATAAGACTCTTAAAACCATTGTAGATGAGGAAAATCTTTGGCTCCAATTCATGACATAGCCCCTCAGACCTTTGTAATATCCCAAGTGACAGGAACCTCTGACACAGAGCTCCTAAATTCTTTGTAGTTTCCTGGATGACAGGAGCATCTTTTGTTCTAATGAGGTGACTCTTGGTAGGTTCCTGGATAGTCTCAAGATGAGGGCTGGTTACCAGAAGAATCCATCATAAGATTAGAAGTTTGGGGCTTTGACCCTCCTCCCTGTATGGAAGGGGATAGGGGCGATATATTGAATTGATCATCCTTGGCCAATTTTTTGATCCCTAGTACCACAGTAAATAATTAATCAAGTAGCATGCATTACCAGTACTTATATTCAAGTCAAATTTTAAAAATTTGACAATTTGATGAGTTTTGAAAAATATTTTCAAGTTGGCAGGATACAGAACATTGTTACAGCCCAGGAAAGTTTCATTGTGTTGATTTTTGTCATAAGATTTCTGACATGCATCTGCAGTATTTTATTAGTGGGGGTTTCCCCTTTCATTACTGAGTATATTCATTGTATGAATATATAATTCATCCGGTTGTGGGCATTTAGGTTGTTTCCAGCTTTTGTTATTTTTTGAAACAACTGTTATGTGTGTTCTTAAAGTAGTCACTTTGTGGATATATGTTTCAATTTCTCAAGTATACTACAGAATGGAATTATTGGGTGAGAAGGTGGTTGGTGTACCTTACTCTATGTAGAATAGGGAAAGAGGTTTTCAAACCGATTCCTTTATTTTCCCCTCATAGCAGTGTATGAGAAGTTCAGATAAATTTTTCAACACTTGGCATTTCCAACCTTTGTAATATTATCTCTTCTCTTATGGTGAAGTGACATTTAATTTTGTTTTTAATTTGCATTTTTCTCATGTTGAACACATTTATGTGACCAACAGACATTTATGTAACTTGAATAATGTTGGACACATGTTTATGTCATTATTAGACATTAACATAACTTTTTAGATAATCTTTTTAATTCTTTTACCCATTTTTTGCATTGTTTTTCTTTTCCATTATTGATCTGTGTTGATTCTTTATATATGCTGGCTGTGAATCCTTTGCCAGGTAAATATATTCTGAATATTTTCTCCATTTGGGCTTGCCTTTATATTTGAAACATAAGAGTCTGCCAATGAGCTAAAGATATTAATGTCAATGAAGTCCAATGTATTTATTTTTTGTTTTATGATTATTACTTTCTATGTATTGTCAAAGAAATCAGGTTCCAAAGCAAACAGAAAACATACATAACCTCACAACCCAAATATAACTACTATTAATATTTTGATATATCCTTTTCCTTATTAGTAAGAAAAAGTATGCATTGAGGTGTGCAAATTGTTTTTTAGGTATCTTTCAATGGAACATTTTAGTTTCCAGACATTATCTGATTCTGTGAGTATGTGTTTTAGCTTGTGTTTGTCTAGGCTATTTTACTGCTTTATAGACATAGAAGTTAGTTTATAGAAAACTGATTATAGTCCATATAATTTTTATTTGTAGAATGTAAACAATTATATTCTATTGAATGTAGCTGATTACTACCATGTGAATAAACAGTTTTTACAAATTCATTTCGACACTTTTTACTGTATATACATTTTTTATTTCTTTAAACCAGCTGTAAAACATAACTAGTTCACTCATTTAAGTTAAATAAAAACTTTTTGAGACATGTTAATTATGTTTGTGTGAGAGTCATGATTTTACCAGCTTTTGAATTTTCTTTTTTAATAGCATGTATTCACAAAACAGGAATCAACTTGTACAAATTACTTTTCACAATATATATGCAAGAAAATATAGCTTTTTAGCTATTTTCTGTTAATATTCCTGTTATTTAAAAACCAATTAAAAATTATAGAAAGATTACAAACAACTTGGGACACCAGAACTAAACAAGCAAAGAAGAAACTGAAAGGGCAGTGAAAATACACCTAGAATTTATATATGAATATAACCACTGAATTAACATTGTTTTGCGTACAGTGGTTTGGAAAACATGAAACAGAATGCTAATGTTCAATTTCAGTATTAAGAGTATGAAGCAAGCTGGGAAGGTGGCTCAAGTGGTAGCGTGCTCCCCTGGCATGTGCGGGGCGCTGGGTTCCATCCTCAGCACCACATAAAAATAAAATAAAGATGTTGTGTCCACCGAAAACTAAAAAAAATAAATATTGAAAAATTCTCTCTCTCTCTCTCTCTCAAAAAAAAAAAAAGAATATGAAGCATAGCCGTTTATACTATAAATTGGTAAAACTATTTTGGAAAATCATGAACAATACATACTTTTCAAAAATGCTTAAAATTACTATACACTTGACCATCAGTATCACTTATGAGAAAAATATAATTGGAAATCCTTAGACAAAATTGGCAAATCCTTTTATACTTACATATTTATATTTGGCTTCTTGAGAATACATTTCATGAAATATAAAGAGGATTTCTAGATATCTGAGTAAAAAGAGACACCAATGAACATTATGAACTCAGTTTTTTAAGTTATCAAAAGTTATCAATATACAGGACAGTAATAAATTGTACTTGTGTTATTTACACGGTTTTAACTATAGGATTCTCTATTTTAACTGTTAGGAGTGGGAATCAGTAGCTAATTTAAGAAGGGTTTTTGAAACCCCAAAAGAACAAATTCTGGATGTATTTTAACAGCACTCATTTCCTAAAGTTACTTTTATCTATCAGATTTAATAGTAAACATCATCTCTTTATGATATGGAATTTTCCTCTATTTATTTATATTTACACTTTTACCTTATAATTTGTTTGTAATGAATAGACAAATTTTTTTGAATAATTTGAGATTACAAGAAAATAAATCAGGGAATCCAGAAAGTTGCTAGATACCAACATCCCTCTTACACATAGTGTCGTCTTTTTTTCATGGTTGTGTTTGAAGAGTGTTTACTTTGGATACTATTTCTTTACCAGGCACATGTTTTGCACATATTTTCTCCCAAACTGTTGCTTATCTTTTTATTGTCTTAACCATTTTTCCACATAAATTTTTTAATCTTAATAAAATAAAAAATAATTTATTTTCTTTCATGGGTCATAATTTTGGTGTTACATTGAACACTTTTAGGTTGTAATTTTTTTTTAAGTCTGTAACTCTATTCAGACTGGCCTGGGCCATGTCTGGATATTTTGCTAGTTATCCACATTACCTTCTATGTATTGTCCTCAGAACATGGTACAGAATAGATGTGTATTGGATGAGTATTATTGGAATTAATGAGTAATAAGATTAATGGATAAATAAGTAAATAAACCCATGAAAATGTGTAAATGAGCTCTAGGTTTTCCTTTGTATTTGTAAAGTTGCATATTGCTATAAACCTGACTTTGTAGAATACAGTGGGAAACTTGTAAGATAAAGTTTGAATTTTCCTCCCATTTTATTTGTCTTCCTCCAAATTGTTATATCTTTCCAGTTTATTGATAAATCTTAGGATATTTAATAGTTTTTGCATATACTAAGTAACTTAGGAAAATATTTCTTATGCACATTGATGTTTTCTGATATATGCTAAATCCCAAAGCTTTATAATGTATTAATGAACTTGTTTACCTATGCTAAAAGTTTTTAAATATTTTTGTTTTATGGTTTTATAAATACTATAAAGTTGATGAAAATACCACTATTTTCATTACCCAATGTTTTATATTTATATGTATAGATTTTTGCCTCTTGGGAATAAATTTCATATAATACAAAGCAAGAACATTGCTGGGTAACTCTGAGTAAACAGAAAGATGTCGATGTACATTAGGGATCCAGTTTTTGAACTTATTAATAATTGGCAAGAAAAAGCATTGTAATAAATTGTGCTTGTGGGTCAGTATATAGATTAACTAATTTAGCTGGTGTGATTGTTAGGACTCCTGTTTTTTAAAACCCCAGGATCAAATCCATGGTGTCTCTTCTTAAAAGAGCACTAACTCTGATGTAGAAACTTCCCTTCATGATCTCATCCAACTAATGACCTCCCAAAGGCCCCATCTTCAAATATCATCACCTCAAGTGTTAGGGCTTCAACATATGAGTTTGGAGAGGACACAGTCCGTCAGTCCATAACAATAAATGTTAAAAGGACATTACTGTGGTCTGAATGTTTATGTTTCCCCCAAAATGCATATGTTGAAGTCCTAATGCCTGAGCTAATGGTGTAGGAGTCAGATTCATTGGGGAGGATGACTAGGTCATGAAGAAAGGCTCTCATGAGTATGATTAATGCCTTTATAAAAGATACCCAACAGACCCCTTGTTCCCTTTACCTTGTGAAACAGCTGGAGGGCACTATCTATAACCAGACAGTAGGCCCTCACCAGACAATCTATGGGGCAACTTGATGTTGGAATTCTCTGCTTCTAGAACTGTGAGAAATCATTTTGTGTTGTTTTTAAACCACTGTTTTATAATATTTTGTTATAGTAGTCTAAATAGACCATGACAGACATGAGAAAATTCAAAGCTTTTGAGGTTCTGAGAAGTTATATTTTGTCAAACTATCTATCAGATGAAGGTTTTCTCTTTCCATGGAATATGCACTTCCATGTGCCATTGGAATCATCTCAGGAACATCTTAAAGAGGAAAAGATTGCCTTATAAGAGTTAGATACATAGGCACACGCACCTGAAAAGATACAGAAGCTCAACCTGAAAGACACAAAGATATAGACAAATAAAGTATATTATTATATCTATGAAAGAATATCAATAATCATATTTTTCATTCATGGCTTCAAGAAAATAATTCCTGAAAATTTTTTTTAGTCAGTTGTCTAGTAGAAGGGGGTCCTAGTCAAGGGATTTTCAGTGGTTACCTAGTCCTGTTGGCAATATCATTCTAGTCTCACTTGGATGCCATAATGAGTTCTTTAGGTATCAGGTCTGAGAAGCATCCATCAGAGAAGAATTAATTCAGCTTTTGTCTAGGTCTGACAGTTTGGTTATGATGCCTCTGACAAAAGGGGTATATTTTTCATCAAAAATCAACTAAGTGGCAATATGACTGGATATATCAGTCATTTAAGCTATAAGATACTCTCTTAAAAGATGAAGTCTTCTCAGTGTGCTGATAAAATCAGGTATCTAAGATTGTAGGTCCAAGAAAGTGTGGTAAATGTGAAAAGTGCTAATTTGTGAAATTTGGTAGAAATAACCAATCCTTCTGCCAGGTGACAAATAGAAAATGCTCCTAATTATGCAGTTTTTGTTTGTTTGTCTTTGGTTTTGGGGGGTGGCGGTGGTGATAGTGGGGATTGAACCCAGGGCCTTGCACATGTTGGGCAAGTGCTGTACCAACTGACCTATAATTATGACCCTTATGTGAGTCTTTAGTCCCCATTTCTGTAGTACAATATGCTTATCTGTAGTATAATATGCTTAACTCATTATCACTGATGATGAAAGTACTTATATTATTTGCGTTATTTCTTTAGTACAATATGCTTGTCTGTAGTATAATATGCCTTACTCATTATCACTGATGATGAAAGTACTTACATTACTTTTGCTATACCTAGAATGACAATAAATCCAAAATTCTGTACTGTCTGATAACCAAGAAGAGAAGCTCCAGGATGAGATTGTACTAATTATTATTTTAAACCATGACCAGATCAATCAGATATTAAATGACTTTATTTTATTTGTATGGAATAGGGGAATCACTGTTATACATGTTTATTTCTTTGGAAAACTTTAAGAGTTTCTAAAGATTTATCATCATTTACAATTTGAACTGTTTTTGAAAATAATCCCACTCAAAAATTATTCTGAGTCATTCTGCAGATGTTAGGCATAAGGAGTAAGATGGACTAAGCATAAGTTCCTGACTTTTCTTTCACTTGAAATGCTCCATTTGCTTTATTTCTTGAATCTCTGAGGAACAGGCTTTGCTAAGACATCTATGGAGAGTCAGCAAAAAAAAAAAAAAAAAAAGGGGGGGGGGTCTTGCATGCCTTATTGAGTATTTCTAATCACTTACCTGAGCACTCAAGCAGGTACTTCTCTGCTTAAAAGTCATAGGAAATCCCACCAAAGCTATCCTGTCCCGATGCCAGGAAACCTCTTACCTCTTATGGTTCAGTGGATATGATATTTATCAACCAGCTCCTGCAATTCTGGTAACCAATGGGGGGAAATTTATTTCAAGTTGAAAGTTTTTAAAGGCTTTGTACTTAATCAGAAGGTGATCTTTCTGAAAATATAAGTTCAAACAATCTAAACAGTTTGTCTTAATATTTAAATATACTTTACCTGCTGTTCCTTACCGTTTTCAATACAAAGATATAGGTAATATTCATGGATCTTCCACTGTGACAAATGTTGAATTGTAGTTGTAGTTTGAAATTAATAGCCAAAATTAATTCTTCATCTAAGTGACAGTTCTAAGATGATGAGGGCTTTCCTCTCATTACTGAAACATTTTCCTGTGAGAACTGGATTTCTGACATTGTGTAACCCTCTTTCAAGTTTCCTTCCTTGTATTATAGGGAGTCATTACACATTTAAGTACAAACTACTCGATGCAAGTCTGAGTTATAGTGATATGTGGGTCAGTCAAGAATCAGATGCACATCATAAGTTCATTTCTAGTTGAAACATTTGAAGGCAACATTCTGTTTATCTGTTTCTCCTAAGATCTGTATACATTGGTATGGTGTATTCTGCTTTTTATTTTATAGGATAATGAAATGATAATTGCTAATTTAACTGTTTGGCAGAATTTAGCATTTCTGAGCTAATCACAGTACAATTTGTGGGAAAATAATAAAAACTGGCTCAAATAAATTTAAATTTGCATTTTTTCTAGACATTAATGAAGGTTAAAGGTGGATCTGTACCACCTTGAAACCTTTTAATTCTTTCTGTTCTCAATAATCAAGTAAAATATTGCTGATATATTCATTTTAAAATTTAACTAAACTAATATGAATTCAGAAGCTGAATGCTGAATCCTTACTATTCTTTTTATTCTTTGGTCTGGAGAATGAAAAAAAAAAATCTCTCCCAATAGAATTCTACACTATCTTCATACTGCTTATAAAAATTCTAGTTATGCTTCAAAAATTTCCCAAACCACTCTCTTCCTCAAATACCTTCCTAACTTCCCCTACTTGAAGTTCATGTATTAATTTATTCATCAGACAAGCTGGAAATGTTCTATTAAATAGAAGAAAAATAGAGAAGTGTGTATCCACCACAGAGCCAAGATAAGACTCTTTCAAGAATGGAGTCATCAGCCCGTGTCCAACACTGCCGAGAGCTGGAGTGAAAGGTCATCTTCTTGCAGCTATGACCAGGCAAAATGAAAATTGTTTGTGACCTAAGGAAAGCAATTTCAAAGGTACAGAGGTACAATCAGAGTGAGTTGAGAGGAAGACAGTACCTTGGTTTAGTTGGAGCAAACAGAGTCAAGGGATTTTTTTTTCTTTTGTTTCTTTGCTTATTTGAAAAAGGAGAGGCTGAAATAAACTCCTCTTTTGAGTCACATGTACCATCCTCATCTGCATCCTTCTCTGAAAAGAACATATAGACCTCAGAAAAATAGGTCTCACTTCTACTTTGCTCATTCTGTCATCTTAATCATGATATATTCCTTTAATCTCAAGTTTTAATATAAAATGATGGGGTTAGCCTTCTCTACTCTTGATAGTCAGTGAACTTCTACATTGGAATCATTTGTAGTTTTGAAATCAGATGTGCCAAACCATATCTCTCTCAATAATTCTATATGACTAAACCACAAGAGGTTTTGAGATTCTTGCAAATGAGAGGCAGGATGTAAGTTTAGACAGGAAGGTTTGAGCAAAAAACATTAGATATAAAACTGATATAAATAAATTTCCTCAAGTGAATTTTTGGGTGAAAAGATGAAAACATTTAGGCTTCTAAATCCAGTTGGCAAATTATTCTTTCCAAAGAATGAACAACTTGCTCTTCAAAATATGCTGAATGAATCTCTTTAAATTATGCCATAGTCAACAAGATTATTATCCTTATTAAAATCTATAGTAATAGCACATGTTTTCTTACATTAATTTACATATTTTTGCTTGCAAGTAGGCTACTCTTTTTCTGTATATAAAATATATACTGGTTAAAAGTTTAATATCCATATTCTTTTTCATTATTATTTTTTGAGAATGTTTCTTTATTGATTTAATGAGGTCTTCATTTGCAAAAGCTGTGTACTGAATTTTTCTTTTAAACTCCTTTGAGAGGACTAGCTAATAAAGATAAACTGTTGCTTTTAACAAATGGGCATTAAGATGATGTACAGGCATCAGGGAGTATTTTTCTTTTTTCTTTTTTTCTTTTTTTGGTACTGGGGATTTAACTCAGGGCCACTTGTCCACTCAGTCACATCCCCAGCCCTATTTTGTATTTAGATACAGGGTCTCACTGAGTTGCTTAGTGACTCACTTTTGCTGAGGCTGGCTTTGAACTCTCGATCCTCCTGGCTCATCCTCCAAGCTGCTGGGATTATAGATGTGTGCCACCATGCCTAGCTCAGACAGTATTTTTCCATGGAGACTGAGAACAGTTTCTCTCAGAGCTCTGAAATAAGAAACACTGTGCAGCTTCTGAATGACCAATATATTTTGTTCACTGGATTGGGATGCTGAAATTGATTGTGTTACACTTATTTCTATTAGAATTAAAAAGTTTAACTTGCAGACTATTATTAGTTATTGCATAGAACATTATGGTATTTTTTTCCAGTTCTATTTTTAGTTTTATCAGGTCTTTCATTAATATCAACCTTTTATTTTGCTAGTTATTACCTGTTGTAATAATGTGCATATCTCTGTAAACTTCCTCAAGTTTTGTTTTTAAGCAACATAAATTAAAAACTTGATTAATGAAACTAAAAAATTTAATTTTTAAAAAAGTCTTATCATGGGTTATATTTTATGTAACCAAATTAACTGGGGTTTTCCTCTGTGATATCTTCCCTTTTTTTTCAAGATTAAAAAGTACAATAAATAAACCATGGGAATAGCATACATAGATGAAGAGATGAAGAAATGGGAATCAGTCTGAGTTTTCCCCATTCTTTATTGCCTTCTTTGTGACAACTTTAAATATTCAAAGTCTATGAGACACGCTCAAGTTAATATGAATGCATAGTACTTTTTGTAATAATGAGGTTTTGCTATTATGAAAATTTGGCTGCAACTAATGGAAAGGAAAACTAGCTTCAGCCTAAACAAATAGATTTTTTACTTTTCTATAGTGTGATAGTGGGTGTTTGACATATTTGTGAAGCTTTTTTGTCTTTTCTTTGTTGCTAGAAAATGGTGGCCACATCCCAAGTATGAAATCTACATTCTAGAAAGAAAGAAACACAGAGATTGTGTTGGCCAGCAGACTTCTGCTGGACTCTCAGTGGACAGGACAGAGCTCTTACTTTGGCTACCTTGGTATAAAAGGCAAGTGCTTGTCTTCTCCAGTCACAAAGTGGAGGTGAGCAAGAGAAAAAGGGTGCCAATGGGTATTAATAATGATTATTACTTTATATTTGTATGTGAAACTACTTCCTAAACTTGAAGTTAATTGCTTTTTGTCAATTAGATTATAAACTCATTTAAGGTTGGTTCTATTCCCTCCACCCTTTCCTTACAAGAGTATTATCAAAACAAAAAGAACTAATGTTTTTAAATTATATATTTAAATTTTAGGATAAACATAACTGCATTATTGTTTTTTTCTTAACGATGCACTTTTACATGGAGACATAACCTAATTGTATAAAGTTTCTTTAATTTAGAAGCCTTTGCTATATGAATTATAACAACGTAATTATTACCCTATGTATTTTATTCAATAAATGAAAACGGAGGTCCCAAACCAAGCTCAATGTTTTAAAATTATGTAGAAAATTAGATTATTGGTTATATTAGTTTCCATTGCTTAGTAACAAATTATTAAAATTTAGTAGCTTAAAATAGCATACATTTATCATCTGGGTTTCTGTGGACCAATGTTCTACTTATATTTGCCTTCTCTGTTCTGGGTTCAACCATGCTAAAATCAAGGTGTTGGCCAAGGCTTATAATCTCCTCTGAAGCTTGAATTTCTCTTCCAGTCTTGGGGGTTATTGGCAGAATTCATTTCCTTGAAGTTATAACACTGAAGTCTTGGTTTGAATTAGTCTGATATTCAGAATCTCTCTTCTGCATTTAGTTTCTTTAAAAGACTCGCTTGATTAATTCAGGCCCCTCTGGATGATCTCCATTTTGATTAACTTAAAGGCAACTAATAGAAGTTTTGATTACTTTTGTGAAGTCCCTTCTCCTTTGCTGGATAACATAACCAGTTCATGGGAGTAGTGTCCTTTTCTGTGGTATCCTATTCACAGAGCCCATCCTGCTCAAGGGCAGTGGGTTACACAGTGTATCCTAGAAGGTAGATATCTAATTATGGGGACCCTCTTAGAATTCTGCTTAGGATACTGATCAAACTTCACTGCTGGCTTTAATATTTTCAAGGACTGATCATGAAGCATAGATTTAGAAAAACTAAAACACACAGCAAGTATATCTGTGGATCTAAAGAAGCTTCTCAGCTAATTTAAGGATTTATTTGGTCATGGAACGATTTTAATATATGATCAAACCACACACTAACTCAATTGTCAATGTTTTTATCTACACTATGCAACACTCTCCCAATAGAATGTAATAGCAGCTTGTTCCCTCTCATGTAGAAATCACTCAGTAAATGTTACCTAAGATTAATGATGGATTAAAGTGTTTTCTATTTGGCAGCACTGTATGGTTTCTAATGTTGAATGCATTTTTATTAATACAGTGATTAAGTATTAGCCATATCGTGTGGGTGAATGGACTTTGCATGGAAGTGAAAAATGGTTTAACTTCTTGTCTTTTAAGAAGTATCAGGAGAAATTGAATTGATTGCTAATTGACTAGGGTTGAAAAGATTTTATGCTAAAAATGACTTTATTCAGAGAATCTTATGAATGATTCCTTTGTGTCTTTTATAGGACATTGTACTGTGGTAGCAATCATGTTTATTCTCAGGAATCTCCTCCACTCTTACAAACTTTGATTATCTGATACTCATTTCATCAGGTAAAATGAGGTAGAAGCACAAAAGAGGGATATCATTTAGAGAAAAAAAAATCTAACTGGTAATTTGATTGTACCTGTATTTCTTAAAAGCATCTATTAAGGGAGAAAGAGAAACAGCTTATTATTTATGGCAGAAAAATCATAACCTTGATGTTCCTGCTCACTGGGCCCCACTACTTCTGAGAAGTTGGGCAAATCAGATATTTTGAGAAAACTGGAGGAAAAAGTAATCTAAACTCTATTATATTGCTAATGTCTCAATAATACCATGTACAATGAATTAAAGGGATCTTAAAAAATAAATATATACAGAATGGTATGAATATTAAACATTTCATTCTGTTTCTTATTGATTTCAGATGCATTTGATTTTTATCATTTTGAGATGCACAAATCTAATGAAATTGATTTCATTCTTTATATGTGTATTTTTAAATATAATGGGTAAAATCAAGGAATAGTTTCATTGAAGAATGAAAATTAATTCAGTTTTTATTAGTAAATTTTCACTTCATTTGTCCATTTGTATATTCTTTGGAAAACCTATTAAAGGGAAGGGATTTGTTCAGACTGAGTATTAAATAGATAAGGTATTCTATTTTAATAGAAATATTAAAATAGAATATTTATTTATTTTAATAGTCTAATTTTGGGATGCAACAAAACCTTGGCTTTTATTTGACTTAATTTATAAGAAACTCAAAGTTATTGTTTTTTAAGATATTAATGTATTTGATGAAACTTCTTTGTGTTCTGTAATTAAATTTATAATTACCTTTTATATTTAGTTTTATTTGTTTTAAGATTCATTCATTATACTATTCTACACTGGAAAAAACAATTGTTGGTGTATATGTTTACTTCTAGAACTCTATGTGGGATTATTACCTCCTATGCTATTACTTTCATCACCATAGAAAGAATATTTGATCTCATTGATATTTTACTTAGAAATATGATATTTAGAAGAAGTGCGATTTGGGATTTGTTTTTTTCTCTTAAATATTATTTTGAATTATGGTGCAATGGGGATGCATATGAAGTGCACAGAGATTCAAGTATTCTTAAGTATCTCCAAATTAATACTCCCAAAGATGCTTTCTTGATCCTCTCAGTGGTATGCTTATTATTTCAGTTGTGATTTCTTCTGACACTTTAATGTTCTTTGCCAAACTCTTTGTAAACCCATGGTTGTATTAATTAGATAACTGGAGTTAGAAACCTTTTATTCTATTTCAGCTTCTGACTCCTTGAATAACCTTGAAAATTAATATTCCTCCTACTATCTCTAATGGTAAAAAAATACCAACTAACTCAGTGGGATATTCTGAAGCTTTATTATAATTATGATTCATAATAAAGTCCATTGAGATATTTCAAGAAAAGGCATTGTACACAGACAAAATATTATTATAAAACTCTCTAGAGTCTTCATTTGTATGTATTATTTACAGACTTCAACAGAATTATATTTCAGTTGTGCCTGTAGGATCTCTGATGTTTATCTTTCAACTAAAACTTTTTCTACCTGTACTAAATGTTTGCTAAGCCAAGGATCCTTTAAAGAAAGAAAATGTAATGATTCAAACATTGTTAAATAATGTGCATGAAGTTTAAACTACCTTTCCTGTATGATTAAATTGAGGTGAAATTAAGTATTATCTAAAATATACTTGGAATAAGGTCGCATGAACTATCTCATTGGAACCCATGTGCTTTAAAAGTTTGACGGGGCTTTAAAGAAGATGTAGTCAAGGTCACTCATTCAACTCTGCTTTTCCATTTTTCTATATATGCAGTTTTGTTTACAGGGGGTAGTGTAATGTGTAAGCATCTGAGTTTTAGCTGGTTTATTTTTGGACAAATCCTTGCTCTGTCACCTATAACTTGTATCACTCTGGGATACTTTTAAAATAGTCTTTACCTCCATGTTTCCACTTATGAAATGGAGATAATAATAGAATGAATATTTAAATCAGAAAAATGTACCTGAAGTTCTCAATATTTGGCACAGAATAAGTACCCACCAAGTATTAGCCTTTCCCACAGGGCTGATGATGGCTGTATTTCTATGTTAGCATTATTTTAGCATGTGTTATGTTCCAGAAATCTTTTCATTTAACATTCACTATTTCATTTAATTTTCAAAACAGCAATGTTAATTAGGTATCATTTCCATTATCCTCAATTAGAAATAAGAAAACCAAGGCTGACCAAAATTGAATGAAGCTACTTAGGTCTATGGACAGAGCTAGAGTTTGATCTCATAAAATTCAACAATAAAGCCCACACTTAAAACCCCTACATTTCACTCTTATATTACAATAAAATATCCTTTTTTTTACTTCAAAATATACATACAAGTTAACAGATTCACATTTTTCTTTCCCATCTGACCTGTTATTAACAAGTATATTTCTAATATTCCTGTGATTACCTGCACTTGGAATTCATAGTTGTGTCCTTTAACACATTTCTTTCTTTCATATTTATTACCAATTCCTTCCTCTATGCCTTGGTAAAATATCTAGATTCAAAATATATTTCTGTGAGTTACCCTATTGATCTCCATTTCTGTGCTATTGTCGCTGGCTGATACTGTCCTGACTAGGCCTTCCTTGATCCATGTTTGCATTACTGCTGCAGCTCCCTAGCTATATTTCTAAAATACTTCTCCTGAAATCACTCCAATTTTCCATTTACTGTATGACCTTGACAAATTAATTTATTTTCTAATAACTCAATTTTAACATGTAGTTAATAATACCTACTTCATGAGGTTGATATGAGAATTGAATGAATTTAAATTTAAGAGGTTTCCTTTGAAGGATATAGCTCCAGGAGAGCAGAGCTTTTAGTCTGCTTTATTCCAGAGTGCATCCCAATTGTCTAAAATATTGCCTGACCAAGCAAACATTTGGAATGAACAAAACACTTAATCTATATTAGTGCTTAATAATGATTATTATTTTCATATATCACTTCCAAAGTTCCTCAAATAGCACTGCTATGCTTGGGTATTGTAGGAGTTATTCTCCAAAGGTTTATGTATGGGAAGCCTGGGTCCTCAGGTGGCAGTGTTGTGAGGTAGTGGAACCTTTAAGAGATGGAGGTTAGTGGGAGGTGACTGAGTCACTAGGGGCACTGCCTGTGGAAAAAATTAATGTAGTTCTCATATGATCGAAGTTCTCACAATAGGGTTGTTATAAAAGAGTAAGATGAACTCTTTCCCACTGTCTGGCTCCTTACCTTATCATGTGATCTCTCCTTCTTGTGATGCCATTCACCACGTTGTGAAGTAGTCAGGGGTGCACTTGCTGGAGCTGCCACTATATGGTGTGAACCTTCTACTTCTAAAACTATGAGATTAAAATAGTCCTAGATACTTTATAACACACTATCTCAAGTATTTTTATAGCACTGAAAAACAGACTAATACATACTTTTAAAATATTAGTCCTCTGTTCAAATAGATCTATGACTTCTTATTATCCATGGAACAATATATAGACTTCAAAACTTAGCACTGATAGATCCTCATAATTTGGACCCACTATGTCTCACCCAGTTTAGTTCCTTATTAATTTAACTTAATAGGGATAGTTCATTTTCATGTTCTGAGCAAATTTGAAGATTTACATCTAATTCCTTGAAGTTTACTCTTAGTCTCTTTCATATCTTCTTAGTATCTAATTCCAGCCAGACGCTAAATTTTAGCTCAGGTCCTATCTTTTCAAGCTCAATGTTTTCTGAGTTGCTTCTGTAAAAAAACTATAGTATATATTTTTTAAAAAAATATTTTGGCATTGCTTATTTTGTCACTTTAACAGGTAAAATTTGTGATGAATTTTTCTTGGTTCATGTCTTCTCACTTAGACTATATCTTGTCTTTTGTGCCTCATAAGTGACTCTTAGTTTAATGCTTCATATATAGTGTTAATAGGCATTTAGTAAATGATTGTTAAGTTACTTTGAGTTTTAGTCAATTTCCTTGCTATTCAGTATTTCTGTTGAGGTTGTAATAGAAATTGGTATTTTTATTCCCATTCTCCTTTTCTCTATTTTCCCATCATGTTGCCCCTGTGAAGTTTGGACAGGATAAATCTCACCTTCAGTTGCAAGGACAGTTCTATTTTGCAAAGACTATTTAGAACTAGCTCATTCTCATTGATGTAATCAGTGGCTCAGGAATGATGAAGTGGTGTCTTAGGCTGAAGCTAGTTAGTGTCAGCCCCCTGGCCTTAAAGATTGGTTAAGGAATTAGTATGTGATCTAAGTTGCTTCCATATGAGTTAAAACCAGGTCTTTTTTGTTTGCTTTAGGTCAGTGGTTCTCAAATTTTAAGTGTATCATAATCATCTGGTGGATTTCTTAAAATACAGATTGCTGGATTGCATCATCATAGTTTCTGGGGTTATGAGTTGAGGCCTCAGATTTGTCAACGATTGTTTAGGTGGCGCTGGTCCTTGATTGTTGACCACATTTTGACCACTGACTCAGGGTCTTGTTACTCAAAATGTAGCCTATTGGCCTGCAGCCTTGATCATATCTGAGAGCATTATAGCTTCATGATCTTGAATTTCAAGGCTTAAGAAATCATAACTTTCAAGTGATTCACAAGCACACTAAATTTGAGAAGCATTAGTTTATGGGAAACACTAATTGTCTCTCTGTTTGACCAAGAAAGAGATAACTCTGGTTGCTATTGGTAGTCCTCCTGGGACAATAAGTGGAGGAAGTGTTAAAATAAAGTTGTTAATATAGAAGGGAGAGTCTATATGAGTCTCCAGTAGGAAGTCTATAATTCCTCAGTTTAGTAAGATTGTTGAAATGTCATTTAAAAGCTTACAAATATATTTTCTAATACACTGGTAAATTGATAGCACTACCATTTAATAGTAATCATTATTGTTATTTTCAAAAAAGTAAAAATTGGAATAAGGAAGGAAAATTCATGTGGAAAGGTGATTTTCTCAGGAAATTGAGCAAGATTTGAAAGAAACCTAGAGAAGGAAAGGATTAAAGATAAAGAAATTAATGAAAGTAGATATCCTCAACAACTTATACACAATTGCACACTTCTTCCTTTTCAGAGGAAGAAAACAATAACAGCCATTCTTTGAGTACTTATCACGTGCCTGGTATGGTGTTAAAAATATCCCATGCTTTATCTCAGTTAATCCTCATTTATGCCAGTCAACTTTGAAAAAATCCTACATGGTACATATGCCATTCCTACTTTGTTAATTACAATACAGAAGTTATGAAAGGTAAAGTAGCTTGACTAGTCACACAACTAGTAGGGTATAGGACTCCAAATTATACATAAGTGTTTTCATGTTAGGCCACTGTTGATTAGCTTATAAGTCATAAGAATAAAAGCAAGAGAATGCTTCTATTCTGGATAGTCCCTATATTATAAACCTGGAAGTTGGTCTACCAAACAGAGTTGGTTATTATCTATACAGTAAGGAGCACAAATTTGTCAGGTTGAAAAGGTATAAAATTTTTTGTGAGATAGTCTCTTGCGGGGATAGGCAGTGATAAAAGTTGTATGTACCGATGGGTTTAGGAATCATTAATTATAAGCATATTTTTCCAAAAATTTTAAGTAGGTAAAGCACACTAATCAGTATAAGTGTCCAGGGACAGTTAATTCCTTCCCATAGAAACACTACCATTCTCATCCAATAAATCTTATGGAAGTAACAATAAAACACTAAATATTAATGTTTAATTAATGTCTTTTTACATATGAATATGTTATTTATCTACTTATTAACTACATGTATGTTTTAAATGTTTAAATACAATGGTCAATTTGGAATAAATTAATAAAATAAATATACATTTCTTCAAATTGTCACATAAAACCTGTAATACTCAAATATTTAAACCATTTAAGAATCTCTGAATGTGCTCAATTACTGTGAATATTAAAACAAAAGAAATATAAATACTGCCATTGTTCACATGATATTTGGAAGAAGAAATTAATTAAAGCCATTTCTTAAGAAGGTGAATCATCACTCTCTAGTCCTCTTTGTGCTGAGTATACTTCTCAGGTAAAATCTCTCCTTACATATCTACTGTAATTCTTATACTATTTACAGAAATGATTTTTGTGAATATTATTTCATAGCATCACCAATTTTGTATACTTTCTTTTTATTAAGGAAACATAAATTTAGAGAGAAAGGAGAAATTTTATGTACCACACATGAAATATTTCTCTGATCTATAATTACTTGTATATCTTTTATTGTAATTTGAGAACAAGGAATATAGCTATGAGACATTCCATCTACTTTATATACATAGAGTGTATTAATGGACACATAAAATATGGAGACTTTCTTTATTAAAATGATTAAAAAGTAGATATTATTTTCAGAACATTTCAACAGTATGCCAGAAAATATTAAATACAGGAAATCAAATTGCAAAAAATATTTGGCTGGATATGTTATTTACAATGCAAAATATCTCCATTACATTGTATATAAAGCTAATATTACAAATATTGCTCATATATTGTATAATAATCAGTGATGAACACAGCCTTTTCAAACACTAAGAAGAAATATATGGCTAGGTACAGTCTCCCTTTCTCTAAATAATTAGGAATAAAATTACCCAAGGAGTGAACAACACTCTCCACAGAAAACTACAAATCACTGATGAAAGAAATAAAGATATCAGTGTTCACGAATTAGAAGACTTATGTTGTCGGAATATCCATAATGCTCAAAGTAATCTACAGATTCTATGCTAACCCCATCAAATCCCAATGACATTTTTTTTTTCGCAGAAAAATTCATTTGGAACCACAAACAAGCCAGAGTAGACAGATCTTTAAATAAAACAAAGCTGGAGGCATTGCACTTCCTGATCTCAAAATACATTACAAAGCTGTAGTAGTAAAAGTAGTACAGCAATGGCATAGAGACAGGTGTGTAGACCAACAGAACAGAATAGAGAGCCCAGAAATAAATCCTCACATGTGTCATCAGCTGATCTTCAAAAAGAGCAGCAAGAATGCACAATGGGGGAAAGTTTTTCCCATTAACAATCAGGATTGTGAAAACTGGTTTATCAAAATACAGAAGAGCCAGGCATGGAAACAAATAATCTGTAGTCCCAGCACTTTGGGAGGCTGATGCAGGAGGATCCCAAGTTCAAAACCAGACTCAACAATTTAGTAAGGCCCATGGCAACTCAGGGAGACTATGTCACTAAAATAAAAAACACAGAAAAGGGCTGGGGATATGGCTCAGTGGTTAAGCACCACAGGGTTCAACTCCCGGTACCAATAATAATAATAATGAATAATATTGGACCTGACCTTATATCAAACACAGTAATCAAATCAAAATTCATTAAGTATTTAAACATAAGATCTTAGGCTTTAAAATTCCTAGGCAAAAGCATGGGGGAAAATATTGACATTGGTCTTGACAATGTCTTATTTTAAAGATATGATCTCAAAAGCCCAGGCAACAAAAGCAGAATTAAAAGGGATTGAATAAAACTAAAAAGTATCTGAACAGCAAAGGAACTATTGATTAATTAATAATTAATAGAATAAAAAGATAAACACAGAGTTTGAGAAAAAAATGTTTGCATACTGTATTCTGTGAGGGGATAATTTCCAAAATATTCAAGGAAATTCTACAACTCAATAGCTAAAAATCAACCCAATTTAAAAACATACAAAGGTATTGAACAGACATTTCAACAAAGAGGATATACAAGTGACTAAGAGGTAAATGAAAAGATATTCACCATTGTAAATTGTGTAGAAAATGCAAATCAAAACCACAATGTGATATATTGCCTGTTTGGATGGCTGTTACTAAACACCAAATTAGCTAACAAATATTGGCAAGGATGTGGAGAAATTTGGACCTTTGTAAACTGTTACTGGGAATTTATTTTTTTCCCTTTCTTATTTTTATTTTATTTTTTTTAATTTTTTTAAATTTTTTTTATTATTAGTTGTTCAAAACATTACAAAGCTCTTGACATAACATATTTCATACATTTGATTCAAGCGGATTATGAACTCCCATTTTTACCCCATATACATATTGCAGAATCACATTGGTTACACATCCACTTTTTTATATACTGCAGTACTAGTGTGTGTTGTATTCTGCTGGCTTTCCTATCCTCTACTATCCCCCCTCCCCTCCCCTCCCCTCCCCTCCCATCTTCTCTCTCTACCCCATCTATTGTAATTCATTTCTCTCTCTTATTTTTTTCCCCTTTCCCCTCACTTCCACTTATATGTAATTTTGTATAACAATGAGGGTCTCCTTCCTTTACCATGCAATTACCCTTCTCTCTCCCTTTCCCTCCTCCCTCTCGTCCCTGTTTAATGGTGATCTTCTTCTCATGCTCTTCCTCCCTGCTCTGTTCTTAGTTGCTCTCCTTATATCAAAGATGACATTTGGCATTTGTTTTTTAGGGATTGGCTAGCTTCACTTAGCATAATCTGCTCTAGTGCGCCATCCATTTCCCTGCAAATTCCATGATTTTGTCATTTTTTAGTGCGGAGTAGTACTCCATTGAGTATAAGTGCCACATTTTTTTTTTTATCCATTCATCTATTGAAGGGCATCTAGGTTGGTTCCACAGTCTTGCTATTGTGAATTGTGCTGCTATGAACATCAATGTAGCAGTGTCCCTATAGTACGCTCTTTTAAGGTCTTTAGGGAATAGTCCAAGAAGGGGAATAGCTGGGTCAAATGGTGGTTCCATTCCCAGCTTTCCAAGGAATCTCCATATTGCTTTCCAAATTGGCTGCACCAATTTGCAGTCCTACAAGTGTACCATTTTCCCCACATCCTTGCCAGCACTTGTTGTTGTTTGACTTCATAATGGCTGCCAATCTTACTGGAGTGAGATGGTATCTTAGGGCGGTTTTGATTTGGTTTCTCTGACTGCTAGAGATGGTGAGCATTTTTTCATGTACTTGTTGATTGATTGTATGTCCTCCTCTGAGAAGTGACTGTTCAGGTCCTTGGCCCATTTGTTGATTGGGTTATTTGTTATCTTATTGTTTATATTTTTGAGTTCTTTGTATACTCTGGATATTAGGGCTCTATCTGAAGTGTGAGGAGTAAAGATTTGTTCCCAGGATGTAGGCTCCCTATTTACCTCTCTTATTGTTTCTTTTGCTGAGAAAAAACTTTTTAGTTTAAGTAAGTCCCATTTGTTGATTCTTATTATTAACTCTTGTGCTATAGGTGTCCTATTAAGGAATTTGGAGCCTGACACCACAATATGTAGATTGGAGCCAACTTTTTATTCTATCAGACGCAGGGTCTCTGATTTGATATCAAGCTCTTTGATCCATTTTGAGTTAACCTTTGTGCATGGTGAGAGAAGGGGATTCAGTTTCATTTTGTTGCATATGGATTTCCAGTTTTCCCAGCACCATTTGTTGAAGATGCTATCCTTCCTTCCTCCATTGCATACTTTTAGCCCCTTTATCAAATATAAGATAGATGTAACTTTGTGGATTGATCTCTGTGTCCTCTATTCTGTACCATTGGTCCACCTGCCTGTTTTGGTACCAGTACCATGCTGTTTTTGTTACTATTGCTCTGTAGTATAGTTTGAAATCTGGTATTGCTATACCTCCTGATTCACACTTCTTGCTTAGAATTGCTTTTGCTATTCTGGGTCTTTTATTTTTCCATATGAATTTCATGATTGCTTTCTCTATTTCTACAAGAAATGCCGTTGAGATTTTGATTGGCATTGCATTAAACCTATAGAGAACTTTTGGTAATATCACCATTTTGATGATGTTAGTTCTGCCTATCCATGAACAGGGTATATTTTTTTATATTCTAAGATCTTCTTCTATTTCTCTCTTTAGGGTTCTGTAATTTTCATTGTATAAATCTTTCACCTCTTTTGTTAGGTTGATTCCCAAGTATTTTATGGATATTGTAAATGGGGTGTTTTTCCTCATTTCCATTTCAGAAGTTTTGTCACTGATATACAGGAATGCCTTTGATTTATGCATGTTGATTTTATATCCTGCCACTTTGCTGAATTCATTTATTAGTTCTAGTAGTTTCTTTGTAGACCCTTTTGGGTCTTCCAGGTATAGAATCATGTCGTCCTCAAATACTGATAATTTAAGTTCGTCTTTTCCTATTTTTATGCCTTTAATTTATTTCGTCTGTTTGCTCTGGCCAGTATTTCGAGAACTATGTTGAATAGAAGTGGTGATAGAGGGCACCCCTGTCTTGTTCCAGATTTTAGAGGGAATGCCTTCAATTTTTTTCCATTCAGAATGATACTAGCCTGAGGCTTAGCATAGATAGCTTTTACAATGTTGAGGTAAGTTCCTGTTATCCCTAGTTTTTCTAGTGTTTTGAACATAAAGGGATGCTATACTTTGTCTAATGCTTTTTCTGTGTCTATCGAGATGATCATATGGTTCTTATCTTTAAGTCTATTAATGTGGTGAATAACATTTATTGATTTCTGTATATTGAACTAGCTTTGCATCCCAGGGATGAATCCTACTTGATCATGGTGCACAATTTTTTTGATATTTTTTTTTATCCGTTTCGCCAGAATTTTATTGAGGGTTTTTGCATCTAGGTTCATTAGAGATATTGGTCTGTAGTTCTCTTTGTTTGAGGTGTCTTTGTCTGGTTTAGGAATCAGGGTGATGTTGGCCTCATAGAATGAATTTGGAAGAGCTCCCTCTTTTTCTATTTCCTGAAATAACTTGAAAAGTATTGGTATTAATACTTCTTTAAAGGTTTTGTAAAACTCCGCTGTATACCCATCTGGTCCTGGGCTTTTCTTGGTTGGTTGTTACTGGGAATTTAAAATGTGCAGCATCTATGGAAAATATTATGGAAGTTCCTTAAAAAATTATAAAAAGAACTACCATATGATCCAATAATCTTACTTCTTGTCCAAAGGAATTGAAATCAGGGTCTCAAAGAAATATTTGTATCACTATGTTCATTCCAGCATTGTCTGGAATAGCCAAGAGATGGAATCAAACTAAATGTCCATAAGTAAATGTGTGATTGAAGAAAATGTGGAGTATACATGCAATGAAATAGTATTCAACCTTTTAAAAGCAGGAAATCCTGTAATTTATGGCAACTTGGATGAACATGAAGAACATTATGCTAAGTAAAATTAGCCAGTCATAGAGGTTGAAGACACTGCAGGTTCTTCTTATATGTGGTGTCTGTAACAGTCAATTCATAAAAGCAAGAGTGTAAAAGTGATTGTCAGGGGCTGACATGTAGAGGAAATGGAGAGTTGTTTAGTTGGTATGAAATTTTTGTTATGCTTGTTGAATAAGTTCTAGAGATCTGCTGTAACACATAGTACTATAGTTAATGATACTAAATACTTAGAATTTTGTTAACAAAGTAGACCTCCTTTGCTACCAATCAAAAGCAGTGTAATATCAAAAGAAGGAGAGTAGACTTTAGGATTTGTTTAGTATGTCTATTACCTTGATTATTGGTGGTGTTTGCATATGTCCAGACTCATCAACTTGTACTTATCAAATATGTGCAGTTCTTTAAATATCAATTATACCTCAATAAAGATGTTTGAAAAAAATTACAATATATTTGCTTATATTTTGCTACTTTTGAAAGTTTTATATTTTCATTTTGAAATATTTTAAAATAAGATAATTTGAAGAAACAATACAAATAATTCCTATTTGCTTTTTGTGAAAATTCATTAATTCACCAGTTGCTAGAATTTGAAAGTGTGTATACATACACATATTATTGATATTATTTTCTAAACCATTTTCATTCAAGTTGCAGGTATTAAATTCCCTTACCTATAAGTAGTTTTCAATGCATTCTCCAAGAATAGAGATTTTTTCTCTTATAAACCAGAGTACAAACTCAGGAAATTAAACATTAAATAAAAACTGAACTTTTAATAATCATGTAATAATCTTCTATATTAAAATCTTATGTCTCTGATTTAGAATTCAGTCCACAATAATGCATTGCAATTAATTGGCATTTACTGCTTGGTTCAACTTAGTACTGGGAGATGTTACTGAATGCCTTCAATTTTAATATGTAGCTTTAATAGATAGTTAGGGAAATTCTGACTTCTCTGAATTTTGACTTGCAAAGATGTTGTGAAAATTAAATGAGCAACTATTTGAGCAGTACCAGCAAGAATACCAAGTACAAGTTGGTGCTCAGAAAGAACTGTAGCTTAAAAAAATAAACAACATTTATTCAAATGATAGTTATAAAATTCAGTCTTTAACCTAAAAGTAATGAAAGGTAAATCATTTTATTTATGCTTTTCAGAATATATATTCAATTGGCCAAGAGTAAAAAGGTCAAAGTCATTTTGAAAATAAAACACTTTTTATATAAAGACACTCTATTTTATTGAATGGTATAGTGGGGCTTCTAGCATGTGATTTAAATATACATTCACAGTGGAAAGCAATAAAGCTGTTCAGCCAGCAAGAAGATACTCAAGGTTTTAAGGCAGACTTTTACATTATGAAAGAGAACTCTGTATTGAAATACAGAAAGAGGGTTAATCTTGGATGAGAAGTTGCTTGAAAATGTTCCTGTAGGCAAAACATTGCCTCATTCTTATGTTTAATTCAACAACTAACTTAGGAAAGTGATGTGCAAAATGGCACTTTTGTTGATGAGGGACAGATCCCAAGGGGATACTCTTCCCTGATGTTTTTGTCATTTTATCCTTTTTCCTCCCATCCACTGTTGGCCCAATTGCAGGTATAATCAATCGCCTGTCTTCCTAGGAGTGTGTGGTGACTTGTCCAAATCAGTCAGGCATTTTCTTCTTTCAAAACTGATGTTTTCTGAAAAAAAAAAGATCTTTGATCATATCTGGTCTCACATTAGTATTTATCGGAATATATATTTGAGGTTTTTCTCTCCAGTGGCATTCTTAGATTTGTAGAAAACACCTAGCTCTTTTCTTTCTTTCCTATCAGACCACGATGCTTAGTACACGGATGAACCCTTCATGTTGCTAAAAGGGCATATGCAGACTTGATGTTCTTCGTCTAACTCAGGGTTTTAACTGTCATCACCTACCTAGTTCCCCTGGAGTGTAGAGCCACCTCTCTTTGTCTTCACTTGCCTTAACTACTGAGTGAAGATGCTGATAAATCTGACTGTTTTGCGTTCTATGACTTGCTGCTTCCAATTATTTCAAGATAGGACTTTATTCATTATAGCACAGGGAGTAGAAAAAGGAGCAGAGAGCTGAGGAGAATTATCTTTTGCTGGTCTCAAGGGTCTGTCTCACTTTCTCTTTGGAAAGCTTTTCATCTGCTTTTTCTTCTGTTCACCTCATTGGCACAGTGCCCCCTTCCCTCCATCCAAACATTGTCCTTTAGCTATCTTGTTCCTGCCCCACAGCCCATTCCCAATCCCTCCTTCCTGGTACCTCAAGTTTTGGTACCACTCAGAAGTGGTCTTCCTTTTCCTCAAATACTTGAAATATTACTTTCCAAACCTGTCCTCGTTCTTTTATTTTTTAGACACGATCATAACTGAACTAGCTTTTCTACTTCATTAGGCTTTAAATATGAAGATGTATTCATTCCTAAAATATTCCTGTTTCTAATATGCTCATAAGGATATTCTATGGCCTTAAGACTTAAACAAAGCATATCATTAATAAAATGAATAGGTAAATCACAGGCTGAGAAAATATAAACCTATATTTGTCATGGGATTTAAATCCAAAATATATAAAGAATCTCAGTGTCTTAATCTGTTCAGGCTACTACAACAAAAATACCATGAACTAGTAGCTTACAAGAAACAGAAATTTATTTTCTGCAGTTCTGGAAAGTTCAATATCAAAGCATAAGCAGATTTGATGTCTGGTGAGGACCAGCCTCCTGGATAATGGACACTGCCTTCTGGCTTTGTCCTCATATAGTAGAGGGGACAAGTAGTCTTTCATGGACTCTTTTATAAGGGCACTAATCCCCTTCATGATGGCAATTGACCCCATGACTTAAAAAGCCCTACCTTCCAATACCACCATTTTGGGGAATAGGATTTCATCATATAAATTTGGGATGAACACAAACATTTAGACCATGGCACCCTGCAAATAAATAATAATATGAACAATTCCACAAAAATACACAATATTTAGATAGATCCTATAAAGAAAAAAATTATATGGTGAATAATCATATGAAAAAATACTTAGCATGGGAAATTAAAAGACAAATTAGAAATTGCTATGTACTTATTTGTCAACTGAATTGAAAATACCGTAAAATATATTAGCAAGGATGTGAAACAAACATGACATATATTTGCTGTTGGGAGTGTAAAACAGTAAAACCATTTTGAAAAACTATTCGGCATTTCTTATGAAATTAATTACACAGCTACCTTATAACCCAATTATTCTTCTCCTTGATATTGACTCAATATTAATGAAAACAGCATAGAAAAACTATATCTGACTGACTATAATAGCTTTACTTATAATAGCTCAATACTAGAAGTAATACAAATATACATCAATGAAGGAAGAGATAAGTTGTATATGCATTCAGTGAAATATAGAGGGAAAAAAGCAATGAACTACTGATACGTGACAAAATGGGATGTTATGGTTTGTGTTATGATTTGGATATGAGGGGCCTCCCTGTCCCAAAACTCATGTGTGAGGCAATGGAAGAAGGTATAGAGGAGAAATGTTTAGGTTATGAGACTCTTAAACCAATCAGTGAATTAATCACCTGATGGAATTAAGTGAGTGGGAACTGAAGGTGGATAGGGTGTGGCTAGAGGAAGTGGGCATAGGGGTTATGGCTTTTGGGGTATATATTTTGTATTTGGAGAGTGTGAATTTTTTTCTCTCTTTGCTTTCTGATCATCATGTAAGGGCTTCCCTCTGCCACGGTCTTCCACCATGATGTTCTGCCTGACCTTGAGACCCAAGGAATGGAACCTGCTGTCTATGGATGAAAACCTCTGAAACCATGAGTCCTCAAATTAACTTTTCCTCCTCTATAATTGTGCTGGGCAGGCCTTTTAGTCCCAGAAGTGACAAAGCTGATTAAAACAATTTGGATCTGGAATATCCTGCAAAAGTTCATGTGTTTAAGGCCTGGTCCCCAATGTAAGGATGGTCAGACATGGGGATCATAGGTAGATGGGTTCACAGCTGATTGAATTATTAGGATGTAGTCAAAGGAGGAAGTGAGGGTCTACTCAGATGAAGTTTTCTGGGAGTGTCACCTGGAAAGGCAGTTTTTTTCCTCTGGCCCCTTTGTCCCTCTCTCTTTGCTTCCTGACTACGATGAGGTAAGCATTTTTCTTGCACCCTATGCTTCTTCCATGACGTTTTTGCCTTGCCCCAGGTCTGAAAGCAATAAAAGCAGCTTACCAGGGGCTAAAATCTCTGAAGCTAGGAGCCAAAATATATCTAATGAAAAAGTGTTTCGGTTTAGATAAAAATTCAAGAATAGTTAATCTATGGTGAGTGAAATCAGAGTAGTGGTTATCTTTGAGGGGAATGGTTAATTGAAAAGAATTTCTGGGTTGATAGAAATATCCTGTATCTTGATTAGAATATTGTTTAGGTGAGCATAGACATTTCTTAAACCTCATACAACTGTGTAGCTAAGATATATGCATTTAAAATATTAAACGTATATATTTATTGTGTGTTTAAAATATTAAATGTATATTTATACATTTAAATGTATATGTGTATATACATTTAAAATGTTAAATGTATATAAATATTGTGTCCCCCAAAAGTTCATATGTGAGACAGTGCAAAAACGTACAGAGGTGCAAACAAACAGATTATGAGAATTGTGACCTAATCAGTGAATTGATAACTAATATAGATTAATTGGGTGGTAACTGAAGGCAGGTAGGGTGTGACTGGAGGAAGTAGGTCACTGGGGCATGCCTTTGGGGTTTATGTTTTGTCCATTGTGAGTGGCACACTCTCACTTTTTCTTGGTTGCCATGTACTGAGCTGCTTCCCTCCACTATGTCCTTCCACCATAATGTTCTACGTCATATTGGGTCCAGAACTATGGAGTTGACAACCATGGACAGAACCTGGGAAACTATGAACCAAAATAAATGTTTCCTCCTCCAAATTGTTCTTTTCAAGTTTTTTTGAGCACAGTGATACAAAGCCAACTAAGACATCTGCGTGTCCCTAGGATCTCTTCTCAAAAGAATTTTCCCTTTTAAGCCCTTGAACCCTCTGTAGGTATGGTCTTGCCAATTCCTGAGAGTCCTGAAGTCATCTTCCTTTTGTCTGTGTGCAAAGTACTTAACTTTTTCTTAGTTGTGGTAATGGCTTGGTCCAAGTTTTTTCACACTTTTCTGGGCAAGTTTTTAAAACCCTTCAGCTTTGCTCTTTGCTCCTGATTCTTACTGTAGTCCTGGTTAAAGTTGCCCGCCAAATCCATGCCACTGCTTGAATGTTCTGTTACTTTGAAATTTCCTCCACCAGGTTTTTATCTATTTTAATTTAGCCTCAAGTGAATTCTCAGGACATAGGGAAAATGTGACCTTTGTTTTGGTCAGAATATGAGTTGCCTCTTGTCCAAGTCTCAAGAGAATCCTCATTCCTTTCTGAAACTTCATGAGTGCAGTTTTTACTGTGCACATTCTGGTCCGAGCTCCCATCAGAATGACCCATCAAGCTCCACTTATAGTTTAAAGGTTATATAGTCTGTATCTCCAAACTTTTCCAAATTCTTGCTGTAAACCATCTCCAAAGTCTTCTGAATCACATGGTCAGGTGAGTCACAGCAATGACTTCCACCTGGTACCAATTTTTGTATTAGTCAGCTTTTCATTGCTGTGACCAAAATACCTGACAAGGACAACCTGAAAGAGAGCAAGTTTATTTTGGTTCATGGCTTCAGGGGTTTAGTCCATGATCCCACGCCATTCATCTGGGCCCAAGGTAAAATAGAACATCATGGAAAAAGAGCATGGTTAAAGAGTGTCAAAAAAGCAGAGGGAGAGGGACAGGCACTGCAGGGATGATGAAGGCTTCGAGGTCATAATCTCAGTGACCCACTTATTTCAGATATGACCCATCTGACTACAGTCAACAACTAGTTCATCCACTCAACCTAAGATGGACTGATAAGGTAACAGCTCTTATACTCTGATCATCACACTTCTGAATATTCATGTATTAACACAGGAGATTTGGGGGAATACCTCATACCCAAACCGTAACACCAGCTATCTGGGTGCTCTTAATACAATCAAGTTGATACATAAAATTTAGCATCATAGCTTCTAAAGTCCACAGAATCCACTAACATTAATTTAATATTGCTAGAAGAAATACTTTGAGATTTTTATGTTGTAAAGTATAGTATGTGCCATGTTTTGAAATACTATAAAATTGATTTCCCTGGTTTTCCTATCTGACATATTTCAATATAATATTTGTGATGAAGATTCAGATTAGTCAGAGAAAACATTATTAGAATAGACAAGATAAATAAGAATTCTGAGGAAACCTTTACTCTCATTCTTGTAAAATCTCTTTGTGCATTTTCTTGGTCAGTTCTTGGAATAGACCCATACTCAATATCTATCTATCTATCTATCTATCTATCTATCTTCTATCCATTCATCTATCCATCCATCCATCCATCCATCCATCTCATCTGTATCTTCCAAACTGATATTTAACCTTTTATTATTTTCTACCTTACCTTTTATTTAACATAAATAATTGGTACCTTAATACCTTTGAATTATCTTTACCTTTCCATTTATTTACTCATTCATTGGTTAGATAAATATAGCATGTTGTTGCTTTATATCTATTTACAAGAGAATCAAATTTTAAGATTTTTAAATTATAATTTATAGTTGGAAATTATCACCACCTAAGGGAATAAGATTACTGGAATCTTCTTATTTAAAGGCTATAATACAAGATCTTTCTTCCCTTTTTTGAGGGAAAATAAAAGATATGTTAAAACACTGACAATGAGGCCAAGGAAATATTTTGTGCCTTTCTTAGCAGAACTGAAAAGTGTAGAGTTAGAAATGCTGAGACATTAGATTAGAGAAGATTTTGCTTTTTTTTTAAGCTTACATTCCTTAGGTAAACTGGAGAACCCTTGGGCAAGATGTTTTGCATATAAAAACTGATCAAACCTTTAGTTATCCAAAGTAATTCACTTTATAATTTTAATTTTCTGTTAATTATGAACAAAATCATTATAATTCTTATGAAATCAACCTTTAATATGACCTTAGAAAAGGTATTTTCTGAATCATTACTATAATCTCCAATCATGGATTATACTATAATGACAGTATGAATTTCATGTTAAAATTCTATTCAATTCCTCCATAATTATATCATCAATTTCTGTAGTTTTATACAAAATTTTTGAAAGTTTTATGTAGTCAGAACTTGACTCTGTTATTTTGGATAATGAGTTTATATAATGTAACAAATGAGAAAATTAATCCTATTGCTTCTATAAATGTTCATTTTCAATGTCCCAGTTTATTAGATTGATGACCTGCTCATTGAAATTACTTTAAATGTGGGCAATAGGGTGCAGTAGCCACCTCTGTCCCATCCACAGTTTTGCTTTCCATTATTTCAGTTACCAAAACATTTGAAAATATTAAATACAAATTTTTAATTGTTCTGAGGAGATGGAAAAAAACCTCACACCATCTTACTCTACCATACCAAAATGTGCCCACCCACTCCAATGTATCCATCTTCTATAAACTTCCCAATCTTAGTTTCTTAAGTAGCTTTCTTGATTATCAGATCTACTGTAATAGTATCCAGTGCTTGTGTTCAAGTGCCCCTTACTCACTTAATATTGGCCCCAAAGTGCAAAAGCAATGACACTAGTGATTTAGATATGACAAAGAGATGCTTCAAATTGGTCCACTTGAAAAAGTGAAAGTTCTTGAGTTTATAAATGAAGAAAAAAATTGAATGTTGAGATTGTGAAGATATATTATAAAAATGATTCTCTTACCCATAAAATTGTAAAGGAAAAAGAAATCCATTAGTTTCGCTTTCATATCTCAAACTGCAGAAATTATGACCATAGTGTGTGATTAGTCCTTAGTTAAGATGAAAAGGCATTAAATTTGTGGGTGGACATGAACAGAAAACATGCTCTGACCAGTGATGACATGTTGTGCCAGAAAGCATTGAGCTTACTCAAAGACATCAGGGATCTTCTGAAATGAATGGCACCAAGCCTCTTACTGAAAATAAGGTATACTAACAAAAGAGGTGAAAGACTTATACAATGAAAACTACAGAACCCTAAAGAGAGAAATAGAAGAAGATCTTAGAAGATGAAAAAAATATGCCTTGTTCATGGATAGGCAGAACTAACATCATCAAAATGGTGATATTACCAAAAGTTCTCTATAGGTTTAATGCAATGCCAATCAAAATCCCAATGGCATTTCTTGTAGAAATAGAGAAAGCAATCATGAAATTCATATGGAAAAATAAAAGACCCAGAATAGCAAAAACAACTCTAAGCAGGAAGTGTGAATCAGGAGGTATAGCAATACCAGATTTCAAACTATACTATAGAGCAACAGTAACAAAAACAGCATGGTACTGGTACCAAAACAGGCGGGTGGACCAATGGTACAGAATAGAGGACACAGAAACCAATCCACAAAACTACAACTACCTTATATTTGATAAAGGGGCTAAAAGCATGCAATGGAGAAAGGATAGCATCTTCAACAAATGGTGCTGGGAAAACTGGAAATCCATATGCAACAAAATGAAACTGAATCCCTTTCTCTCGCCATCCACAAAAGTTAACTCAAAATGGATCAAGGAGCTTGATATCAAATCAGAGACACGGCGTCTGATAGAAGAAAAAGTTGGCTAAGATCTACATACTGGGGGGTCGGGCCCCAAATTCCTCAATAGGATACCCATAGCACAAGAGTTAATAACTAGAATCAACAAATGGGACTTACTCAAACTAAAGAGTTTTTTCTCAGCAAGAGAAACAATAAGAGAGGTAAATAGGGAGCCTACATCCTGGGAACAAATCTTTACTCCTCACACTTCAGATAGAGCCCTAATATCCAGAGTATACAAAGAACTCAAAAATTTAAACAATAAGAAAACGAATAACCCAATCAACAAATGGGCCAAGGACCTGAACAGACACTTCTCAGAGGAGGACATACAATCAATCAACAAGTACATGAAAAAATGCTCACCATCTCTAGCAGTCAGAGAAATGCAAATCAAAACCACCCTAAGATACCATCTCACTCCAGTAAGATTGGCAGCCATTATGAAGTCAAACAACAACAAGTGCTGGCAAGGATGTGGGGAAAAGGGTACACTTGTACATTGCTGGTGGGACTGCAAATTGGTGCAGCCAATTTGGAAAGCAGTATGGAGATTTCTTGGAAAGCTGGGAATGGAACCACCATTTGACCCAGCTATTCCCCTTCTCGGTCTATTCTCTAAAGACCTAATAAGAGCATGTTACAGGGACACTGCTACATTGGTGTTCATAGCAGCACAATTCACAATAGCAAGACTGTGGAACCAACATAGATGCCCTTTAATAGATGAATGGATAAAAAAAATGTGGCATTTATACACAATGGAGTATTACTCTGCATTAAAAAATGACAAAATCATAGAATTTGCAGGGAAATGGATGGCATTAGAGCAGATTATGCTAAGTGAAGCTAGCCACTCCCTAAAAAAATGCCAAATGTCTTCTTTGATATAAGGAGAGTAACTAAGAACAGAGTAGGGAGGAAGAGCATGAAAAGAAGATAAACATTAAACAGGGACCAGAGGTGGGAAGGAAAGGGAGAGAGAAGGGAAATTGCATGGAAATGGAAGGAGATCCTCATGGTTATACAAAATTACATACAAGAGGAAGTGAGGGGAAAGGGGGAAAAAACAAGGGAGAAATGAATTACAGTAGATAGGGTAGAGAGAGAAGATGGGACGGGAGAGGAGGGGAGGGGGAATAGTAGAAGATAGGAAAGGCAGCAGAATACAACAGACACTAGTATGGCAATATGTAAAACAGTGGATGTGTAACCGATGTGATTCTGCAATGTGTATACGGGGTAAAAATGGGAGTTCATAACCCACTTGAATCAAAGTGTGAAATATAATATGTCAAGAACTATGTAATGTTTTGAACAAGCAACAATAAAAATTAAAAAATAAATAAATAAAAATTTAAAAAAAAGAAAATAAGGTATAGTTACATGGATTCAGGAATAGGTTTGGACTGAAAAAATATTTGTAACATTACTGAGAGCTATATCCGCTGATAAAGAAGCTGCTGCTACACCTGTGCAGAGTTGGAAATTGATTAAGGAGAAAGAATAAAATCCAAGGCAAGATTTCAACTGCAATGAAATCATGTTCTTTTGGAAGAAGATGTCCAATAGAATTTATATTCATAATAGTGCAAAGGAGTCAACAGGGCATAAAATTTGAAAGATAGATTAACTCTAGTACTATGTAGCAACACTTCAGGACCTATAATAAAGATAGGCATGGTGTACAGAGCAAAGAACTCAATGCTCCTGGCAAAATTATATTTAGACAGAGACCATATTCATATATCTTTTATTACAACGTTATAATAATTTTATTATTTATTATTGTTAATTTCTTATTCTTCCTATTTATAAAGAAAACTTTATTATTGGTATGTAGGTGTATAAAGGAAAAAGTAGTAATATATAGAGTTCAGTGTTATCCATGGTTCCAGGCATCCACTGGAGGTTCTTGAAATGTGTCTTCCACAGATAAGGAGGTGCAACTGTACATCAAAAACTATGAACGAATTGTAATATTAGGCCAAGAGAAAATGATGTGAAAAATAAGAAGAATAGATATATGATTTTTTTCAAATAACCCCAAATGGAAAACTTAAAAAAGAAGTCCACTTGAATACTAAAGTAATGTGAGATTTTGGGTGAATAAACATAATAGGCTGCATCAGCAATAAGTTGGAAGTCTGAGATTCAAACTGTTTGGTTTATGGAAAATAGAAAGGAATTTTTTAGTTGCTTTTTTGAGCTAATAGTTATTCTGGATCTTTTGAAACTTTTTTACTTTTTGTTTTTTAGTTCAGAGACTAGAAGAAAAACTAAAATTACATAAAAGAAAAGGGAATCAGAGTAGAGAAGAACTTTTTTTAAAAAAAATAAAAGGGTAATTGAATCTGCACAAAATAATCATTCCTAGTTGTTTTATCAAGTACACAGTAACTCAGTCATACAGAAGGGAGGCTGGACATTAAAGATGAAAGTCATTTTCAATAGATTCTGAGATCGCCTTGCTGGGATTTTAATGCAAAGACAGCATGACATATACAAGGTTTCAAGAAGAATTAGTTCTTGTGTGTTCAGAGGAAATTAAATGGTATTTTGAAGATTTTGCAATGGATTAGGCTATTAAACCCTAAGAGAGTTCCTTTACTATTTTGAATATGTACTTTTTTAAAAAATATATTTTTTTGGTTGTAGATGTACACAATACCCTAATTAATTAATTAATTAATTAATTGTTATGTGATGCTGAGGATCAGATCCAATATCTCACATGTGCTAGGCAAGTGATTTACCACTGAGCTACAAATGCAGCCTAAACATTTACCTCTTATAAAAGGAAATGTACTATTAAATTTTTAAATTCTAATATTCTAATGTTCCATGTATTTTCATAGATTTATTAGTTTTTTTTTCTTTTCTTTTTTTGAAGCAGGGATTGAACCCCAGAGTGCTTAACCACTGAGTCACATCCCCAGCCCTTTCCATATTTTATGTTGAGACAGGGGCTCACTAAGGTGCTTAGAGCCTCTCTAAATTGCTGAAGGCTGGCTTTGCACATTCGATCCTCCTGCCTCAGCCTCCCAAGCCACTGGTATAGGTGTGTGTCATGCTTGACAGTCTTTTTTCCCCTAAATATTGACTTTTCTCATAGTTTCAAATATAAATCCAAAAGGTGTATTTAGTAGTAAGTTAAAATTAGCAAGGGAATGTGCATAAAACCCTGAAGCAATCAAAATGCACAACCTAAATTATACTTTTCTATAATTTAATTCTTCAAAATTGCAAAATAGAAGTCTTTTAAACCCAGATGCATAAGATATAATGCTAAACTTCCTCACTATCTAATTTAGTGGAACATTATGTGTCTAAAGAAAAATGTCACAGTTAAAAAAATGTACTCTCTGATCACTTCACATTTGTAGAAGAATTGCAGGAAAAGTCAAATCATATTAAAAAAATGAAATACATGGATTAGAGAATAGGAGATTCATTTATTTGTGTATATGAATGATTGGTTCACATCACCAATATGATGTTTTGCTGAATGGTAATGATAGTGGAACTAGAAGAAATCAATGGGTTGATAATGTGACAATTAAAATTTTATCTTTTGACTCTAACTACATAATTTTAAATGTGTTTCGATGCAGAGATAAAATATCTTTTAGAAAGTTAATAGACATTATCATATGATCTAGCAATCCAAATCCTGGGTCCGTGGAATTAAAATCAAGGTTTCAGAGTTGTCTGAACCTCCATGTTTATTGCAGCATGACAATAGCCAGTACATGGATGTTATGGTCACGCTATATGGACAATGACCAAACAGACTCCATTTTACCCTGAGACTCTATGTCATGTAAGAAATGCTTCTCCCATGAGAAAACTCCATCTTTGCCATCCCGATCCTGGTTAGCACATCCTGTTTAGAAAGGCAAATGTTTCTGTTCTTCTTATACGATGTAAAACTGTTCTCTTTTTGGTTCCCAGTTTTCTTGGACAGAGAATGATGCTATCAGAGAATGATTGTCTGGACATTAGTAACAATTCTTTAACTTGTACTCAATTAAGGTCATTTTAACCCACTTCCCCTCTGCTTATGATTTTAGATATCATGATGTTTGTTTATGGTTTTGAATCATAGCAACAGCCACTTATGATTAATGTGGTTTGGGACTATAAAGGTATACTCTAACCCTTGGAGGGGATCAAAAGGTGTAGACTTACAGCCTGCCCCTTGGCCCACCAGCTGGTGAATACGGACTGCTAGTTGGTGAGTAAAGATGGTTCCATCTCCCGCTTTAAGATTAACTCAGTGGTTTATTGCAATCTCACCCTAACATGGAAGTAGTCTGGGTGTCCTTACACTCATAGATGGGCAAAGAAAATGTGGTACACACATACAATGGAATATTATTTAGCTTTTAAAAACAAGAAAATCCTGCCAGTTGTTAACTGAAATGTTGGGCTTAACCCTGTCTCCATTCTTGCATGATAACTTTGGTACAAAAGCAGTTTCTGTACATAGTGAACTATACCCTAGCTGAAAGTATAAGCAAATTGCAACCTAATTTTAGAGAAATCAAGTGACTGAATCTCAGTGAACCATAGAAGTGAAGCTTCAACCAATCGCAGACTACCTACTGATCAAACTATGTCCATATATGCTAAATGCTGACTGGAGCCAGTCAGATTGTTCCTCTGGTTGCTTCCTTTTCTGGCTATTAATACAACATTTTACATGAGACAAAGGTATGATAACAAATTGGTGCAGATGGTCAAATTAAATCTTTACCCAAAAACCAAATGGGAGTGGGTCATTCTGATCAGTATTTGATATGGAATGCCTTCCATTTCTAGAATCTCTTTCTCAAGTGAGATTTTAAAAATAAATCTGGTCTCAGTTTTTCTTTTAAAAATGCAAGCAATGAAATATTATTCAACCTTTTAAAAGAAGGAAAATCTCTCATTTGCAACAGCATGTATCCATCTTGTGTGCCTTACGCTAAATGAAATAAGCCAATTCCAGAAGGTCAAAAATTACATGATATTTAATCAGGACTCTGAAATAGTCACACTGATAAAAGCAAAGTATAGACTGATTATTGCCAGGGGGCTGGAGGTAGGGAGAAATGGGAAAACATTAGTCAAAGGAAATAGAATTTCAGTTTTACAAAGTAAATGCATCCTGAGGACTTCTAGTGTAGCATAGTGCTATACTGTGCTACACGCTATGGTTAATAGTACAGAATCATAGACTTAAAAATTTACTGTTTTATAGAACAATACATGTTTTGTAGACATTATAGGAACATTTTAATCTTAGCCCTATTAATATTTTGGGCGAGATAATTCCCTGCTATAGAGGACTTGTATATTGTAGGATGATCAGTGGCATCCCTTACCACTTCCCACTAGAGGCCAGTAGCAACCCTTCAATTTTGAAGATGGAAACTCTCTTTAGGCATTGCCCATTGTCCTCCCGTTACAAAATCACCCTCAGTTGAGAACTACTGCCTTAGACAAGCAAATAATGAAAACACAACAAAAGTATGATAACAAATTGGTGCAGATGATCAAAGTAAATCTTTACCCAAAACCCAACTTCCAAAATAAGGCAGGAAAAGAGAAATACAAACCAAAAGCAGATGGACCAAATAGAAAAAAATATATATAGGATAGTATATTTAAAATGCACCATATTATTAATCACTTTAAATACACAACATATAAAAACTCCAGCTAAAAACACAACATATAAAAACTCCAGCTAAAACGCTAAGAATCTAAAGTTGAATAAAATAGAACCAACAGTATGATGTCTTTAAGTCATCTTAAATATAAAGGTACAGAAATCTTTAAGGTATGGAAAATATATATTATACAGAGTATTCAAAAGAAATGGGAAATGTTGTATTAATGCTAGACTAAGAAGAATTCAGAATATGAAATACATACTCCAAATCAGATAGAACTTGAAAACAGAAACGGAATAATCTAAAATTGGAGTTGAAGATTTCAACACTTCTCTTCCAATAATTCATAGACCATGTAAATAGAAAAGCAGTTAAGTATATAGAAGATTTGGACAACACTATTGCAATGTAATTGATATTTATAGAATAGTCCAACAGCAGCAGCAAAATACCACTTTTGATATTTCCCATCTCTGATTTTCTTTTTGAATCTCTAAGCTATGAATACACTTGGGCTGAGCAGACACCTGGCTTGAGAAGGAAAGACGTGAAGCATGTGTGTGCCTTGCCAAAATGTATGTGACCTGGTATGAAACTGTCTGCTGGAGCTGCAGGGAAAATCATAGGTAGGCCAAGAGGAAGAGACAAAGCAGAGTTAAGGGGTCTTCTAGAGTCTGAACCCTCTTTATACAGTCATCTTTCCGAAAACCTCTGAGTTGCATGCTAGATGACTTCAGAAGAATTCACCATAGCATTTGTAGAAGAGCCCAAACTAAAATATTTCTCCCCCTTGACTCATGGCTGCATCATGATTTTTATAAGCAAAATCTACTTTGCCTCCATGGGGCCTTCCATCCATAAAGAGGTGTTAATAATTATACTTCTCAACTGCCCTAGCATAAAGATACATTAATATTCTATATTAAAATATTTTCTTTGACCGGAAAGTTCATTGCTTCCTTCTGATTTTCAATGATGTTAACAGTTTTGTAGAGACTCCCAAAATGTTATGGATCCTGTATACTGTGCCTTTTGTGCCTGGTGAATAATCAGTCCTGCCTGACTCGAGCAGAGAGAGGGACTGGAGGAATCAGGGAAAGCATGGTAGGAGATGCTGGCTCTTAGAAGGACCAAATGTCTAAAGCATTTTATTCACATTCCAATCTATTTTACAAAAATGTTACAAATGTTTGACGGTTGTTTTGATTGAGGTCATTACCCCCCCCCAAGAATTTAAGTATTGTATATGCATATAAAATGTATGTGCTTTTCTAATTTAGAAACTATATATGTGTGTATGCACACACACATATCAAAATGTATTTAATAATTTGTTACTCTAAACATCCCAAACTGTTGGCAAAAATTTTAAAAGTGTACTTTTTACCTTTAATTCAACATAAATTGCTTTTTTTCTTGAGCAAGTGACTATGCCAAGATTATTAAATATCATACATAAATCAAATAGGTGGTTTGAAAAATACATCTGAAATTTAAGTGTCTCAAAAGCTAACTGTGGCAAAGTCTCTTATACACTTTAGAGTGCATTATTGCAAAACAACTATTTTTAATTTACATTAATTTTTATATTAATATTTACATTAATTTTAATTTACATTAATTTAAATGTATTTATATTATTTATATATTTATACTGCCTTTCATAAGTAGAATGTTTCATCAGATTGAATACAAATCTTATATTTAATTTAAAAACTTTAAAACTAGCTAATGCAAACTTCTTATACTTCTTCAATGTGCTAATATCTGCATCTATCCACACATCTTTTCCTGTAATTCTAGATTAAAAAAGTCACCCTACAACCTCTGTGTTTAATCTGTTCCCCTCCCTAATCTGCTATCTCTGAGCAGATCAATTTTATCATTGTGACTTTCTTTCCAATATTCAATCATCCTGGTTTCTTTATTCTAGACTAAAATGTATTCAAATATTTTTTTATGAAAACACAAACAAATATAAAAATAAAAATAAAACTCTGTATCAACCTTATACCTGCTTCTAGATACCCTTGACAATCTTACCTTTTAGGAGCAGGATCTCAAAATATACTAATCTCCCATACCTCTGTAAATTTTATCACTTTTTATTCATTCTCAAATCAGTATAGTTGAGATTCTGGCCTTATCAAAGAGATTCTAGCAGAGCTACTGATGACTAACCAACTTCTAAATCTGTGTATGTCTTCAAGGAATCATCTTATTTGGTTCTCTGCAATATTTGACACTGCCAGCCACTACTTTCTTCATTAAATTAGCTTCCTATCTTGAGCCTTTTGCCTACTGGAGCAATTCATCTGGGCATGCAATTGCCATCTTTAGCTCAATATGCTGAATATGTCATCATGTTTCCCTCTAACCTGATCCTCCTTTCCTGCTTGCTCAAGGACTGCACATATTCAATCACACTTAAAACTTCTTCCTTAATCTATTCTTTCCTCTACATTGCTGCCAGAGATAGCTGATGATGTCATTTCTCTGTTTAAGATTCTTCAATATCTTGTGGTTCTCTATAGCAGAAGGTAAAACACCTCAATATAACATACATGGTCTTTTACAATCAGTGTCCTTACTTCTTCAAACCTATGTCTATTTAGTGACACCTCCCACTTGTCTCTTAGACCTCATTCTCCAATCTAGAGTATCACAATCTCTGATTCTGCTATTAGAATTTGCCACACTCTGTGAGATCTGAAATCAGATCTTGATTTCATTCAAGATGCTCTGTATATTTGTTATTACATCCAAATTATACACTGGCAATCATTATGCTTGCAAGTTTGTGTCTTTGGTTGAAATTTCCCCATGCTGGTACCAAATAGATTATTTCAAAAATTCCTTTTGCCACCACTATAGCCCATTAATATCTCTACTTCATCACCTGTCATGCTTTGATAAGCTGATAGTGTGCATGTTTGTGTTGATCTACTTCTATGTCACAAACATGTCTCATTATATTTTTATCTCTAGTGTCTGGCATTGCACCTGCTGCATGATTCATGCAAGATTAATGTTCTATGGGAAAGATAATCTGTTTTTCTCTATGCTCTTTATCAACACTCATACCACTACTTTATTTCTGATAACTAAAAATGAGTTTTCTCCCCACACCAAGCAATGATCCAATGCTTCATAGACACTAACTGGGTATACTACAATTTAAATCCAATTTGACACTATCCTGAAAATAGCATTTGATCCCACAAGTAAGGACTCAGCTGAAGACTCTGTGCACTTCAGATGTCAAACACTGGTCCAAGTTGACACCTCACCTCTGACAGGCATGCTCATCAAACAGGCCAATCAAAGAAACAAAAGAACACTACATTTCAGGATGGAGAAATTCTCTTATTTCAATTTTTTATTTGAAAATATTTAAAAGTATAACTTCAGAAGAAGTTGAGAATAGAAATTTTCTTAAAAAGAAGTCCATGCTAAAGAACTTGAGAGGATTCCAAGAAAAATAACTCTCAGGTATAGAATATGTATGCGTGCACACAATAAATATCTCATGTATAGCCCATAAACAGAGTAAGAAGTGGTACAATAATAAGGTTGAAAACCAACAAAATAGTGGTGCTATAGAAAGGAATGAACTAATCAGTCCTGAATACAGGGGAACCTATACAGTTAATTGTGTTATATTGTGAAATTGAGTCAAGAAGTCAATGTTAACTGTCATCAGCATAAGACACACTCTGGACCACATGCCGAGAACCTCCCTCTGTAGTTTAGACAGGTGGCATTAGTTCTGCCTGCCTCATGTCTGAGTCAGCATCAGTGTGCAGAGCAAATGTAGCAGCTCCACATTTTGAACATACCATAAGAAAATGTGACCTGTCACTTTTTGGACAAATTTTGTCTGATCGCATATAACTTAAAATGTTAAGTGACAAGTCAGAAAAATTTCCTTTCACCAACATCTGATGGAATACTATAAAATGGCTATGATCATTATACATTTGGTGATCTTAAAAATATTATTTGAGAGTAAACTTAGAGATGTTATAATATTTACTTCAGTTGAATTTATAAAATATTTTTAAAATTTTATGGACTTAGTTAAAATATGAAATGTAAAAGTTAGTTAAAATTTGGCAGTTCTACATTAGAACAATTTTAAAAATAAATGTACTTTTGTTACATTTTGTTCCATACAAACTATGCTGGTAGCCAATAAAGTATTTCTAGTATTTTGTTCCATACAAACTATGCTGGTAGCTAATAAAGTATTTCTAAAACTTCCCTAGTAAGATTAAACCAATTACGTATGATCATAGTGTCATTTTATTTATAAGTATAAAATAATTGTATTTTAAAATTTCAGTTAAAGAATTTCTCTCATTCTTAGCTCTGCTGACTCCAGAATCCAATATGTAATGTTGACATCCTAAGAAAACTATGCTTTATAGAGACAAAAGTAAACTCCAGTGTATAGCTGGTCTAATTACGTCATAATACTGAATCAAATTTATGATTAATGAATTTGCGTATGATACAGAAAAAAGAGGAAACATTGGCTTAGAGGGTTACACAATGACATCATGTCGTTTCAATTTTCAGTGATCTTTGTCCTAAGTAGTTATTAGTCATATGAACTAAGATAATGAAGCAAGGTTCACAATATCTATTGATCAGTGTGATTTTTTTTTTAAGATGTGACTCATTCCTTTACTTCAAGGGTCTAAAAGAACATTTAAATTAGGCATTTATTTAAAGTCTTTTGCTGACAGTGCTAAATTTTATGAAAACTATAAAACAAGGGTCCTGTTTTATCTTTAGCTAGAAAAAAAAATGTTGCCTAGGGCAATAGGAGAATATTGTTTCATTTAGGAACGATGGCTACCAGCAGTGGTAATTTTTTTTATATTAAGCCGCAGATGGCTTATCTAATAATAATATATACAATGGCGTTTTTGTTAAGCATCAACTGATTTTCCATTGTAAGTAAAAAGTAAATGAATTTTTAAATTTCATTAATTCCCCTGTGGTATTCTTTTGCAAACTTAAGTAAATTATGTTCCTGTAGTTATGTAAATGGTGTTACTTCCTTCTGTTCTACTTACTAATGCTGAAGTTACTAAAAATATGCAGCACCAGATGATAGAGAATTAAATCTGATAGCATATGCTGGTGGAGCCAGGAATTATTAAAACAGACACAGTACATCGTGTGTTGGGAGACAAAAGTAGCTTAATTATTTAGTTGTGCTATTTCAACCTTCACAGTTGACTTTTCAAGACTAATGGATTAAAGAGGCCATGCCAAAGAATAGAACAGATAGAATCATCCTTTTTTTTTTTTTTTTTTTTGGCCTATTGTGGTTTAAGTGGGATCCTACTTGAAAGCAGAAATATGGATGAGATAACCAAAATGAATTAATTAAACTGGCTGTTGTTCTCTCCTTGGCTTACGCCAGTGATTTCTAAAACTTGGCCGCATATCAAAATCACCTGAGGATCTTTGCTACTGAAGCCTAGGTTCCATGCCCAGACATTTTCATTTCATTGGGCTGAAGGTAGGACTGAGAACCACTGACCTAGTCAGACAGCATATTAGAAAGGAACAAAGTTTGGAGACTTAGAATGGACCCATGGAGAATCTCAGCCATAAGCATGACTTACGAAGCTCAGTGGGTCCCTGAGATGGGGTTGCTGACAGAACAAAACATTCTTTTCATGTGAAGACTGTGACACAGTATTTGGCATCTAATTGATACTAATTAATGTCATTTTCCTCTGCCTGGTCCCTTGGGACTCTGGCCCTACAAGGGTTGGAGACAAGATGTAATAGCACTCTTCACTGCCTTGTGTGGTCTGTCTGCTTGTTGGTGTTCTGGTTCTGGTTTGAAGAACTGCTGGGGAATGTGGAAGATAAAGAAGTTAATAAACATACCCACTACCCCCTCACCCTCATTTCAGACTTGCTCCTCATCCTTCTGGTTTCCTTCTGGGAAGCTTTTCCTAACTGCTCCACCTGACACAAATGAAGTTGTTTTTCACTGTTCTCATGGACACATTGATGGTGATGGATCCACAGAGCGGCCGGCCACCATCTAGTTAAAATAACGTTAACTAGGTGAATAAATGAATGGATTTAAACTAAGAATACAACTAGTATAAGGCAGCATATAACACGATCATCAAATAGATGGTTATCATAACATTTTTTAAAGAGTTTACAAGGACATAAGTAATTTTTTTTTCATCTTTTTAACTTATTGCTTTTCTCTCCTTTATTTTCCCACTGTTTATGTGTGTTGACTGGCCCTATATTTCAGGCCAAAATTGGTTCTGCCAGAAATTGGCTCCCTCAGCTGCTGGCCCCCCAAGCAGTGTCTGCAAAATGGTGCCTTCGTTTGTCCTCTGCACACTGCCTGGAGAGATGGCAGCTTCCTTCCTGAACGAGGATACTGTGCAGTTGGGCAGTGTTCTTGATCTCTAAATGCTCTGTACCCAGACACACCTTAGGCCTCCTAAAAATGCAGGTTCCTTTAATTCTCTTATCTCTCCACTTTGCTCTTGAAGGGACTACTCTGGCTGGTGCTTTTGACTGGCCGTGACAGTGTCTATGTTGCTAAGGATTTCTTCCTTATCTTATTATATCCAACCTCCTGAGTCTCTGCTGTAATTTGAATGTCCAGTTTTAAATTCCAGTAAATCCCACACACATACTTTCTTTTTCATTTTTTTCTTTTTTTCTTTTTTTTTTTTTTGTTCACTTACCTTGCTTGAGAATCTCCTGTCTGCTTTCTTGGTTTCACACAACAGAGTAGCCAAGAGAGTGACCTCCTGTATTCCACCATCTTGTAAAACCATATAGCATTATTTCATTAGTAGTAAATGCTTCAAAATGAAAAACAGGAGAGGAAACAGCTGTGGTGTGTGAAAAATGTTGCTTGAGGAAGGCTTCTGCAAGAAACTAACATCAAAGCTGAGATCTGACAGGTAAAAATGAGGCAGCCATGTGTAGATCTGAATGTGTAAAATCACAGGTCAGTGGAACTGAACCTGAAAGAATTTCCCAAGATGAGTCTGAGGTGTTGTATTCTATGAACAGGGAAAGGATCATATAATAACATGAGGAATGAGGAGAGAAGGTGGGAAATGAAAGTAGATGATTATCAAGGACCTATTCATGCAGAGATTTGTAGCACATGTTGGGAGGTTCATTTTTTATTCTAAATATGTCATAAGATCTTTGAATATTAAAGATTCCAGTAGTTGGGAAGATTTCTATTTTTAAAAGACTGGTTGTAATGAAGAATGGATTTTGGGGGTGGCATGGGTTTAGAACGGGGGATATTTAAGCATAAGAGCAGAAGCAATGGGGCTTGTCACAGTGGATGCAACACTGGGTGGCAAATCCTCCCAAGGGGATGCAGGAAAGATGAAGTGGGTGGGAAGAATATATTTTGGAATCACAGAAGGCAACACTTGCTGATGGATTGGGCATTGGCATTGGTAGTGGAAGGGGGATTACGTGGACGTGTGATCAATTGGCTCTGCCCCTTGAGATGGCTTGATGTCTGGGTGGTGTGGGGGGGTACCTTTCACTGCATCCCTGGGGACTTCCAAAGCCCAGGGCTCAGACAATGATTTCAATCATTGCTCTGGAGTATATTCTTGGCTATAGTTGTCAGAAAAAGCTTTGCTAAGGATTTAAGGATCTCAATAGTCCTTAAGGGAGGATTAGAGTTTGGAAGATTGTTTGTGAAGGCACCAAGATAAAGCAGAACACCACCTGAAAAAGTTGAAGAGTCAGTGAGTGTGTTAGTGTATGTGGACCAATGGTTAGTGCAGGGGACGAGGGAAAGACACATATGGAAAGGAAACTGGGTTCATTTTGTGGAGATCCCTGAATGTCATACTAGACTCTATATTTTATGGATTTATGGAACTAAGATAGTGTTTTGAGAAAACTTGATGTGATATCATACCAGCCAGACTAATCTAGCAGTGTTCTCCTAATGACTTGCAGAGGAAAGAAAGTCTCAAAACAAAAGGATTATTATCCATTAAGCTATTCGTTTGCTTAGTTAAAAAAAAAATAGTCATTGAATATCTATATGCTAAAAACCCATGGTCACTAGGACTCCTTTTTTATCTAAAAACTAAGATAGACACCCTCCCCCAAAGAGGTTAGAATGCAAATCTCTTAAGTCACACACACACATACACATATGCACATGCAGGCACACCCACGCAGAGTCTGGAAAAGCAGCTTGCCTTTGCTATTCTAATTTTGTGATGTTGTGATTCACCACTCAAGAAAGTGTTTGTACACATTACATTGATTGTTTCCAAGGGACATGTTTTTAAATAACTTTAACACCGTCCTTTAAGTTAATCATATATTTTATATACTCACAATGGAGTGTTTCGCAGTTCAGATGACTACTGATGATTATATAAAAGAGACGAAATAATTTAAATAAAACTATTATTTTATTTTATAGTACTAGTATACTGAATTCCATCTTTTAAGTATAGATATATATCATTGTTATAGACAATTTAATTGTTATAACAGACAAATTCATGAATGAATGAATTAATTAATACAAAAGATGCCATTTACCATTGGATGATTGTACTGCGATAAATCCTTTTGAATTTATATATAGAAATTCTTAAATTAAAATGCAAATCTTTTTTCTCATTTTAGATTACATAATATCTGGTTGACTTCTTGTGAGGTGGAACTTCCAGAAGTAACGTATATTTGACAAAAGGATCTTTGAAAAGTGAGGAAATATAAGGAACATAATAAAAGAAACATTAAGACTATATTTCTGGAATTTGAAAACAAGGTGAAGATAGCTGATGGTCTAGCTTGAACAAAACAGTATTTACAGTGTTTAAAAACTGAGGAAAACCTGAAAAAATTCCAAATACATATATATATATATTTTTTTTCCTCTGTGTGTATATATTTACATGTGTGTATGTGTCTGACTGTCTATTTATCTACCCATCCATTCAGAAAGGAGAATGAAAGCTGCCCCCAGCCACTGCACTGTGGGTTTATTATCATGAGGGGCATGTTGGGTGGCTGACCCCACCTTCTTGTTTCTTCCCAAAATGTTTCAGTTCAGTGAAACTGAGCATATGCGTAATTTTATGTAAATGACCATACAAAAAAGGATGCTTGAAATCATTTAGAAATCATATTTCAAGAATTTTAGGAAAGGGATCCAACATGGCGGCCGGCGAGCAAGCAGCATTTCCTATACCTCCGCAGTAACAGGATCAGAGAGACACATAAATACACTTGCATGGGACCTGCTGAAGATCTTCTAACAATATTCCACGGGAAGGAGACCTGCCGATAACTAGTAAGTCTGTGTGAGGGGTCAGTTTGTCCCAGGCGACTGAATCTCCGCAACTCGGATCAGGGACAGATTCCTGCCGGTCACGGCGGCGGCTGATCTGGGCCCTGCAGGACTGAGTCTGGGATCGGCCTCAGGCGGTTCAGCGCTAGGACCCACACTCCTACCACCCCACCCCCCTCCAGCCGGTTCGGAGCAACTCGGATCAGGAACACAATCCTGCCGGTCATGGCGTTTGCTGATCTGGGCCCTGCAGGGCTGAGTTTGGGATCGGCCTCAGGCGGTTCAGCGCTAGGATCCACACTCCTACCACCCCACCCCCCTCCAGCTGGTTCGGAGCAACCCGGATCAGGAACACAATCCTGCCGGTCACGGCGTTTGCTGATCTGGGCCCTGCAGGGCTGAGCCTGGGATCGGCCTCAGGTGGTTCAGCGCTAGGATCCACACTCCTACCACCCCACCCCCCTCCAGCCGGTTCGGAGCAACCCGGATCAGGAACACAATCCTGCCGGTCACGGCGTTTGCTGATCTGGGCCCTGCAAGGCTGAGTTTGGGATCGGCCTCAGGCGGTTCAGCACTAGGATCCACACTCCTACCACCCCACCCCCCTCCAGCTGGTTCGGAGCAACCCGGATCAGGAACACAATCCTGCCGGTCACGGCGTTTGCTGATCTGGGCCCTGCAGGGCTGAGCCTGGGATTGGTCTCAGGTGGTTCAGCGCTAGGATCCACACTCCTACCACCCCACCCCCCTCCAGCCGGTTCGGAGCAACCCGGATCAGGAACACAATCCTGCCGGTCACGGCGGCGGCTGATCTGGGCCCTGCAGGACTGAGTCTGGGATCGGCCTCAGGCGGTTCAGCGCTAGGACCCACACTCCTACCACCCCACCCCCCTCCAGCCGGTTCGGAGCAACCCGGATCAGGAACACAATCCTGCCGGTCACGGCGTTTGCTGATCTGGGCCCTGCAGGGCTGAGCCTGGGATCGGCCTCAGGTGGTTCAGCGCTAGGATCCACACTCCTACCACCCCACCCCCCTCCAGCCGGTTCGGAGCAACTCGGATCAGGAACACAATCCCGCCGGTCACGGCAGCGACTGATCTGGGCCCTGCAGGGCTGAGTTTGGGATCGGCCTCAGGCGGTTCAGCGCTAGGATCCACACTCCTACCACCCCACCCCCCTCCAGCTGGTTCGGAGCAACTCAGATCAGGAACACAATCCTGCCGGTCACGGCGTTTGCTGATCTGGGCCCTGCAGGGCTGAGCCTGGGATCGGCCTCAGGTGGTTCAGCGCTAGGATCCACACTCCTACCACCCCACCCCCCTCCAGCCGGTTCAGAGCGACGCGGATCAGGGTCACAATCCCGCCGGTCACGGCAGCAGCTGATCTGGGCCCTGCAGGACTGAGTCTGGGATCGGCCTCAGGCGGTTCAGCGCTAGGACCCACACTCCTACCACCCCACCCCCCTCCAGCCGGTTCGGAGCAACTCGGTTCAGGAACACAATCCTGCCGGTCACGGAGTTGGCTGATCTGGGCCCTGCAGGGCTGAGTCTGGGATCGGCCTCAGGCGGTTCAGCACTAGGACCCACACTCCTACCACCCCACCCCCCTCCAGCCGGTTCGGAGCGACGCGGATCAGGTTCACAATCCCGCCGGTCACGGCAGCGGCTGATCTGGGCCCTGCAGGGCTGAGTCTGGGATTGGCCTCAGGTGGTTCAGCGCTAGGATCCACACTCCTACCACCCCACCCCCCTCCAGCCGGTTCGGAGCAACTCGGATCAGGAACACAATCCTGCTGTTCATGGCGACAGCTGATCTGGGCCCTGCAGGGCTGAGTCTGTGAACGGCCTCTAGCGGTTTGGCGCTAGGACTTTGGCAGCGCTTAGGGCGGAGTTTCAGCTTTGAGACAGAGGAGAGAAGTGGTCTAGTTTGGTTCCAGACACTGGTCGGACCACAGAGGAGGACAACAGCCGCCATTTCAAAGAGATGATGTAATCATCCCCATGTTCTACTGATCACAGCTCATTCAGTTACGGAAGAGGTGATTTCAGGCTAGTAAATTTCAAAAACACAACAGTTGCACCAAGCAGAAAGAAGCGCGTGCAGTATGAAAAGACAAGGAAAGAAAGGATCACAAGCAATGCAGGTCAACTCAACTTTAGAAGAGGTAATAGCTGCAACAGATGGAATATCAGATAAAGAGTTCAGGATATATATGCTTCAGATGATCTGGAGTCTCAAGGAAGACATGAGACAGCAAAATCAGACAATGAAAGATCACATTGACAAACAAATCCAGGAAGTAAAAGATCAATTTCACAGGGAGATAGAGGTAATAAAAAACAAACAAATAGAAATACTAGAAATGCAGGAAACAATAAACCAACTTAAAAACTCAATTGAGAATACTACCAGCAGAGTGGATCACTTAGAAGATAGAACATCAGACAATGAAGACAGAGTATTTCAACTTGAAAAGAACATAGATAGCTCAGCAAGTCTACTAAGAAACCATGAGCAGAACATTCAAGAGCTATGGGATAATATCAAAAGACCAAACTTAAGAGTCATTGGGATACAGGAAGGCACAGAGCTCCAAACCAAAGGATTAAGCAATCTATTCAGTGAAATAATACAAGAAAACTTCCCAGACATGAAGAATGTGACAGAATCCCAAATCCTAGAAGCCTACAGGACGCCGATGGTGCAAAATCATAAGAGATCCACACCTAGACACATTATAATGAAGATGTCCAACATACAGAATAAGGAGAGAATTTTAAAAGCTGCAAGAGAAAGAAAGCAGATTACATTTAGGGGTAAACCAATCAGGATAACAGCTGATCTCTCGACACAGACTCTGAAAGCTAGAAGATCCTGGAATAACATATTTCAAACACTGAAAGAAAATGGGTTCCAACCAAGAATCGTGTATCCGGCGAAATTAAGCTTCAGGATAGAAGATGAATTTAAAACCTTCCATGATAAACAAAAGTTAAAAGAATTCGCAGCTAGAAAACCATCTCTTCAAAAAATCCTTGGCAAAACATTACAGGAAGAAGAAATGGAAAATAACATTGAAAACCAACAATGGGAGGTAGGACAGTAAAGGGGAGAAATTAGTCAAAGAGGATAACAAACCAGGTTTAGTAACATCAATAAACAAATATGGCTGGAAGAACAAATCATATCTCAATAATAACCTTAAATGTTAATGGCTTAAACTCACCAATTAAGAGACACAGGCTAGCAGAATGGATCACAAAACAAGACCCAACAATATGCTGCCTACAGGAGACGCATCTGATAGGAAAAGATATTCATAGACTGAAGGTGAAAGGGTGGGAAAAATCATACCACTCATATGGACTGCGGAAACAAGCAGGAGTGTCCATACTCATATCTAATAAAATAGATTTCAAGCCAAAGTTAATCAAAAGGGATAAAGAAGGACACTTCATACTGCTCAAGGGAACCATACACCAACAAGACATAACAATCATAAATATATATGCCCCAAACAACGGTGCTGCTATGTTCATCAAGCAAACGCTTCTCAAGTTCAAGAGTCTAATAGACCACCATACAATAATCATGGGAGACTTTAATACACCTCTCTCACCACTGGACAGATCTTCCAAACAAAAGTTAAATAAGGAAACTATAGAACTCAATAACATAATTAATAACCTAGACTTAATTGACATATATAGACTATACCACCCAACATCAAGTAATTACACTTTTTTCTCAGCAGCACATGGAACCTTCTCAAAAATAGACCATATATTATGTCACAGGGCAACTCTTAGACAATATAAAGGGGTGGAGATAATACCATGCATCTTATCTGATCATAATGGAATGAAACTGAAAATCAATGATAAAAGAAGGAAGGAAAAATCAAGCATCACCTGGAGAATGAACAATAGGTTGCTTAATGATCAATGGGTTCTAGAAGACATTAAGGAGGAAATTAAAAAATTCCTAGAGTCAAATGAAAACACAGACACAACTTATCGGAATCTATGGGACACATTGAAAGCAGTTCTAAGAGGAAAATTCATTGCTTGGAGTTCATTCCTCAAAAAAAGAAAAAACCAACAAATAAATGATCTCATACTTCATCTCAAAATCCTAGAAAAAGAAGAGCAAAACAACAGCAAAAGAAGTAGAAGGCAAGAAATAATTAAAATCAGAGCTGAAATTAATGAAATTGAAACAAAAGAAACAATTGAAAAAATCGACAAAACTAAAAGTTGGTTTTTTGAAAAAATAAATAAAATTGACAGACCCTTAGCCATGCTAACGAAGAGAAGAAGAGAGAGAACCCAAATTACTAGCATACGGGATGAAAAAGGCAATATCACAACAGACACTTCAGAAATACAGATGATAATCAGAAATTATTTTGAATCCTTATACTCCAATAAAATAGAAGATAGTGAAGGCATAGATAAATTCCTTAAGTCTTATGATCTGCCAAGACTGAGTCAGGAAGACGTAGACAACCTAAACAGACCAATAACAATAGAGGAAATAGAAGAAACCATCAAAAGACTACCAACTAAGAAAAGCCCAGGACCGGATGGGTATACAGCAGAGTTTTATAAAACCTTTAAAGAGGAACTAACACCAATACTTTTCAAGCTATTTCAGGAAATAGAAAAGGAGGGAGAACTTCCAAATTCGTTCTACGAGGCCAACATCACCCTGATTCCGAAACCAGACAAAGACACTTCAAAGAAAGAAAACTACAGACCAATATCTCTAATGAACCTTGATGCAAAAATCCTCAATAAAATTCTGGCGAATCGGATTCAAATACATATCAAAAAAATTATACACCATGATCAAGTAGGATTCATCCCTGGTATGCAAGGTTGGTTCAATATACGGAAATCAATAAATGTTATCCACCACATCAATAGACTTAAAAATAAGAACCATATGATCATCTCGATAGATGCAGAAAAAGCTTTCGACAAAGTACAGCATCCCTTTATGTTCAAAACTCTAGAAAAATTAGGGATAACTGGATCATACCTCAACATTGTAAAAGCAATCTATGATAAGCCACAGGCCAGCATCATTCTGAATGGAGAAAAATTGAAGGCATTCCCTCTAAGATCTGGTACAAGACAGGGATGCCCTCTCTCACCACTTCTGTTCAACATAGTTCTCGAAACACTGGCCAGAGCAATTAGGCAGACGAAAGAAATTAAAGGCATAAAAATAGGAAAAGAAGAACTTAAATTATCACTATTTGCAGATGATATGATTCTATACCTAGAAGACCCAAAAGGGTCTACAAAGAAGCTATTAGAGCTAATAAATGAATTCAGCAAAGTGGCAGGATATAAGATCAACACGCATAAATCAAAGGCTTTCCTGTATATCAGCGACAAATCCTCTGAAACGGAAATGAGGACAACTACTCCATTCACAATATCCCCCCAAAAAATAAAATACTTGGGAATCAACCTAACAAAAGAGGTGAAAGATTTATACAATGAAAATTACAGAACCCTAAAGAAAGACATAGAAGAAGACCTTAGAAGATGGAAAAATATACCCTGCTCATGGATAGGCAGAACCAACATCATCAAAATGGCGATATTACCAAAAGTCCTATATAAGTTCAATGCAATGCCAATCAAAATCCCAACAGCATATCTTGTAGAAATCGATAAAAGAATCATGAAATTCATATGGAATAATAAAAGACCCAGAATAGCAAAAACAATACTAAGCAGGAAGTGTGAATCAGGCGGTATAGAGATACCAGACTTCAAACTATACTACAGAGCAATAGTAACAAAAACAGCATGGTACTGGTACCAAAACAGGCGGGTGGACCAATGGTACAGAATAGAGGACACAATAACCAATCCACAAAACTACAACTATCTTATTTTTGATAAAGGGGCTAAAAGCATGCAATGGAGGAAGGATAGCATCTTCAACAAATGGTGCTGGGAAAACTGGAAATCCATTTGCACCAAAATGAATCTGAATCCCTATCTCTCGCCGTGCACAAAAGTTAACTCAAAATGGATCAAGGAGCTTGATATTAAATCAGAGACATGGCATCTGATAGAAGAAAAAGTTGGTTATGATCTACACGCTGTGGGATCGGGCTCCAAATTCCTCAATAGGACACCCATAGCACTAGAGTTAACAAATAGAATCAACAAATGGGACTTACTCAAACTAAAAAGTTTTTTCTCAGCAAAAGAAACAATAAGAGAGATAAACAGGGAGCCTACATCCTGGGAACAAATCTTTACTCCACACACTTCAGATAGAGCCCTAATAACCAGAATATACAAAGAACTCAAAAAATTAGACAATAAGATAACAAATAACCCAATCAATAAATGGGCAAAGGACCTGAACAGACACTTCTCAGAGGAGGACATACAATCAATCAATAAGTACATGAAAAAATGCTCACCATCACTAGCAGTCAGAGAAATGCAAATCAAAACTACCCTAAGATACCATCTCACTCCGGTAAGACTGGCAGCCATTAGGAAGTCAAACAACAATAAGTGCTGGAGAGGATGCGGGGAAAAGGGCACTCTTGTTCATTGCTGGTGGGACTGCAAAATGGTGCAGCCAATTTGGAAAGCAGTATGGAGATTTCTTGGAAAGCTGGGAATGGAACCACCATTTGACCCAGCTATTCCCCTTCTCGGTCTATTCCCTAAAGCCCTAACAAGAGCATGCTACAGGGACACTGCTACATCGATGTTCATAGCAGCTCAATTCACGATAGCAAGACTGTGGAACCAGCCTAGATGCCCTTCAATAGATGAATGGATAAAAAAAATGTGGCATTTATATACTATGGAGTATTACTCTGCATTAAGAAATGACAAAATCATAGAATTTGGAGGGAAATGGATGGCATTAGAGCAGATTATGCTAAGTGAAGCTAGTCAATCTTTAAAAAACAAATACCAAATGACTCCTTTGATATAAGGGGAGTAAACAAGGACAGGGCAGGGACGAAGAGCTTGAGAATAAGATTTACATTAAATAGGGATGAGAGGTGGGAGGGAAAGGGAGTGAGAAGGGAAATTGCATGGAAATGGAAGGCGATCCTCAGGGTTATACAAAATGTCATATAAGAGGAAAGGAGGGGCAAGACAAGATAATACAAATGGAAGAAATGATTTACAGTAGAAGGGGTAGAGAGAGAAAAGGGGAGGGGAGGGGAGGGGAGGGGAAGGGAGGGGGGATAGTAGAGAATTGGACAGACAGCAGAATACATCAGACACTAGAAAGGCAATATGTCAATCAATGGAAGGGAAACTGATGTGATACAGCAATTTGTATACGGGGTAAAAGCGGGAGTTCATAATCCACGTGAATCAACCGTGTAATATGATGTATTAAGAACTATGTAATGTTATGAACGTCCAATAAAAAAAAAAAAAAAAAAAAAGAATTTTAGGAAGTTTTACCTATGTGAAAATGAAATTTTACTCTAGAATAGAATGCCATCTTATGTTAGATGAAAGAAAAATTATAACTATTCCCAATAAAAGTATCCATATTTTTATAGGGTGGGGAAATTTGCCATTCATCTCTTAATGTTATTTCACCATGAATTTGACTCAAGACTCTTGATTATTTTATACCTTTGTTTTGACTCCATTATAACAAAACAGTACTTATATTGTTCTTTATGTTATCCTGGAGAGTAGGACATAACTCTGGGTTTTATTTACTTAGAGGAGATAAGTAGACTTTACAGAGATGAAAACCATCTGATGGGTTCATTACACATACTTAAACAGACTTACAGCTATGATACATGCTTGGACATTCACTCTCAAAGACTATTTTCTTCACCATGCTTTTGAGACCTACATTCTGTTCTGAAAGTGATATTTGTATTAGGGAATATGCTAATAATTTCACATCTCCTATATCTAGAAAACTTTAGAAACTTTCTAAAAATATGGAAATTTTTTTGTTCTTTATTATAAATAATATAATCATTTATTTAAATCTCAGCTACTCACATTAAAACAAGTAAAATTACAGTATTTAATATAAAATTCCTTACTAGGGCATATTGGTCAATGAACAATGTTGAAAAGGGGAAAAAAGCATGTTAAGCATGTTAACTAAGATATAGCATAACTTTAAAGCTTAGCATGAAATTCCTCCCATTTCACTGACCACCAGCAGGCTGTCTTAAGACAATTTCCAGGTGAGGCAAAGCAAATGCCAGTGATGTCTGCCTATGTGTTTTTAAACAGAGAATAATTTAATCAGCCAAAATAAACACAATTGATGACTGCAACATGCATGAGTTTTTAAACTAATTAAATTACTTTTAAATAAACTTGATAAAAGATCTTGAAGTCATGGCTCACAGTCAATTAATAAAGCTTAATTTCGTCTCATCTCTGTAGCAACAAAGGGATAGTAAACATAAATACATATATCTTATTTTTATAGGATGGTTAAAAATTTAAAGTTATTCAGCTGAGAATTTTGTGTGCAGAATATCATAATGCATAAATTTTTCCATGTTATTCTAAGCTCCTATTAAACAATTTTTTAAAAAGTTAAAATTTTAAAATGTCTATTTTACTTTTTTCAGTTAAGCTCATCAAATATATAGTAATTAAACTTTTAGGAAAATTATGTTTTGAGAGATATTAACCCTGTTATGAAATGATTTTTTAAAAATTTGATCCCTCTCCCTTTCATAAAATGAACATAAAACAGTATTTAAACCCACAATCTATGTAACAGTCCAGAAAGAATTGGGACTACAAATGTAAGTTATATATATTCATGCCTTCCTCATTTATTCATTGGAAAATGCCATTAGCCTGGAGCTATGCTTAGAAATACAATGATGAGTAAAAAATAATTCTAGTAAATATAAAAATGCAATTGGGAGAAGTGGTATGAAGGAAAGATATAGGGGGAAGCAAGAATATAAAAGATAGGTGTAACCTTATCAAAGATGTCTAGAAGTTCTAATGAGAAACTTAGGAAGAAGTTACAGTTTAAAAATTATATGCTCAACAGGTATTAGTGGTAATTAGCACCACCAGTTTCAGGTATTGCACTGATTAAAAGAAAGGAGCAAAAATAAAAAATCAACTGAGCATAAATCACTTAAGCTCTAAAAGCCCTTTTCTTATGCTTGAAACTCAAATGAAATAATTAAACAGCATTTTGAGACTGCTCTGAATAGAACCACAGAGCTAAATGTGCTAGAGAAAGCAGAGCATTTTTGCACAGATGGTCTGCCACAGAACTTGCCAAATCCAGCCATCCTGCAGGAGCTCAGAGTAGGGCTTCCCTGCCAACAGGCAAATATAATGCCTTTCAAATTTGTATTGCCAAAACCAAGATCTGGAGACATCAGATTGTGGTATTGCTTACCTCTGATGAAAATCACAAGTAATATGAACATTATATTATATAGTTAGGATAAAACTATTTATGGTCCAGATCAGTAGACTGAAAATTTTGTTGGATAGTGTTCTCCTAGAAGCCATACTTGACCTCTTGCAATCTCTTCTCAACACTAAAGCCAGAGTGATCTGTTTAAGATGCAAATCTCATTATGTCTGTGCTCTGCATAAAACTCTTCAATGGTTTCTTCTGGATTTTAGGATAAAACCCCAAATACATGCTGCAGGTCCTGCATTATTGACTCTACCTCTCTTCAGTTGTTCAGGAAAGGCACTGACTTGTAGCTCTCTGTGACTGAGATCTATCATTCATGAGATGCTGACCCATGAACATTTGTTGTTCCCTATCTGTAGAAGGTTCTTCCCAGATCATTTACCAACTTACCCTGGCCCTTACAAATTAACTTGACATCATATCATTTTTTTTTTAATTGCTTCAGGGACTCCTTCTGTGACCAATTCCCATTCCCACACCCATCCCCACTAGTCAGATCACCCTGTTTATGGAATCTCATAGTATCTTATATTTTTCCTTTAAATATGTTTAAAAAGTTTATAAAATTCCTGAAATACAATATGTGTTAATATTTGTAAAATGGTGAGTGAACAATTTTTTTTTTCTTTTTGTACCTGGGATTGAGCTTAGGGCCACTTTACCATTGAGCTCCATCCTGATTCCTTTTTGTTTTTTATTTCGAGAAAGTGTCTCACTAAATTTCTAAGTCTGGCCTTGAACTTGCTGATCCTCCTACCTCAATTTCCTCAGTCCCTGGGATTATAGATGTGTTTCACTGCACCAAGGTAACTAAAATATTTTTAAACTTAAACTGAAAATGGCAGTAAAGGGGGGCATGGGTATTATATTTATAAATATGTTTGTGGTATGCATTGTAATTTCAAGAAAAGTGGAAATGAGCATAGATATTTTGTATGTGTGTATCTATTTATACATATATAGATGCACACACTTTTCATGCAGTATTTGAAAAGACTAACGAAACACTAGCTGCTTACTTTATTGATTTATGACTCAAAATGCAATATCCTGGTAGTGATAGTTCCACAAATCTCTGAATATACTAAAACCTACTAAGCTATACACTTAAGGGTGAACTTTATAAAATGTGAAATATATCTCAATAAAACTCTTAATAAAAATACAATGTCCTAATGTAGGAGTTAGAGCTTACAGAGAAAGACTTTATGCACTCTCGAACCAAATTAAAAAAAAAAATTACATCTAGACTTCGGAGAGACTTCATTGTACAAGACTATTACATAGGAGGTTGAGACTATTGCAAAGGACATCACTCCTATTTTAAAAATCTGTGTGACAAGGATCAAGTACAAAAAGGAATTCTAGTAGCTCAGGAGGCTGAAGCAGGAGGATCATGAGTTCAAAGTCAGCCTCAACAATTTTGCCAGGCCCCAAGCAACTCAGTGAGACCCTGTCTCTAAGTAATATACAAAAAAAGGCCTAAAATGTGGCTCATCGGTTCAGTGCCCCTGGTTCAATCCCTGATACCAAAAATAAAACAGAATTTTCATTCATAAGGAAGAATGAACAAGGCTTGGAATAACCAGGTATTGGCAGTGGAATGAGAAAGCAGCATGATTAGACAGTTGAACAGAGCATGTAAACATGTCTTTCTCTGTAGGGCTGATTCCTAGGAGGGGCTGCTAAGAGGAGGTTGTTCAGCATTCTAATGGTTGCTTATACTCAAAGATGGGCCAAATTTTAGGATCTCATAGAAATAGAGAAACCTGACTAACTTTGACCAATTCAGATAAGCCAGTGTTTTGTCCAGATTGGTTAGTGGAGACAACCAAGTTTGTTCATGATACAATTGGTAGGTATTAAGAGTCTTGGGCTGTTCTTTCCATAAATAAACAAAAGTGGGGGGGGGCAGTAGTCCTCAGGTCTTGTCTAAATCATTTGAAGCAAGGGTTGTTCTTTAGAGTAAACTGTTTTCCAGATCACAAAAAGATGCGGGGATTAAGTGAAGTTCAATGTTGTATTTTCTAATAAAAAGAATTCCTCCAAAAAATGTTTTGGGTTACATTCGGGAACATAGCGGCCAGTTCAGACTGTTAAGCGAAACAGATCCCAAATCACATTAAGCCACTTCATACATTGTGAGCTATGGATATCTGTAGCAGATGGGTAGGCTGAGGAGGGGTTTCAGGTTTTATAGTACAAGGATTTTTTTGTGTTTGAAATATTGTCACTTTATTGTAAAATATCAAAGTTCACAAATTTATTATTGCTTTGGGAAGCATTTCTGTGGGCATCCTGATAGAAGAGGTTAGAACATAGTTTTGGCAATAATTGTAGCCAGCATTAAATATTTTATGAGAAATACATTAGTGTAAATCACCATTTTTAAAAGTGAAACATGAATCACTACCCAAAGAATTGGACTTCAGTGCAAGAAGTCCTGATTTATCTTCACTGTTGATACTGTGTATGTAAATGCCATTTCTCAGAAGCATAAAACTCTGAGTATAATATATTGGTTAGTGTAAGCGGTATAATATATATTTTTCAGGCTGTCCTAGTTTCATTAATCATATATTTTAAGAATTTTAAGCTTATTTTTTATGAGGCATTGCATTACATGTGGCATTGATATGCATGTATAATTTATTACTTGGCAAGTGAATTATCCTAGACTATTTTATGTGCTTGATATATTGATTTTCGGTTGTGATAGATCATTTTAAGATTGTACGTCTTTACTCCTGGTGATTTATCCACAGAATCACATAGACTGTGGGGCAAGCTGATGCAGCCCTTTGAACACTTTATATCAGCTATAAATAGAGTTTTTAACTGGAATTCTTAATCCCAGTGAGGAAACATATTTAGCAAGTTGAAAGGAATAACTTTCATCCAAGATCTAATTAGTTGTTGAATAACTGCCCACAAAAGTAGTTTCATTCCTGTATGTCTTTATTTTCCAGAAACTAATCTTGTACCCCATTTTTTAATCAATAGGCAATGAGGTATAGTACTGTCAAAGCAAAAGAAAGATGTCATCAGTTTGCTTAAAAGGCGTGTTTCTCTGACTGATGTCTTGCAGTCTTTATCAACTCAAATATATACATATGTATGGACTTGAATTATAATAACCTTTTTCTCTTTTAGAAAATTCCCTTTGAACAGAGTTCCACAGAGAAAAAATATGCAGAACCCAAACACCAAATATGTGAGGGCCATTGGTAAAGATATTATATAAAATAATTGGATAAGGGAAAAGGAAGTATTTTTAAAATTTGGGCAGTGATTTTGGAATTCTTATTAGAACTTTTAATAAACAATATCAAGGCCACCCTGGAATAATGCAATTTTGTGACAGGTCCCAAGGTACTTAAATTGCAGGAAAATTTGGAGGAACATCCCTATTATAAAAAAGGTTACTGACATATATGATACATAATAGGCACTTGATGACTATTATTGAATAAATTAAGGAAAGGATGAATACATGAAACTGGATCTGAAACTATATGTTTGCTGTAATAAAATGGCTATTAATTGGGACCAAGAACCACACACTTTTCTATCCATTTGGCTTGAGAAGAATTGCATTATTTTCTAAGCTTCATTGTTCTCATCTGAAATTTCAGATAAGACAGCATCATATCTTTTAGAGGTTTTTGGAGAACTAAATGAAGTAACAGAGGCAAATTACTTATCATGATAACAACAAATTCTAGTTGTTTTATATTCATCATTTAATGCTTTTCCCTAAGCCTCTTCATGCATTTATTTTATTTTCATATATAGATAGGTTCACTTGAAAATAAGAGCTATAAATAATGAAGTTATGATACTAGATTGTTTAAATAGAACAGCTTCCATGTAAAAAGAAATGTAGATTTCAATTTTAATATGTTAACTTTGAAATAATTGTCAATATATTCAATTGTGAGAGAAACCCTGACTTGATGAAATGAAATGGGGTGGTTCTGTGAGTATTTTGAAGGAATTTATTTATTAAAATGATCGAAAGGGCCTATCACATGACCGAAGTTGTAGAAAAATATAGTGTGATTCTCATATTTCATACTTGTAAAATTGTGATAGTGATGTTTAAGAAAAGAAATTACAAATAATCATCCCAAACCTGTTCAGAATTGCATTAAAAGCAAAGTGGACCCTCACCTGTTATTGCAAAAACTGCCACTAGATGTCACACGGCTCTTATTCTGTCTCCTCACAGAAGGGCTGTCTATTTTGTTAAATACTGTCTCAGAATTTAAATTCCAGGCTCTTGATGGCCATGGGTAATAAGATAATGAGGTTTATGTTAGGATTCAATAAAATTAACTATCACTAAGATCGCATGTACCTATAGAACTAAGGGAGTTAGTTCTATAAACAACTATTATGAGCAAATTGACCTGATGATTTAGTCAAACTTTTAAATTTATTTGATAAGTCTCTTGTATGGATTTGACAATTACTTGCCAAGATTTTATCTAATTTTTCTCATCAATATAAATTTAAACCATGAATACAGCCCTTGTTTTTCCATGTATTTATCCTGTTGGTGCTATAATGTCAGCACAGCGTATTTTTGAAGCAAAACCATTTTGAACTCTACTTATAGAATCTTATTATTGAAATAGTAAGGAATAAAAGGCTTATGTTACTTTGTTCAGCTTTTGCTTATACCTCCCCATTGTGTCACGAATGCTGCAACCATTTACACTATGTGAATTATAATTTTCTAACCTGTAACTAGATTCACATGTTATAATATATGTTACAAAGCTTTGTGAAATTTGTATTATTGAAGAATCAGAGAGTTCTGGCCATTCCTATAATTTTTATGCCCACTGGGTTAGGGGAGATCCTGCACTCTAATGGCTCCAGGGATAAGTGAAGGTAGGACAATATGAGGGAGTGGAGGACAAGGAATAGACTAATCTTTCTCCTAATTACCTTTTCTTCTAGCCTTGTTTATTTGGAACTAGTTCCTTTTGCGGAAATTTACCTTGTGCCAAAATTCAGATTCTGCATTTTTCAATCACCACCACCATTAGACTGCATTTTTAATTGAATTTTCCCGAGGTAGGCTTTAGGTTGAAGCACCACAGACTTTAAATCGAAATTTTCAGACATCTATTGGTACCCTACCATGGGCATCTTCCCCTCTGGCCACATTTCCTCACAGCTTTGAAAGTGTTCTTCTCTCCCTTCCTGGTTCCTTGCTCCCTTTCAGATCTGCAACCTAGTTTTTTCTGTCTTCTTCTTCTTCTTCTTTTTTTAATCAACACTTTCCATTTCTTCTTAACCTCTTATGTATAGTCAATTAACTATCTTTAGCTTCACTGTCTCTTTCCATGTCAGGTTCTTGACATATGTAGTTCTTACTTAAAGTGAACTATCACGATATTTCCTATAAAAATAAGGTGTTTTCTATTCTAAGCATATCTTTTAATGCCAGCTGTACAAATTGCATTCAATCCTTTTAAAATTCACATTATAGACTATGGTACCTATTATTGGTACTATTTTCTAATGTTATAAACTTAGATTCACAGAATTCTACTCTATTTCATGAAGTGGTATAATACTGGTCTGTGTAACTCTTCTTATTCTCTCTTAATTACTTTTCACACTTTGTTTAATAACCCCACTTCCATGTTTTCCTTCTGTTATTTGAATTTGATTAAAACGCACATACACAAACATATACACGCACACAGTTATCGCAGCAATTCTAATGTAGCTGGATCAGAATACCACTGCTCAGAATATATGATATATCTGAGAATGATGAGAAATAAATAGCCAAATCTTCCATAACTCTTCTATCAGTGAAATAGGTTAGGGCCAGTGATGTTAATATTGTCATGCATTGGTGGGTTGAGCATTTAAAAACAAGAGAAAGTAATATGATAACTCATGTACAGAACCCCACATTAATGATCCTCTTTGCTAATAGTAGCTTAAATTTGAAAACTTTAACAACACCTTGAACTTGTTCTTGATCTAACAATGTCTAGATCTGAGTGTTTTGATTCTCTTCTGCATCGGGAATTAGTATGAGCATTTTGGATCAATTAGCTTAGTGGTAGTTCATTTTATATCACTTACATTAATGTGTGGGAATTCTACTTCTTTAATTACTTATTAAAATGTGTGCATATGATATTTATTGGGAAAGTAAAAGCTGTAAGGGTGTAGATAAACTCAGTTTATTAGACTTCATCTTGTAACTTTAAGAGCAAAAATACTCAAAATTTCTTTCAACATTTGTTTTCTTAGCATGATGAGAGTTTGGCAAATTCATGTGAATCCAGAAGAAACTGTTGATTGGAGGTGTACTTTATAGGTGATGTAGAAGATGGCTCATAGGTTTGCAGATCACTTATGGTGAAACTTTCTGGCCTTAATTATGTGAGGAGGAATGATTATTAGACATTTTACTTAACACTTAGAATTATACCACAGTCACTTTTAGAGCCAAGTTTGATAATGCTCCATGAATACATGTAATCTGATATGGCCTGAAATATTATTAGATATTCACGCCAGACATTTTTTTTATTTAGTATTGTTCAGGTATCATATGCATATTTTATCACTGAGAAAAATGTATAAATTAATTAAAATTAATACCTTACATTCTTTGAGAAAACATTTTACTTTGAAAGAGGCAGAACGCCAGTTATGGTGCACACACTTGTAATCCCAGCAATTTGGGAGGCTGAGGCAGGAGGATTGCAAATTCATGTTAGCCTCAATAAATTAACCAGGCTTTAAGCAACTTAGTGAGACCCTGTCTCAAAATAAAAAGAGGTGGGGACATAGCTCATTGGTAGAGTACCCATGAGTTTAATCCCCAGAATAAAACAAGACAAAACAAAAAAAGCTATGGTGGCAGAATAATTATAGAAAATTTTGAGTATTTTTTACACTGACGTTGTATTCCCTGAAGATGTGGTAATGTGGTGGTCATAGCTTTTTTATTTTTTGTCTTCTATTTAAGCTATCAGCGACTTGAAGCTCTTTAAACCTTGAAGGTTTGATAAGAGCAATTGAAAAGCTATGAACAAAGTTTTAACACTACTCCGTTTCAGCAAAGAGGGATTAATTAAATTCAATTCATAAATCTTCCAATGCTTGTATCAAGACTTCAGTGGTTTAGGACTGCTAAAGAGGTAAAGTATGTAACAGGAAAAATGCACTGTGTTTCTTCAGATGAAAGGGAGTGGAAATGAAAGACGACTGGCCAATAGATAACCTGTGTGGTCTATGACTGACCCACTGCAGGGTGGGAGGTGCAGACAGTCAGAGAGTTGAATGCACTAAATTTGATGCTCACTTATTGGTGTTTGACAGAATTCTTATGGGGGGGGAGATAATATTGTCCATCTCATTTAATCTTTATTAAGCCTTAGCTCAATACTATTGTACTTGAGCCATAGCATTGCTAAGCATCTCATTTATGTTCCAGAGTTGCATGGGTCAAAAAATAAAGAGCAAGAACAAAAAATAACTGTAAAGACAATTTAATTTTCTCAGTAATTACAATAATGGCAACATCAAACAGATGATATTTAAAAATTGCTTTACATGTAAGATTTTTAAAAACACAAAGATAATTACAGAAACCACACATATAACCTTTATCATTCTGAAAATAAAATAATTATATGTCATAATGTATGTGTATTCATATTTATGGGTTAAATTTTATATGTTTGATATTACCTCTGCAAAGATATCCAATTCTTAAAATTCAATAAAAGTCTGAGACAACAGGCTGATGGAAAACACCAAGAAATATATTTTAAGTATTATTTGCAAACATTAAAATTTTGTATTTTTAAGAATGAATTGTATTTTCTACTCTTACATACTAATTCTTTTTTCTTTCTTTTTACCTTTTTTTTGTTGCTGTTGATAGGTTATTCATTTATTTATGGTACTGAGAATCGAACTCAGTGCCTCATACATGCCAGGCAGGTGCACTACCGCTGAGCCCCAGCCCCATCCTAATGCATACTGATTTATTTCATATATTTCATCTCTATTTAATTTTATTTCTATCACTCAATAATGTTTGTTGAGGATTCTTCCCAAGTTTTACCAAGGGAAGACAGTTTTGAAAGAAAGTTGCTAGTATCCACGCATAGTTTTTTTTTTTTTTTTTTTGTACAGGAGGATTGAACCCAGGGTCACTTAACCACTGAGACATATCTCCAGCCCCGTTTTGTATTTTATTTAGAGATAAGGTCTCACTGAATTGCTTAGGGCCTCATGAAGTTGTTGAGGCTGGCTTTGGACTCATAATCCTCCTGCCTCAGCCTCCTGAGCCATGTATAGTTTTATAAAGATCCATAATGTTTTACTCAAAGAACAGTTATTTACTAATTAGCCACATCATTTTTTCTCCACCAATTTTTGTAAATCAAAATATTTTATTCAAGTGATATAGTTTCTCAATGAATAAATTCAATATAATATAGACTTTGGGGAAATTACTGATAAATGGGAGAAGAATATGGGACAGTCATTGCAATACAGCAGTGACAAATTTCCAGCTCTGCTATTTAAAAGACAGTGAGTTTGGAAAATTGCTAGTTTCCCTAAATCTCTGTTTCATCATTTCTAAATTGAAGATAATAATGATCCCTAGTTCACAGTGTTTGATAAGATTAGATGAGGCGACACATGTAACTTCTTTAGAATAATTCCTCACAATTATCTCTCATTAATGTTAACTCATTAATATTGCTATTATTAAAATTCCTAACCCACTGCTTGTGACTGAGATGGCCTTAACATTCCCATAAGCTTCATTTGACAATATGCTTCTTCCTGACTCAAGGTCCTTCTTAGAGTATTAATTTCAAAAAATTTGTGACTTTAACTTCTTTCTCTGCCCTTTTGATATGTAAAATTTTTTAAAGTATCCTGCCAGTTTTATAACCCAAAACTATGTTTCCCAAGGACCTTTGGTTCCATCCCTATAAAATGTAGCTGTCAAAGAAGATAGCCTTCATATTTCATAGTTTTTATAGAAAGTAAAAGCCAAACTTTAGTAGACACCTAGCTTCAAGTTGTAAAACTACCTCCTGTCTTGAAGATAGAAGTTTCTTTTTGGATAAAACCAATTAGCATAGACAGATGGTCTGTGATTCCCTCCATTCTAGCTCTTAAGAAGTCTCCTGACCCTTATTTTAGCAAAGAGAAGTCTTCAGCCTTGGTTTGTGCTCTGTTCACTATTGCTGGCAATAGGGATTTGAACAAATTCAACTTCCATTTGCTCATCTTGTCCATTGCAAATTTTTCTTTGATACTGAATGCATAATTAGCTCTCCCTATATGGTATTAGATGTTACTTTTAATGTTAAATAGGGATAGGAAGCATCACATTCCTTCTTTATTATCCCCTCAGCATTATTCTGGTCCAGATGACAATGAAAAAAAAATGAACAGAAATGCAAAAATGTGTAATATAAGAACAGAGCATATTGTACAGATCACAACGTAGGAGAAGAATCAGCTTAAGTTTGAGGAAGAAAGGATTTAAAAATAACATTAGTCTAGCAGCCAGTTATCAGGTCATGATTTGGAAACTAATGAGATCGGCTTAATGTCTTTTGTTGATTGCCTAGTAAGGACATTTTGAGGGGTCTGTGTGAAATGACAGGTAAAAATTGGATGTATTCTGACATTAGTGTATTTATATACATATGGATTAAGGTGAATGATACGATTAGAGCCAGGATGACTAAGTAAGAATTATAGCAGTTTGAAAACTTCTATAAAAACCTTGCTGTGAAAAATATGTTATTCAAAGTGAAGTTTATATCTAGAAAAAATTCCATATATGCTGAGATTTTGCTTTTATATCCCTTTGAGAAGAACAAAATTTTGTGAGAATCAAAGTAACAATCATTCCATTCATACAAATTATCTTAATAAACAGTACTATTGCATATTTCTATTCCAATACATATATAGATAAATGGATAAGAGCACTAGTGCAAATTAATACTCATTTGCAATACATTTGTAATAAGTAAGAAAATATCAACTACCCAATATAGAAATGGTGGCTTCAGGTGAATGGAGGAGGATATGAAGAATTTGTCATAGTCAGAATCTCCTGTCTTTATCATTGGTAGTTTCTCAATCTAAATTTCAATTACAAATATAGAGACAAGGACAAAACAGATAGGTGTGTAGTCTGCTTTATAAAGGTAAACTGAGAGTAGAGGACTTCTCTTTTTAAACTAGGACAAAGTCATAATACAGAAGCTTTCCCTCTTTCTTAGACTCAAAATGGCTAGCTAGACTCTGCCTTCATTCACATATTAGCATCATCTTTCCATTAATATAGTGAATACCTGAAATAAACAACTTAAAAAGTGGAAATATTTATTGATTTTACAGTTTTGGAGTTTCACTCCATGAGCAGTTGACCCCATTACTTTGGACCTGCAGTAAGGCACCACACCATGGTAGAGTGTGTGGTGAAGCACCCTGCTTGCCTCTTGGCAGCTAGAAGAAGAGAGAGGACAAATGACTATTGTCCCACCTTTCCCTTTAAGTGCGCCCCCACCTTTCTAAAACTTCCCACTAGCCAAGCCTCTTTAAAGGTTCTGCAGCCTTTTAGTAGTGCAGACTGAGGACCACGTCTTTAATACATGGGCCTCAAGGAAATAGTCCATATCCAAATAATAGTACCCATGAAAGACTCGCTTTCCAAGAAATGTTGGGAATTCTGTTTGTTTGCATACATCACAGATTTTAAAGAGCAAGAGAGGGACAAGTAGAGGGTGCAGAGCTGGGCAATGACAAGGGAGAAATTAATATCATGGCAAAAGGTACAAAAGGTTAAAAATCATATTTGGAATACAAAACAATCATATTGCTTCTGTTGTGACTCTAGATAATTTTCCTCTGAGGTAGTTAGAAGAATATTTTTAAAACAGCAGTACAAATGAATCACTTATACCTCCTCGGGGGGAGGTTTCTTGTTGATGTGCCTGTCCCTTACCCTCCCTTTGCCTAGCTAACTGGTGTATGCTTTACCACTCAGTTTTAGAACTCATTTCCTCCAGGAAGTCTTCCTTTAGCTCCAAGACATGGCCCATGATCCCCTATGTGTCTGCATAGTGACTTCACTTACTACATGCACCATCATTTCCTATTCAGAAAAGTTATTCAACAGGAGAAAGAAAGCATGTCAGATTGGGCAGAATAAGGAGTGGGGTTATGGTGCAGTCTCCAGGCCATTTGAGACTTGTTCTGAGTGTTACTTGAGTTAAGGTGAAGGTTTCAGACTTGTATTCAACTGTACAGACAAATCACTGGATGTAGGTTGGCTTGAGAAGAGTGTCTTTGGACCAAGTGGCCCTCCAAGGGTCATTGCTAGAGAGCTCTGATACCTGACAGCTGTCATCCAACCTCCCCAGCCCTTTCCTCAGCCTTAGAATGGGATCAGATTGACGAGGTACAATATTCCCACCACTTATCTAGATTACCTTGTTCTTTCCATTTCCCAACTCAAATTGTGCTAAGGCAGGAATCCAGGTAAGCTATTAATATTAATGTATTAGGCAAGACCTTCCAGTTAAATATGTTCTTATTATGATGTTTAGCAGCAGTGTTCCATAGGGTTTATTTCAAACTCACATTTCATCTACCTCAATTCCTTTTCAAGTTAGAAAGCTTAGTGTTGAAATACAATAAAAATAGGCATAGGAGATAAAAGAAAAAACAATAGGGAGATTAAAAGCCAACTTACAAAAAAAAATAAGAATAAAGCATCCAAAGCCTTTAGACTTTTTGACAATGTAAGTGCAGCTACTTCATCCACACCCAATAGCAAATGTATGCATAGAAAAAGCTCAAGAAAAAAGAATTTCTGTTTCACATTTAACAGAACAAGCAAGTTTATTTTTTAGTGTCCTTGTTGATACTTCAGGGACAGCTGCAGTGGGGAAAGGAGGAAATAGAGCAAGTTTCCTCTCCATCAGTCAGGAAAGGCACAGGCATTCAGACTTTTGCATCCAGGAAGGTTTTTCACTCTGAAAAGTTATTCATGTTCTCAAAGAGCTTCTACTTGAAAGAGTTTTATCAATTAGAATTTTCCATGTTAGAAATTAAAACTTAGAAATTAAAAAAAATTATTAGTTTACTTAAAATAACAGTAACCAATTTATTACAGGTTAACATAAATAAGAAAAGATGCCATAATTTTACAAATAGAAACTATAAAGATTATATAGTACACACACACACACACACACACACACACATAAATATATATACATATATATGTATATAATATACATATAGACAGTCTCTTAATGTTTGCCTTAAGAGAAGACAATAGACTTCTCACCTCCGATTTTTTTTTGGGGGGATGTGGTACCAAGGATTGAACTCAGAGGTACTCAACCACTGAGCCACATCCCCAACACTTCTTTACATTTAATTTAGAGACAGTTCTCACTGCGTTGCTGAGTGCCTCACTAATCTGCTAAGGCGGGCTATGAACTTGTGATCCTACTGCCTCAGCCTCCTGAGTTGTTGGGATTACAGCCATGTGCCACAGCACCTGGCACCTCCTATTTTGCTTTCAATCTTCTGCAGTTTTGTTCTTGATTGATGAACACAAAGAAAATCTAGTCTCACATAGATCAGTAGTTGAAGAGGAAGGATATCTTAGAAACTACAAAATATCTCTGGAATCCCTTAGAGATCCTCAGACTCTAGTTTAGAACCACTGAGCAAGTGTCTCCAAATCTCAGTAGCTTCCAACAAATGCCTCCCAAATCTCAAAGACTTGCTAGAACCAAGTCTTTTGCCAAAAATTTTATTTCTCTTTCACACTGAATTTCATGTGGATCAGTTATGGGCTTTTCTCCATGATGTTCTCATTCAGGGACACAGTCTGTCTGAACAGCTACTGTCTAGGTTTGCCCATCACTGGGGGGAAAGCAGAACAAATGTGAAAATGCCTGTATTAATTCTTAAAGATTCTGCTGGGAAGTGATTTTCCCCACTTCTGTTCACACTTCTTTAGTCAGAGCACTTACTTCAAAGAGGCAACAAGCATAATTTTTCTTCAGGGAGAGGCACTGGAAATTAGTGAACAGAACTCAGTTTACCATCTTAATTCCTCAGATGACCAAAAGATGCTTGTGAAAATGTATCTCAGACTATCTTTTAAAGAAACTATTACTTTGAAACAAATAGGTATTAAATGGTCATATTGTTAGATGTGATTTGGTTTCTGTGCTTTTTGCTTCAACCATTAAACAGGTATGAAATGCTACAGCAGATAGGCATGTTGTTTGTGTATAAAATAGATAATGATTTCTTTTTAAATTAAACATGAGGTTTTTTAAAATAAGAAATGTCTTTTTAGAAAATACAACATGCTCTAATTTAAATAACAATATTATAATAGAAATGACAACATTCATAGCTATTTACTGGGTACCATCTGTGTTGTATACTCATGGACTAAACTACAAGTTTTACATATCACCTGAATGAATTCTTACATGGATTCTGCTACCTGCAAGTGTGGACATTATAACACACAGCATAGTAAATACAAAGAAATATTTCAAAGGCAGTTAAAATGATTTGGATAAAAGAAGAGTTGGTCATTGTTATGATTTGGGTCTTTGAGGTTCGTCAACAAGCAGATGAATTAGGTAATGCAGAAATGTTCAGAGATGAAATGATTAAATTTATGGATTAATAATTTTAATGGAGTACTGATGGTAACAATAGGTAGATAGGACATGACTAGAGGAATTAGGTCACCTAGAGCATACCTTGGGATTATATTTTGTTCCTGGCTCTTTGTTTGCCTCCTGGATCCCATAAACTCAGAAGTTTTCCTCTGCCACACTTTTGTTCCCTTATGTTGCTGCCTCAGAACCTGCTGACCATGAACAGAACCTCTGAAATGGTAGCCCAAAATATGCTTTTACTACTAAAAGTTGGCTTTGCCAGGTATTTCAGTAACAACAATAAAAATGTTATAGTCATAATAATTTATTCAATTCAGAAATAAATCATCTTATGGATGTCAATAATTTTAAGAATATGGTTTTTCTTTCTCTGGAAAAGAGAGTAGTAGTCATTTGGTGTGATGGTATATTTACGAACATCAGGAATTTATTAGTTTTCTACTGTTGCTCTAACAAATAGTCAGATACTGTTGGCTTAAAACAACACACATATTTTCTTTTGGTCAGAAGGCCAGAAAGGTTTTTTATAGGCTAAAATCCAAGAGTCAGAGAGCTGAGTTCCTTTTGGAAATTTTAGGGTTGAATCCGTTTCTTCTCTTTCTCCAGCTTCTACAGGCTGCCTTCATGCCTTGTCTCTTGGCCTCTTCCTCTGTCTTCACAACATTTCAAACTTTGCTTCCTTCATTGCATATGTCTGGCACCTCTGCCTTCCTCTTATAAGGTATGATTACATTGGACCCACCAAAGATTATCTTTCCACCACAAGAGCCATATTTCACCACATCTGCAAAATCTTTTGCCATCTATGTAAGACAAAGTGTTTACATTTTTTTTCCAATTAGGACACGAACCTCTTTGAGGTCAAGGTTTGTTATTCTCTCTTTTATGTTTAAAGGGTTTAGGGATATTTATAAGAGCTTCAGATTCCTTGTGCAACCATAGGAGATATATATTTATAATTTAAATGAAAAATGTGCTATTTTGTACTCACAAAATTTGCTGAGTGCTGCTAAACACACTTCCTTCTTCCTAACTACAGATTGTATTCACTCAAGATTTTATTATGTATGGTTTTACCTAGTCAAAGTCCAGACTTCTACAACTACCATGATTTCTCCACAAAATTCAAATTCCCCTTCTCTCTCTCTCTCTCTCTCTCTCTCTCTCTCTCTCTCTCTCTCTCTCTCTTTCATTCTTTCTGGAATTTAACTTAGGGGCACCTTACCACTAAGTCACATCCCTGTAAGAGTTCTGTGTTTGGGATTGGGTCTCTGATGGCTTTATGACTATGGCATGCTTGATGGCTTGGAAGTTTCTGTGCAAAGACACAGAATGCCTGTCTGCTAGGAAAATTTCTGTGCAAAGACACAGGATGCCTAGCTACTTCATGAAGAGGCTCTCTTCTAGAGTCTTATTAGCCTTAACCTTGGTTGCAGTCACACAGCTTCTGGGAATAAAGAAACTCTCTTGTTAAACAGCCACAGTGTTTCACCAAGCTCTGTTGTACCTGAACCTGTCCACATAACAGTAACTTCAAATGATGGACTTTCCTGAGAGCTACACAAAGCTCCTAACATTGCACATTGCAACTATAGAATGTAATTGAGGAATAAGCTGCATAATGTTACTAACTCTGTAACCTGCCTAATTACACAATGAACAATAATGTACTATTGATGCCAATGATCTAATGTAACCTATTGATATAAATGAAGCTGTCAGCTTGGCCGCTCTGCCATTCTGCCATTCTGCCATTATGCTTCTGTGTCTTATCTCTGTCTCTCTTTTTTTTTTCTTATGAACTCCCAATTTTACCCCAAATGCAGATTGCAGAATCACGTCGGTTACACATCCACAATTTTACATAATGCCCAATTAGTAATTGTTGTATTCTGCTACTTTTCCTGTCTCTCTTTTTTATTTTCCTGTACATCTCCAGACTTTTTGATTTAGAGACAAGGTCTTAATAAGTTGCTTAGGTCTTTATTAAGTTGCTGAGGCTGGCCTTGAACATAAAGTTAGAAATGTCATTTATTTATTTAATAGATCATTAATACTGAGTAATATCTTATTTTTTGGGGGGGTAGGGGAAGCTATGTATGAAATGCTCAAGACCTGAAAATGACAATAACTACCAGAGGAGCAAATGTAAGCAGTAATTAAGTGGTGGCAACCTGAATATTGAATACTAGTATTTTATATAAAATAAAAATACTCAATTTAAAGAACAGATTTATATTCTTAGATTTCCAAAGCAAAGTTTTAAAAATTATGCCATTTTCTAAAACCTTTTGAAATGCTTACTTGCCTCTAAAATTCAGTGGTTCAGGAACCACAAATCCAGCGCAAAAAGCACAAGGCAGAGGAATCTGAGCACCTACTTCATGGTTTACCTTAATTATTTACTATACATAACTACAGATTTGAGTACCTCCCTCTGCTATAAATATTACATGTATTGAAGTTGATTAGTTGATTTAATGCCTGAATGAACATGGAAAAAAATAAGAAATCTTAGGAAAAAACCATCGTCAAATATACTGTCACAGTTTGAATCACATGAAGAAGGTGGGGGTGGAGTGATTATGCCACAGGACCAGATTATTCAAGTTTGGAAAGAAAAATTAATCATTTTTCTATCAATCCTTTATCTACTTGCATCTACTCAAACTATTTTGTAATTACCATTTAGTGCTCTCATAGGTAAAGGAGATACTTACATTCTTTCCTAAGTGTGCATGGTCATTTTGCTCCCTTCAAAAGACAGCATGGTTTGGCAGTGATGTGCACATATTTCTTCTGGCTTTTGTGTTTTCAGTGTAAGTTGCTAGCAATTGAAGAAAAGAGTATGGTGTAAATTTCTCCGAAAATGAAATATCTGTATTCTGAGGCTATAACAGAAGTTAGCAGAAAGGGACATTAAAATAGCTCATTGATGACATATCAACATTTAGAAGGGAAGCATTTTACTTATGTAGAATTTTTTTGAGATAAATAGCCGTTTCTTTGGTGGTGGTAAGGAACAGACTCCATCCTTGTTATTGAAACTGAATCCTTAGGGCCTGTTTATTGACTTTAGAAAAACAAACAAACAAACAAAAAATCCAAGAGGCTATCTTTTGATTAATTGAAAAAGAATTTGAAGCTTCAGTGGAGAATCCAAAGATTAAAGAGTGAGCACAGGGTAGCAAAGGAATATTACATTATTTTACGGTATGGACTATAAATATTTATCAGTATATGTACAGATATTTTATTAAAAAATAAAAATCTAGATAACCAAAAGTGATGAGGAGAGAGAGAAAAATTTGGACTAAGTTTTCTTCAATATCTGAGAGGTACAGTTGTCCCTGTTGAAATTTTGGACATAATAAGGTAGACTGTTATCCTTGTTGTTGTTTTCCTGCTGCTAATGATTAAGTATTTCATATTAGATTTTGTGACAAAATATCAGCTCACTGTATAGCACATCAATTGAGATTACATCTAGATGTAAATGTATAAAATCCAGGGAAACATGATTTAAATAAGTAAAAGATTTATTTGACATCACAGTAAAATGAGAACAATTTGAAGACAATTCTGAAAAGAAGCTCTCAAAAAATTTTTTGTCAGGGGCCCACACAAGTTATAATTTTTCTGCTCCATCGTTAGCATGTGGTCTTCACCAGGATGTATGTCAACTGTGCTGCTAATCCTAGAGGCAAAACCGTCCACACTTCAGAGAATAGAAGCAAGAAGCAAGAAGTATGAGGCATGGGGAAGGGAGAAGGAGACTAGACAGAATGCTAAGGCTATCACATTTTTAAAAAACTTTTCTTGGAAGCTCCATGCTTTTATTTCTCTTTGTCTCTGATTGGCAGAGCTGGATTTTCTGGAAGGATCTAATTGCAAGGTTGTTAGAGAAGGCCAGCCCAACAAGAATACCTGCAGCAAGTTTAAATTCATTCATTCTTGCTGTAGAAGGTATTGACAATATTCAATTAAAATCAGTATCATTATATGGTTCATGTTGAGTTGATGACAGAATATTAATGAAAGTAACAGATTGTTGGTGTTCTACCTTGAATGTTTTTAAAAGTATCAGAATATTTTTCTATTTAGTGATTTCTTGCTTCTACTAGTAAAGTATTGAGGCACAAAAATATTGATGAGTTTTCGGAAGAACTATGTGGTTAAGACTAGAATAATTAAAGAAACATTAATGAGTTGTCCAGATTGTGATAAAAATGTGAGTACTTTTTAAGTTAGTGGTAAATATCAAGAGTTTGTTCTGTAGGCTATGTTAGAAATGAGCTTTATATTTACTGTAAATTTAAGCTATGTATTCACATAGAATAATTGATAGAAAATGATCACTCTAGATGCCTTATTTTTAGAAGACTCACACTCTACTAAAAGGGAATTATCACACATGTGAATGCCAAAACACAATATTACTAGAAGGCCAACATATATTGACCTCAAATTATTTTCTTTTTTCCCATGGGGTTAATTAAATGCTTACTTTAGTGATAAAAGGAACTTGTGACATGATCTGACTTCCAAGACTTTGAGAGAGAGAGGAATAGGTCAGGAGGGCAATGAATAGAGAAATGAGGAGTCTAGATATACTTTTTAAATTAATTTTTATTGATGAATTATACAGAAAAATGGGATTCTTAGTTTTACATGCACATGATATAATTTTGTCCTTTTCATTCCCCACTATCTCTCTTTTTTCTCCCTTTCTCCTTCTACCTGGTTCCCTTCCTGTATTCTGCTGATCTCTCTTCTATTTTCATGAGATGACTCCCTCCACTTTTGCCCATTTTTTTTTGCTCTCTAGCTTCTGCATAATTGACAAAACAACCCTTGATTCTCTGAGTTTCTTAGTCTGGCTTAATTTGCTTAATATTATGCTCTCAAATTCCATCCATTTTCCTTCAAATGCATAATTTCATTTTTTATCATGTTTCCTTCTACATTTTTAATGATCATTATTATAGTTGTACATAGTGATGGAATTTGTTGTTACATCTGTATACAGGCACACGATATAACAATATAATTTGGCCAAAATCACTCCTCAGCATTTACTCCTCCTTCTCCTCTTCCTACTCCATCCCTTTTCTCTACTGACCTCCCTTTTATTTTCATTAGATTCCTGCCCCCACCCCTGCATCTTTGTTTTCCTTTTACCTCTGTAACTTTCACATATGAGAGAAAACATAGGACACTTGACCTTCTAGGTTTGGCTTATTTAGTTTAACATAATGCTCTTAAGTTCCATCCATTTTCCTGAAAATGGCATAATTTCATCCTTCTTTATGGTTGAATAAAACTTCATAGTAAATATATACCACATTTTCTTCATCCATTTATTTGTTTATGGACGTTTGGCTATAGAGAATTGCACTGCTATAAACATGGGTAGGTATGAATTACTATAGAATACTCACTTCAGTTCTTTTGGATAAATACCTAGGAGTGGGATAGCTGGGTCCTGTAGTTGTTCCATTTCTAGTTTTTTGAGGAACAAATTTACAGTCTCACCAACAGTTTATAAGCATTCATTCCCCCCTCCCAAATCCTCACCAGAAATAATATTATGTGTATTCTTGATGATAGCCATTCTACAACGTTCTTATTGTGTCATTTTGACTAAAAGTAACACAACAAGGATGCTGAAGAGTTAAAATTCAAATGAGATCCGTTACAAGGTCTTCCAGAATTTAGAGGTTACCGGTATGAATCTTTGTGACAAACTCCCCAATAATATATTTCTGCTTGAAGAATTTAAAACATGTCTCTTTTGCTTTTGAATTATTTTTTGTAAGAGTTTTGCTCATCTAACTTAGCAAAATCATGCAAATACAATGAGATAAATGATGTGCTCTCTGGTTGGCAACATGTTGAGATTTTTCATCTCTAATTCTGTTATCTTATGGTTATCATGTCTTCTGAATTATATATATACACTGTCAATTACATTAAAAACCTTTCAATAAATTATGCTTAGGACCATGGAAACAGTGAATCTATTCTGAGTTAATGTGATATTCTCTCTTCATTATCTCTTATTGGTTTACAGGGGAAAAGTGGCCTCAACCTTTTGCTAAGACATATGATATGAGGGACCATCGGCTTGAAATGGGAATTCTGTTTACCTAAGTAAGCAACAAATAAACTAGCCCAGATGCCTTAGGATTGACATCTGGTTATTAATCTGTAATATACAAATGCTCTGAAATTCATTGTGATCTAAAGAAAAAAGTCTCTGCTGGGGCATGTCTTTCTATCTTGCCATTGTACTGGCAAGATCACCCCAACTAACATCCTTGCTCTGATCTCCAGGAGTAATGGAGCCTCCTTTGTGATCTGTAGAAGAAAAGTGAAAAATATAGGAAGGAGCAGGTTAGTTTCTGTTTCTTTCTTTTTTTCTTTTATTTTCTTTTTAGTTTGAAATAAAAAAAAACTTATAAAAGCTTCAAGAACATTACAAAGAACTTTTTCTCAGAACAGTTTTGGGGTAAATTGGGAACAAGACACCTCATTACCCTCAAATACTGAGTTGATATTTCAACAACAACAACAAAAAAAAGGTGGGGGGGAGGACAGGCTTTGCTACATGATCACAGTATAACTATCAAAGACAGAAAATTATTATTGATATTTTATTATTTTAAAAACCACAGACCCCATAAATTTCTGCCACCTAACTCAATGATAACCCATTATAGCCAAAATATCCAGTTGAAGATCACACTTGACATTTAGCAGTGCTATTTTCTAGTCTCCTGCAATCTGTTGATTTTCATGACTTTGTCGCTTTTGAGGACTTCAGTTCCATTACTTTGTAGATTGCCTCACAGTTAGGTCTGTCTGATGCTTTTCATGAATATCATTCTTCTATAAGAAAAACCTTTATTTTTTGCTTCTGTTTGTTCATTTATATCAGTATGGACTAATAGATTCTTATTTTGTTCAACAAGTTATAATCTGTTGTTATTCATTCCTTTGTTGCTAAAATATGTGATTTGGTCAGCTTGAACCCCCTCAGGCTGGGTTTTGAGTTAATTTATTTTGTTTCTGTTTTTGTTTTGATATGTCTCTTTCATTCTCTAAGTACTTCCTTTTTGTTTAGCATAGCAAGCTGTCCTAGGCTCTTTGTCCTTTCTCTGCCCTGGCCTCCACACAGCCATTTCTGCAGGAAGCCCTGAGCCTTTATAGTGCCGAATGCTCTTCAAAGACTGTGCTCTTCTAAGGCCATGCTAGTCAGTCGATAAAACTAAGAAAGACATCAACACACACCTACACTTGCGCGCACACACACACACACACACACACATACACCCATATCCTTCTTCTTATGTCCTTATTTATTTAAATATCCCTATAGATTAATAACCATAATTTCATATTTATAATACTAATTCCAGTAGATCTTTCTATCTTTTAAAAAAATCATAATTTCACACTAATGTCCCCCGTTTACACCAATACCTCCAATTCCAATCCACACTACTTAATGCATCTTAGTTTTCTTATTTTATACATTTGTAATTTCTCCCCTCAAGAAATAACAACAACATAGCTTCTTTTACCTACAGCATATTACCTATTGGATGCCATCTTTACGTAACCATACCCCCGTTGTCATTGGTGCCCTTTTCCTTGAGCAGGCACCTCCAGATCTGAGATGGACTCTGACCTGCCCCAGGATGCCTCTCATCACTTCTCTCCTCCCCCTTGGACACTTGCTCAGGCACTGAGACCCCACACTGGGCTGCTTTCCGTGATTTTCCTCCCTCTCTGGCTTTGATAACATATTCGGAGTTTCTGGTGTACTTCTTCCCAGATGTCCTTTGCTCCACTTGGGTTTAACCCGCAGAGACTAGATGAGCCCTGCCGAGGTCCTTCTCTCACACCCCCAGTGACTCCTCTCTAGCCCAGGCCATACTATAGTTTTTAGATAAATGTTAGGAAAGAAGGAAAGGAGGAAGGAAGAAAAATGAAAAGAAATACAGGAAGAAAAGAAGGCAGAAACAAGCCAGTATTTAAAAGTTTAGAAATACCCATCTTTTTGTTATAGATATAAGTGAGAACACTTTCCCTCCTACATTCAAGGGTGCTTATTGTTTCATCTCTTTAAAAGCAAAATTGAACTGGAGGTTTCTGAAAATAATAATCGTGCTTAAAAGGTGGTAGTTTTATAATAAATTGCAAAGTATGTGCAGCAGAAGAATTTTAATCTGCATCACCATCTCTGAGGTCACCTTCAGCTGTGTTATTATTATAGGATTCTTAGAGGAGAAATAGTTACAGCATATGATGAAGGTTTAAGAAAATGTCTTACATTGTCAAGGATTAGCTATGTGGTTGTTTTTATTTTTGGTTTTTGTTTCTCTCCAGAAAACAAATAGGAAAGAAGCAGAAAGAGAAGGCACAAAATTGTTATTATTCTGGTTTGGGTGTATAGGTTATTATAATTTTGCTCTCTCTTGTGATGACTCTATGATACATGATAGTTAGCAGAAATCAAAGTGTGACCTGAGTATGTTGGCAATGGTGACAGGTCACAGACACTGACTGTCTCTGGTGATCTTGGACTGAATGAGATTTTTGCATATTTTCAATTTCTAATTCTCATGCACTTGGATCAAAATCATCATATTTTAGGCAAATATGGTCAATGTTCTTACACAGTCAATATTTATGATGCTAAGCCTGTGTCAAAATGACTCTAAATCATCTTATTTGGCCAAATATTTTATGTAACAAGCTCAAAATTAAGTTCAAATATAATTATTGTGCTGAGGAAGGGAAAACATCCAAAAGTTATTAGTTTATGCTTTTCAAAACATACACAAGATATCCAAGCACCATGATAACAGGCAGTAACTAACAACTTATAACTTGAAAAGTATTATTTTTAACATTTTTTATTTGCATAGGTTCACTTTTATGTTTACATCTACTAAGAGGGTTATTTCTTCATGCAGGTCATTTAAACATGGTTCCTCACATGTAGGTAATTCTAGAAGAGAAATAGTCATAGTAAGTAATCACTTTCCTGTTAAAAGGAAAGTGGCCTCCTACAGCATGTTAGATAGATATTGCGGTGATCACTCTTTATCTATCTATCTACTATCTATCTATCTATCTATCTATCTATCTATCTATATCAACTGTCTTTAGTAGGGCAGCCTGTCACAGAGCCTGCTCCTCAGTGTAGAAGTATTGACCAAAGAAGGAAGGAGATAGGAAAATGTCAGCCATGTAACAAAGAGTTAGAAAGTGAAAATTATTTGTACATAACTATGATTTAATTTAGTCAGTTCTTGTAGCAAGGACTTTTATAGCAAGCTTTCCTTTTATATTAACAAATAAATATCAAAAAAAGTTCACTTGAATAATACCTTCTGATAAATTTGAAATATCATTACTTCTAATGTGGACAATAACATATGATATCTAATAATATAGAAGACAAGTTTAATGTCAATTTGGTTTTTTGGTTTAGATACCTGTTGGTAGACTGTTTTCATTGCCTGGTTCAGCTTAAGATTTGTGTACTTATCCTAGGAATCCAATAATGTTGCTAGTTTCTATGTTATTTGTTAAGATTTTAATTAAATTAAGTTATATTACTTTTATTCTGGTTACATGAAAACCCCTTGGATTTACATACTGTTTTTCCTTTGTTTCAAATAATTATTTTCTTTTATTAATAGTGCTAGTGTTAATGAACAGTTTTATTTTTTCTTTTCAATAAGATATGAATAGCATTGTTAATCATTCCAGTTTCACTTATTCTTTCTTCCTGTTGTCAAAATAATTTTGACTTTTGATCTGTCATATCTCCATAGCTCCAATATCATCAATTGTTCCATTTGCCTTGCACTATAAATCATTTCCCCCATTATCTTCTTCATGTGTCTGATTTGGCTTCCTCCACTGTTGAATCTATTCTTTGTTGTTTCTGACAGTATTCATCAAGGTAGTTCTTCTGTTTTCCTCTTTTCTAGGATTCACCAAGTCCCTGTTCTGTTCCTCATTTTGACTGTGTATACAATGTGCATAATTTTCTATTATTAGAATTTCTATCTACAGAATATTTGCATAATTTCTGGATTTTTATCATTTAAATAATTTCTATTCAAACTTGATATTGGGAAAAAATGTGGTATGGATTTATTTTTGACTTCTCTATTTGTGGGGGTATACTTTGAATTCTCTATTTAGACCTTGTGTTAAAGTATAAGTTGACCCACAACTAATTTTGCCCAGTAGAGCAAATATCTCTTACTTTTTATTGAATAGCTTTCAGATTTTATACTAGCCCTTCTTGTGGGGTGCCCAGACATTTGCATAAAACACAAGGTTGAAGGGAAACATTATAAATTGATGGGCTTTAATTGTCTGTTGTTTGTATTTCACTCCCTGTAATCTCATTTCTTTTTTCTTAAATTTATGTTTTAGTTGACATATAAAAATATTAAAATGTGCATACCAATGGAGTACCACATAATATTTTGACACATGTACTCAATTTATGATGGTTAAATCAGGTTAAACATATCTACTCAAACATGTATCATTTTTCTTTGGCAAAAAAATTCAAAGTCCTTTCCTCTAGCTTTTTAAAGTGTCCATCCCATTATTGTTATTTATTGTCACCACTGTGCCATAGTACACCAGAATTTCTTGCTCCTGTTTAACTGTATCTTAGCACCCATTGATCATTCTTTCCCCATACCTCATGTCTATTCTCCCCATTTTACTGCCATTCTGCTGTCCATTTCTATAAGATCAACATTTTTACATGAATAAAATCATGTGGCCCTTGTCTTTCTGTGTTTGGCATACTTCACTTAACATAATCTCTGGTTCCATTCATGTTGCTGCAAATGACAAGAGGTCATTTTTTTTATGACTGAATAGTAATCCATTGTGTATGTGTGCCAAAATTTAGGTTGTTTCCATTTCTTAGTTATTGTGACTTGTAATGGTATGAACAGTGGCCGATATCTCTTCTACTACTGACCTCATTTCCTTTGGATATATACTCAATAGTAGGATTGCATACAGTAGTTATGGTTTTATTTTTTCAATGACCCCCATACTGTTTTCCACAATGACTGAACTAATTTACATTCCAATGAATAGTTTGCAGTGTTTCCATTTCCTCTACACTGTCACAAGTGGTTGTTTCCTTTGTTCTTTTTGGTACTAGTCCTAGTTACTGGAATATGGTGAGATTTCTGGAATTTTGACTAGCATCTCCCTTAAGACTCATGATACTGAACATTTTTTCATGTAACCATTAACTACTTTGAGTAGAGCTTCGGATGAAGCATTGAAGTACCTAATAAAAATTATTTGGGGATTTTGAAATGCAACATGTAATATAAGTTTTGTTCTTAGTTTCCAAATGAAAAATTTAATATACACTGTTACTGAAAACTATGTAAGTTGGGCCTCTACAAAAGTGATGTGGAGATACATTGTGAATGGTGTAAAGAGGATCACAGGAGCTGGGAGAAGACTTGAAACAACTTTTGAGAGGCTAATCACATTGGGAGTAAACCTTTTTATTTTATTTTTAAAAATCACCTTACTGAGATATGATTATCATATAAAAACAATACATATTTAGTGAGATTGGAGATAAAGTCACATAACCATCACAATATATACCATAAATCATATCAATGTCTCCCAAAACTTCCTCCTGCTGCTTTTACTATTATTATTAATAAGAACACAATATTATACTATCTTCCTTGCAAATTTCAATACAATATTGTTAATTATAGGCATTGTGTTGTACAGTGGATCTCTAGGAATTATTCTTCTTGTATAACTGAAACATTGTTCCCCTTTACCAACACCTCTCCATTTCCCCTTCCTTCCAACCCCTGGCAACCACCAGTCCAAGTCCTTTGATTAGTTTGACCCCTTCAGATTCCTTGAATAAGTGATATCAGGTAGTATTTGCCCTTCTTTCTGGCTTGTTCCAATTAGCATATTGTCTACCAGGTTCACCCATGTCATCACAAACGACAGAATTTTCTTCATTTTTGAGATTGAATAATATTCTATTTTATATATGCCATATTTTTTTCATCCATTCATCTGTAAGTGAACATAGATTTCTTCCATGTCTTGGTCATTGTGAATAATGCTGCAATGAATATGCGAGTACAGATATCTCTCTGCATTCCCACAGGCTTCAATTCCTTTGGGTATACAGCCAGAAGTGGGATCACCTAATCATATGGTATGTCTATTTATAATTTTTTGAGGAAAGTTCATATTGCTTTCTATGATGGCTATACTAATAATGTACATTCCCACCAATATTGTGTAAAGGTCTCCTTTTCTCTATATCCTCAATGACACTCATTTTTTAAATGTATTGATTCCATCCATTTTGATAAAATTATATTAGCATGGAATATATCTTATTCTAGTTAGGCCCTCATTCTTCTGGATGTACATAATGATGGAATTTGCTGTGTATTTTCATATATGTACATAGGAAATCAGCTTTTTAATAGTAACTATCCTAACAGGATATGAGACATTTTATCACTGTAGTTTTGATTTGTATTCCCTGATGATTAATGATGTTAAGCCCCTTCTTTAAGGATTGCCTGAATAATTTGACTCCACTAAGTTATATTATAGATATTCTGATTTGGGAAGATAAGATTACTTAATAATGTTTATCACACTGATTATTAAAACTAGTGAATAATAAACTTCTAAAATCCTAAATATTTGGGGGAAGAAAAGTAGAATAGAAATGTATGTATGCTTTGTGTTCATGCATTTCTAATATATGTATGTATGTTTTGTTTCTTGCAAAATAATTTAGCATTTTGCAAGAGAATTTTATTATATAAAAAAATAGTGTCTGAACTTCAAATATACTTTCAGAAAATGCTTTTAGACTAGAATAATGGAAAAAATAAAATTCTGGAAAAGCAATTCAAATTAAGAGAAAAATATTAAGGATAGGAGAAAATAACATGATCATGCTCTTTAATTATAGAGGAATGGATATAGAAGAAAATAATATATAATCTTTGGGTTTTTTCATAATTCAATTAAAGATAACGAGAAGATATGAAAATCATTCTGAATTTTTGATAGTTACCAAGAGAGGTGGTTCTCTCAGAGTTTTGTCAAGGGCCTCAAGTAAGAATTCTTAGTTCAAAATATTTATAACACTAATGTTGGAGGGGAAATGGTACTCTACTGTGTGCAAATGAACAACTTGACTTTATAGTTTCCCTTCTCCCTGAATGGGTTTACTTTCTTCTCTGCCTTTAGGGAAAAAGTCTGACAGATGCCCACTAGTTTTTCTATAATTAACAGGCAGTAAATAGTTACTTATAGGCACGAAAACCATGATATTTCAATAATTTAGAGTGGTTGGCCTTGAGTATTAGTCAATATCTTCAATTTCATTGAAAGGTAGCTATTGGAACAATGGATTGCCAAAGATTTCTAGATCCTTTTCTAGGTCTATGTACACACTCTGACACCTCATTTTGGAATAGAGGAGTACTTTCCATCTTTAAACACAAGGTGTCATGTTTTAATATCTTATTATTTGTATAATTAGAATTTGGTGTTTGAAGAAATAGTAGTAGCCAAAATAACAAGCTTTCAAGCTCTTGTAATAAAGAAAATAGCAGCAGTCTTTAAAGCAGAGATCTCAAAAGCATGATGGTTTTAAAATCCTGATGCTAAAGGTAAGGTGAAATATTCATATTTTTAAAATTCTGCCATTAACTGTCAGAGAAAATAATAGTTTGTGTTATGGGTTAAGGCAAAAAATATATGGAAAGATACATAGAAGCATAATTTCTATATGATAAAATGTGAATCAGAATTCACAGATCAATATGTATTCTGAGGTCTGTTCTGCTGCAGGCATTTTGTTTATTTAAATCTTGTTCAAATTGTGTCTTACATCAGTGCTTTAAAGGATAATTATTTAACCCATATTACTTTGGTTGTCTACTAATGAGCTTATGTTTCAAAATAGAGAATAGAATTCTAATTTCTATTTATCATAATTAGATCCACTAAAAAAAGATTTATTGATCTTAAAACTTTCAGGCATGATGTTTTATTATTGAGATACTTGCATCATACTTTGAAATGTGTCAACTAGTTTAAGTGTGGTCTCAGTATGAATCAGTCCATCTATATATCTGTCTATCTATCCATCCATCCATCCATTTGTCCATCCTTCCTAGTTTTCTTCTGCCTTTTGTTAAATCCTAGGATTTATGCTATAAATCTCTCTATTGGCTGTGAATTCTCTTATACAATGATTTAGATTTTTCAAGCAGGACAGAGGCTCATTTGAGAAAGCAAAGTAGTTTGATTTCTTCACTGATTTCCATTGCTAGTATCACTCAAGATACAGAAATATGCAGTGTGATTGATCAGACATATGAGGTAATATGGAGAGAAAGCTAACTCAAGTCCTGTTTTTTCAAAGGAACATATTCTTATCATTCTCTTCTACCTCTGTCTCTCTTCTCACTGAACTCTTGAAAACTTTAGAACACATTATCCTTTTAAGGCATTTAACTAAATGTGTGCATATTTTCTGCACATATTTCCCATATTCATATTCACATGTAGATGAATAAATATCTATGCATATATATAATTCACATATATGTAATACACATATATATACACATATATACATATGTGTATGTACATATATACACATACTAGCCTTTCACCTGGATTTCTCATTTCTTAAAGAAAAATTTTGTTAAATTTCTTTTTATTGTACACAAGAAAAGTAGAATAAACAATAAATATTTGTGAATCAGTGAGTAAGTTTATTTTTGCACTCCAAAATTCATCAGGACGACCTGGAAGCTTCATGAATTCTTAACTAGAGGTATAGCAAAGTACACACAGAACTACTATGGTGGTAGGGAACAAAAATAGTCAGTCCATGTCATTAATGCACTTGTATACAAGCAAAATATTAAAATACATAGGTAACAAAGATTTCAATGTTAACATTTAGGCCAGGTCTTATAATTGCATATTTTCCTTGTTAGTATCCATAAAAATAAGTGAGAATTCCGTGTGAAAAAGTTCCAATTAAATTTTTGTTATATTGGAAAATAATAGGCACTTTTTTGGTAAAATTTCTTTGGTGTTTATTCTAGTGTTTTTGAATTGAATTGAAACCTTTGGTTAGATCTTTCTGAAAAAATTACGAACCTAACCAAGACAATGTATTAACCACAGTTTATGTCTGTTGAGAAAGTATAATTGATGAGATAAAGTGTTGCTTCAAATGATATGTTTAAATGACATTTCCATATTTGGCTCCTGTGTTAGGAAAGGATCCCCAGATTTAAATAATCTGTCACTGTTTCTTATGTGTAAGCATGTCAATACTTGTGAGGAGCTCCAGCTGGTAAGCACTTAAGCTATTTGTTCTTTTCAATCTATGATTCAGGGCTGAGAAATACTAAACCAGTGTGACAGAGGACAGGGTTTTAATTAAATGATACTGATAAGTCACTCTGTTTTCTTAGAGTTCTTTGTAAAAAATCTTCTTAATTTAGCTTTAGTGTTTAAATGTATAACTATATTCATTGTAACTCTAAATTGCGTCAAAATTTTTACCTCAATTGTTTTCTACTTATTGTAAAATACCTCCTTTAGCATTTCTATATCCTTTCAGTCAGCTTTACAAATTTTCAGATGTTTATAGAGAACAACTCTTTACTGTAAAATAATTTTTGAAATATTATAAAAGAAAAAAAAACTTACAAAATTAAATTTAACTAGAGCCTTATAGGATTTAGAGGACATTTTGCTACTGTTTTGAGTGTCTTTTAAACCTCAATTTTAGGACAATTTCAGATGCCTTTGATTAGGTACAACTTACTTATCAGAATTGCTCTGAAAAACAATCCTATAATAAGCTCTAAAATTAATAATAAAAGGAGCCTTCCCATTTACTAAAAAAGTACCAATACTTGAAGACATCTAAAAAAATAAATATGTGATTTCTGAACACCTATTAGATGCGAGGTAGTCTTCAACATTAAACATTTTAATCTTCATGCCAGCCCCATTGTATGTCCTTCAGAGATGTTGAAACTGAAAGGATTATGTATCTTGCCCAGAAGTGTACAGGTAGGGCTGGGACGTCAGTCTAGTTTTCTGATTCACAGTCAGCTTCCTGTTAAGGTGAGATTGCAATAAATCACCAAGTAGATCTTAAAGCAGGAGACAGAAACTTAATTCACCAGCTGGCAGCCCAGATCCACCAGTTGGCGGGCCAATAGGTAGGCTGCAAATCTGCCCCCTTTCCGGGTTTTGAGTACACCTTTTATAGTCCAAAACCATATTAAAGCATAAGTGGCTATGATTCAAAACCATAAACTAATGTCATGAGATCTAAAATCATAAACAGAAAAGAGAGTGGGCCAAAACATCCCTAGTTGTGTACAAGTTAAAGAATGATTACTAACATCTAGACAGTCAATCTCTGACAGGGCACATTGTCCAAGAAAAATGGGAACCAAAGAGAGAACACTTTTACATTGTAAAAGAATTGCCATTTTGTGTTGCCAAACATGCTATGGTAAGCAACTGTTGATGGGTACAGAGGTGGGGCTTACCATGAGAGAAGCGTTTCTTACATGATGTGGAGTCTCAGGGCAAAATGGAGTCTGTTTGGTCATTGCCCTTATAGCCTGGGGCATAACATTCCCTTCTCCTTCTCTAAATACTGCCTGGATATTGCATGATAGGAATGTGATAAGGGTTTTTTTTTTTAATTCCTGTAGTTTTCTCATTGACATTGCATTTCAGAAAATTTTATTTTGCTTTTGTTTGTTAAGAGTGAAAGGGGTCTAGATAAGTAGTCTAAATATAAAAATAAATTCGGGGCATAATCCCTGGAAATGTAGGGTCAGAGGAAGAGTAGTACAAAGTTTACAAAAAAACAAAAGACACAACTGTGTTTGAGAATAACTGAGCAGATTATTAGTTTTTGAACCACAGAAATAATAATGGACCAGAGGACAAGAACTATTGCTATCAGTTTACTATAAATAAAGGTACGAAATAATATTTTATCAGCTCAAACAATGAAAAATATGATAAGACTGATAGAAGATTGTCATTTTTTCATCAATTTTTTTACTCAATAAAAATGTATCCAATTTTTAAAATTACTGATTCATTTAATCAATGACAAATGCTATGCCTATTTTACTAACCCATGGTTACAAAAATGACATAGAAGAAGGAAAATACAGTGAGAACAAATGTGTATTTTCTAGTTTGATTGACATTCTACACTGAGGTACATATAGGAGCTGTCAGTTGGGCAACTGTGATATAGCAAGGGATAAAACCTCAAATTATATATTATATTATTATATTTATTTAATGTTATCTGAAATTTATAGAATATCATTACAGCAGATGCTTCTGCTCACAAGTATGTGGGCAATGACATTTAGAAAACAGATATATTTGAATGTGATTTTTTTGTAGCACAGAATCCATTTAATGTGTATTCAATAAGAAGGCTAAACAATTAGAAAAATTGATAATGGGGGACAGGGCACATTTGGGGTATGGCTCCAAGATAAAAACAAAATAGAAAACTGTATTTGCAAATTTACCAGTAAAAAGCATTCTAACCAAACTTAGAATAAAGTAATATGTAAATTATAATGACCATATGTGCTTTATAATATATTTCCTGCAACTGCAATATGTGTCTACTATTTAACATCCCCTTCCTCAAATCAACAATAGATATGCCATAGGAGGCATAAAATGGTTCCTTTTGTTGGAGATTATATCAGAAGACAGTTTTTAAGATGTTTCATTTAAAGATTAACTTTTTTTAAAAGTCATTTCTCCTTTTCTCACTTTCTGCCATGTACGGAATATTAACTTGGTACTTTTCTTCCTTGGTTTATATTGAGGAAGAAGGACTGGGAACTGAGTCTACAGTCTCCTCTTCCATAAAACAATAGATAGCAAGCCCTTTCACTTCACAAGGAAAATAAAGGTGCTGGGAACTAAGCAGTACTTGAAAGGGAGCTAACTATGAAATGATTTTGTAAACCATAGTTGGTCACATAGAAATTAGATTTGGATCTTTCCAAGTCTAGAAGAAGAGAGACTAAATGGAGGTATTAGGAAACTGGCAGAATGGTATAGAAAATACCTTGATAGGCCATGGACTGAAAGCAGTGTTTTAAATGACCATGCAGAGGAGTCATAATTACATGCATCAAAATGGTTACTTTAGTATATAGATCTCCGGCAAAGAGGACCTTATCCACAAAATTTAATCTATGAAAGTTTTTCCAGCTTTCAAATACTCGAGGACAGGTTATAACTGTACAAATCAGGTAAGAATTTTCCTGCTTTCCTAGCTTCTCTGAGTTTGACTTTCTTGAATTCTAAATATAAATGCCATCATGTGGTATTAGTCTTTCTATGTCTGGTTTATTTCACTTGGCATGAAGTCCTCCAGGTTCATCCATGCAGTCAGAAATGACAATTCCTTTTATTTTATGGCTGAACAATATTCTTTTGTATATATGTACCATATTTTCTTTATCCACTTATCTCTTGATGAACACTTAGCTTGATTCCATACCTTGACTATTGTGAATAATGTTGCATGAACATAGAAATGCAGATATCTTTTGACATAGTGATTTCATTTCCTTTAGATATATACTTAGTAAGTAATAAGATTGCCAAATCATCTGTAGTTCTACTTTAGAAGTCTACTTTCATTGTTCCACATGTGGATAACTAATTTGTCCAGCACTACTAATTCAGGACACTGTGGCTTCCCCACTCTGTTTTCTTGGCTACTTTGTCAAAGATCAGTTGACTACAAACATGTGATATAGTTTCTGGGTCCCCTCTTCTGTTCTATTGGATGGTGTGTCTATGTTTACGATAATTACCATGTTGTTTTAGCTACTATACTTTGTAGTATATTTTGAAGTCAGATAGAATGATGCCTCACATTTTGTTCTTTTTGCTAACATTACTTGTTTGTGGTCATTTTCTTAATAAAAAAAAATTTAGATGTTGATGTACCTTTATTTTACTCATTTACTTATATAGTGATGCTGAAAATTGAACCCAGTGCTTCACACATGCTAGGCAAGCACGCTACCACTGAGCCACAAGCCCAGCTCACATTTTCTTAATTTTTAATATGACATTTATTATAAATTTCAGCATGCATTTTTTCCCATTTCTGTGAAGAATGACATTGGTTTCGATTGGTATTACAATGAACTTGTAGATTGCTTTGGATAGTGTGGCTATTTTAAAACTATTAATTCTTCCAATCATGAACTTGGAGTATTTTTAAAATTTATTTGTATCATCTACAATTTCTTTCATCAGTGTTCATTTTCATTAGAGATCTTTTATTTTCTTGGTTGAATTTATTCCTAGGCATTTTACTTCTTTTGTTTGGTTATTGTAAGTAGGACGGTTCTCTTTATATTTTCTTCAGGTAGCTGACTATTAACATATAAAAACACTACTGATTTTTGTGTGTTTATGTATCCTGCAACTTTACCAGTTTCTAAATTGGGCTATTTGTTTTTTATTATTAAGTTATTTAGATTTCCTATGTATTTTGTATATTACCTCCTTATCAAATATTTGGCTTACACACATTTATTACCATTCTGTAGGTTATCTCTTCAGTTTGTTGATTGTTTTCATTGCTGTGCTGAAGCTTTTTAGTTTGATATAACCATATTTGTTTATTTTGAAATTTGTTGCCCATACTTTTAGGGTCATGCCAAAGAAAACACTGCCCAGTCCACTGACACTGAAGTTTTCTCCAAGTTTTTCATGTAGTGGTTTTACAGTTTCAGGTCTTACATATACATCTACATCTTTAATCCATTTTTAGTTGCATTTGGCATATGGTGTAAGATGGTCTAATTTCATTCCTTTGTACGTGGTTGTCTAGTTTTCCCAGCACTATGTCCTTTCCCCATTGTGTGTTCTCGGGGCCATTTTCAAAAAGTCAATTGACATAAATGCGTGGATTTGTTTCTGGGCTTTACATTCTGCTTCACTGGTTTATGTATTTTTTTTTTTGAGAGAGAGAGAGAGAGAGAGAGAGAGAGAGAGAGAATTTTTTAATATTTATTTTTTAGTTTTCGGTGGACACAACATCTTTTTTATTTTTATGTGGTGTTGAGATTCGAACCCAGCGCCCAGTGCATGGTAGGCGAGCGTGCTACCACTTGAGCCATATCCCCAGCCCATTATGTATTGGTTTTTAATGCAATTTTTAATTATTACAGCTTCTAGTAGATTTGATGTCAAGATATTGTGATGCTTTCAGCTTTGTTATTTTTGCTCAATATTGCTTTTTGTCTATTTGGGGTTATTTCCCTAATTTTTAACATGCAATTCTATTATAAATATTTGACCCAGTTAAAAATACTTTGTAGTTCACAACAATAACCCATATACATGTAGTCAGGTAAATAATTTATGAATTATTTCTATATTTTATTGGAATTTTATCCACAGGATCTTTGATTTTTAGTCAATAGCAAGAATGGTTAAAGATAGAAAGCATTGGACACAAGTTCAAAATATGGTAAATTCTTTTTTTTTAAATTTTCTCTACTGTCTTTTTTTAAGTGTCCTTGGACCAAGTTTATACATCTAAACCTCATTAATTTGCTGAGTGCCAGTCCTAATTCAGAGCTTAATTATCATAATTTCTAAGTATCAGAGGATCAGTGGGATATTTTATTTTGTCCCACTTCTGTCCCACAATTTTAAGAAGCTTTCTTTTTAAATTCTCCACTATTTGCCCCTAAGCTCAAATGTTTTGGTTGGTTAATATGAGGATTGACAAGATTAAAATGCCTGGCTTCAGCTAGTAACATTACCATAAATATGCATGAATGCATCCAAAAGCTAATTGTTCCTGAGTATAAACTCCAAACCATTTTAGAGAACAGATGGTTATTGAGATTGACTAGCAAAACTCTTATCTTTTAATTTATGGATGATATGTATGTCTACTATGGTGTAGTGAGATAAACTGACTTGAAAATATCCCATGTATTTATATTTTTTCAAGGATCAAAATTTGAACAAATTGTTTTCAAAATTACATATAAAAAATCTTATGTCTTTTGCAACACTTCTTTATCATCTTTTTCTTATCTATCAACCATGGTTTGTTGCTTAGTCCTAAGATAGTTTCACACTTCATTTCCTTTCTGATGAGAATTATATTTTTTTACTCATATTTCCTAGTATGATGTAATCCTATTATGTCTTACATTAAATTTAAAAAAAAATAGTTCTGATACATTTGATTAACAGTTTTGATGTTTTTCTTCATAAATTGGCTTTCTTTCAGTAGTTTGTTCTCCAATTTTTCTAAATACCTTAAGTTTTACAATGTCTTAAATATGGTTATTGTTTTTTAACTTTATATTCTTAAGTAATCTCAAACTGATTAAAAATGTTATAAAATAGTAATACATAACCCCCCACTACATCCTTTACTGGGATTCATAATTTTTAAAAAAGAAAATTTTGGTACCTGAGATTAAACCCAGGGTTGCTCAACCACTGAGCCACATTCCTAGTCCTTCTTCTTCTTCTTCTTCTTCTTTTTTTTTTTTTTTTAATTTTGAGTCAAGGTCTAAGTTACTTAGGGTCTCAATAAATTGCTAAAGTTGGTCTTGAACTTGTGATCCATCTGTCTTAGCCTCCAGGACCACTGGGATTATAGATGTGTGCCCCCAGGCCTAGAAGATTCATCAATTTTTAACACGGTCGCATAGTTGCTTTATTACTTCATCTTTACTCTTTAGTAGTTACATGTATTTTAAATCTACTCTTGTGAATATATTAAAAATCATAATACAATTATAAAGTTCAGCAAATTTAACATTGAAATAATGATTAAATCTGTAACCCATATCCAAGTGCTATCAGTTCTCACAATATTGTCTTTTTATAATTATTATTTTAATGGGAACAGCTTGGACCCTCTCCATAATTTCATATTGTATTCAGCTGTCACGCTCCTGTTGTCTTCTTTAATACAGATTATTCACTAGTCTTTTATGATATTCAAAAAGAATAGAAGTCCATTTTCTAAAGTAAATATTTTTACTTTTTTTCTTTTATTTATCAAATCTCTCTTAGATATGAAACTCATTCATGATTTTTGCCCCCATCAATTTTTATTATGAAGGATGGAAAAAAGATGTTTTTCAATTCTATCATTTACACTACAAGAGTAAGGAAGTGCTCCAAAGAACCAAACTAAGACCAGTTTGCACATCAAAATCAATAAGTATTAAAATGTAACACATTTAATCAAATAAATAGTTCATCTTATTTTATTTACACAAAGATGCTAATTATAACAGTACCATTTATTGAAAAAAATCACAGCTAAACTTTCTCCAATGAATTTCCTGGAAACTTTGTAGAAAATGTATCAAACTTGTTGTTTTTTTTTTTTCCTTGATCCTGTATATTGTTCCAATGATATAAGTGCCTTTACTTACAGTAATAACATTTTGTCTTCTAGAGTTATAGACCATCTTTGAATCTGCTTATAGATTCTCTAAATTTATTATTCTTTTTCAAATTTGTTTTGGATGTAATGTGTCTTTTGCATTTCTACCACACTTTCACAATCAATTTGCTGATTCATAGGAAATGGATATAGGAATTGAGATGGGATTATATGGAATTTATAAATACATTTTAGGAAAATTGGCAGCTTAACCCTAATTAAGTCTACCTTTTCATGCATATAATATATCTCTTCATTTATTTAGATCTTTTAATTTCCTGATTTTTTTAATTTTCAGCATGCAAGTCTTATGTGCATTTTCTTAAATATATAACTATATTTTATGTTCTTATGAGTGGATTCTTTGTATTAATTTTATTCTATGAAGATTTTTGTTAGTATATAAAAATACAGTTGGGTATATTTATCTTGCAAACTGCATCCTTCTTAGCTTGATATAAAATAATAGAAATTTTAATTTCTTCTTGAGTTAATTCTGGCAATGTTTGTAAAATTTCAACCTTTTGTATTTACTTATATGGCCCAGCATATTTCTAACCTAGTGAATTTTCCCTAGGTGTTTGCAAGTTAAATATATTTTGTGGTTGAGTTAAGTGTTCTACTAATTGTCAGTTAGGTCATGGATGTTGGTATTGTTTTCAAGTCTTCCTTATTATTCTTGATTTTCCTATTTTATTTTTCTACCAATAAAGAAAACTATGTTAAAATGTCCAACAATAAATGTTCATTTCCCTACTCTTTAATTTTGTAAAGTTTTGCCTCATGGATTTTGAAGTTCTTTTACGTTTGTTATTGTTACATCTTCCTGCTTTATTGACCTTTGTATAATTGTAAAAAGTATCCATCTTTGTTTCTTTTAGTATTTGTTTTAAAGTCTACATTTTCTTTATTTATACATACTTTCTCATCTTTGTTTTGTGTTTGCATTCTGTTATTGGCATCTCTGATTTTAGTGTATTCCTTTTGTAAAAAGCAAATTGCTAGAGGTTTCTTTTTAAATGTACCTTGATACATTTAAATGTACATTATGTACATTTGTCACTTATGTACATTAATTAATTGAAAACTAGATGTGTAAGTATTGATAAAGTTGACTTCTTTTGTCATTTTAACATTAAATTCTCTTTGTCTCATCACTTCTTTTTCAACTTTGTTCTTCCTTTACTATTATGTGTAAACAGATGTTTCCTTATGCGATTTTCATTACCCTATTGAATTTTTAGTTGTATTCTTTTGCATTGTTTTTAATGAGTGCTATAAAGATTATATAGGCATTTTTATTTATTATAATATGGTTCAAAAATACAAATTTATCCTCTAAATATAAAATATTTTCCTCCAGTGTAGTATAGACACTTTCTCACCCTTTTTGCTATTGTTGTGTTATGTATTACATCTAAATACATTGTAATTTAAAAAATACAGTTGTATAAATTTTGCTTTAAGACAGTTTTTTTGTGTTTTAAAGGAAGTAAAAGTGTAAGGCTGCATATGCATTTATATTTAATTCCATAGTTGCTACCATTATCTTCGTGTTTTTTTTTTTTCTGTAGATCTAAGTTACATTTTGGTGCATTTTTCTTCAGTCTAAAGAATGTGTACTAGCATTACTATTCGCATTGTAGCACAGGTATGGCAGCAACAAATTCAGTTTTTCTTACCCAGAGTTGTAGAAATAACTTTTTGATGTCTTAATTTTAGAGAATAGTATAACTGGATATAGAATTCTTGCTTGACAGTTCACTATTTTTTTCTTTCAACATTTTTAATTCATCACCCTATATTATGGCCCATGTCCTACATGGGTGATGGAAATGGGGTTCCCCTCTGGTGAAATGAGATGGCTGAGAAATAAAAGCTAGGAAAAAAAATAGAATGATGAAATAACTACAGAACACAGAAAGTAGTTTCAAAAGCAGGGGCAGGACAGGCAAGCTGACCACATGGGTTCAGCTTCCAACAAACAAAGGAGCCCAGTTTGCTTTATTTATATTGGAAAACATCTAAGGCTTTCCATGGAGATTTCTTCACCAAAATAGGATAAAGGTGGGAGCAGGTAGGCTGTTCAGTTCCTAATGAGTTACACCCATCTCGGTTGCTGCTTGGGACCTTTCTAGCAGAGTGAGGGGAAGGTCACCTGCACTGGGCAGTGTCTTGGTGGGAGTGCCCTGGGAAATTCCCAGTGCGGGACCTATCCCTTCCCTGGCTGCAATGCCAAAAAAATGTCCTAATGCATTTCATGGATGGCTTCCCACACTATATGTTTTACATTGTTTTTATTTCTCTTGTTAGAATTGTGTCTTTGACTTTTAGCAGTTTTATTATTATAGTTCTATGTGTGATTTCAGTTGTGTTTGCCTAGTGGGGATTTGTTAAGCTTCTTAGATCTAAAAGTTATCTTCTAGAGCAAATCTGGGATGTGTTTTTGTGTTCCTTTCTTTTCCTTGTTCTCTTGGACTCTGCTTACAACTGTGGAATATTTGATATTATATCTGTATTCCTCAGTTTCTTCTTAATCTATTTTTTCTATTAGTTAGGTTTAATAACTCTTCCTTACTATTCAAATTTGTTATCCATCCTATATAGATAATTTTTCCTTTTCAATCATTGTGTGTGTGGTTTTTTTTCAGTTCTAAAATTTTCATTTATTTTCATTTTTATTTCTCTGAAAAGTTTCTCTATGCGTTCACTTAGTGCATATACTTACAATTATTTGGTCTCCAATTATTTGACTCTTGGCTAAATCTAACACCTGGACAGACAGATTGTTTTCTATGGCTCATTTCTGTAGGGGTTCTGTGTTTGGGATTGGGGTGTCTGATATACTTCATGACTGTGGCATGCTTGGTGGCTAGGAAGTTTCTGTGCAATGGTACAGAATGTTTGGCTGCTGGGATACTTCTGTGTAAAAGACAGGGGATATCTGGCCGCTGTAACAATGTTCTTCATAAGGAAGCTCTATGTTAAGAGTTTTATCAGTTTAGACCTTGATTTTAGGCACATAACTCCTAGGTATAAAGGAACTTGCTTGCTAGATAACTACAATGTTTCATCAAGCTCTGGTGCTCCTGGATCAGTAACTTCAGACAATGGACTTTCTTCAGAGCTGCACAAAGCTCCTGATATTGCATATTGTAACTGTGAAATGTAACTGCAGAATAAGCAACCTTCCTGATACTCTAAAACAATAATGTGGTTACAGTACTAATGACCTAATGTAACCTATTGATATAAGTAAGCATGGCTGCTTGGACAAAGAGCCACTCTGCCACCTTTCCTGCCTCTGCACTGTATCTCTGTGTCACCCTTTATTATTATCATTCCTTACACATTTCTCTTTTCCTGTTATATGTGATAGATAGTTCCTTGATTTCACATAAAAAAGTTCAACTCTCCTCAGGTTTCAATTTTTCCTGAATCCCAGGGTCTTTTGATTTGTTTTTTTTATTTTTTGATATATCCATTTCTCTATCATATTCAGTTTCTCCTTTGGCTTCAATATAAAATATATAGTTATCATTACCATTTGTTTTAGTGAAATTTTTCTTTGCTGTGACCAAAAGATCTCACGAGAGCAATTAGAGGAGGGAAAGTTCATTTTGGCTCACACTTTCAGGCCACTGACTCCATTATTCTGGGCATGAGGTGTGGTAGAACATTGTGGCAGACGGGCATGGGGGAAGAAAGCAGATCAGGACATAAAACCAAGAAGGGGAGGAAGGGAAGGTGGGGAAGAGAAAGACAAGGAAATAGAAATATAAATCCCAAAGGCATACCATCCACCAGCCTTACCCTACCTGCCTACAGTTACCACACAGTAAATCTATATTAGAGGATGAGTTAGTCATTTCACCTCTAAATATTCCTACATTGTCTCACACATGAACTTTGGGGTTATATACAAACCATAACACCATTTCAATGTCTTTTCTATTATTTCTATCATTTATTTTATCTTTTGGGTCAGTTTTTAAGGACTGATATTTTTATGCCCTCATTGTGGGTTGTATTTTCCTACTGTTTTAATTCCTGGTGATTTTTTTTATTAGATTCTAGACATTATAAATTTTATCTTCTTATGCATAGAATAATCTTTATGTTTTAAATCAATGTCCTCCAGCCTTTTTAAAGGACATTATTATATTATTTGAAAAGAGTTTAATCATTTTAGTCTTGCTCTTTAGTAAGTAGAATCAGAACCATGTTTAGTCTAGTGTTAATCTTTCCCGTTACTGAGGAAGATTCTTTTTAGTACTGTAACTGATGTACCGTTAATTATGAGGGTTTTTTTTTGTGTTTTTTTTTCCACTTAGGTTAGTGATAACAGTAATTTTTCTGAGCGTTTTATGAGCTCTGTTCCCTGTTCCTTATTTTTTTTTCATGGTATTAATCCCCTTAAAATGCATTACTTTGCATTAAACTGAGTATTGACAGGGACTCTCTTTAGATCTATGCCATTTTATCTCTGGACAGCTCTCTTCCACAATGGTGTTTTATAAAAATCACCCTGTGAAGCTGTCTTAGATTCCCTGGATTTTGGCTCTCTCTCTTCAACTTGTACTATACTCTTATTAGTATTTTAAATACTAATTTAAAATTTGGGGAGTGATTCTAACATCACTCCCCAAACTCCTGAGTTAAAAGCCTGATCTCCAATGCAGCAGTGTTCAGACTGGGGCCTTTGGAATATGATTAAATTGAGGGGACTTTAACTTAACAGATTTATCCACTGATGGATTCATAATGTAGTGTGCTATTGGAGATGGTAGAAATTTAGGAGATGGGCCTAACTGGAGAAAGTAGGTCCTTGGGACTTGCCCTTGAAGGCTTTATCTGTCTCTAGCCCCTTCTTCTCCCTTCTCTCTCTCTGGTTTCAGGCCACCAGAAGCTGAGCCACTCTTCTGTACCACAAGCTCTCAACCTTGATGTTCTGCTTCACCACAGGCCCAGAAACAATGGAGCCAGAGTTACCACATGCTAATATCTCTAAAGCCATGAACCAAAATAAATCTTTCCTTCTTTGGGCTATCTACCTTAAGTATGTTGTCACTGCAATAAAAAGCTGACTACCACAACTGGATTTCTCCTCCTTCTGCTACTCTCTAGGTCAACTTTCTCTGGGTCATAACTACGGAGCTCACTTCATTTCATTCTAGGCTTTTGGGACTACTGTCCTTTACTTCCTGATGTCCAATATCCTGAGCATAATTACATCATGGTTTGACATAGTTGTTTCAATAAATCTGTTCTCTTACCCTGTCGTGATAATAATCTGGAGTACCTATTTCCTATTTCCTTGATACTCATAAACTATTAAATTTAGACTTTTTTCTTTTGGTACCAGGGATTGAATCCTCTGGCACTTAACCACTGAGCCACATTCCCAGTCCTTTAACCACTGGAATAACATGTGTGGGCCACTGTGCCCGGCTAATTGTAGACATTTCTATTTCACAAATGTTACCATTTTTAATTTATATTTAACTTCTCCTGAGGTGTTTTTATCAATGTAAAAATATATGCTTTTAAATTTGTATGTAATCAAGTATTGAATCTACTCACTTATTGCTTCTGCATTTTGCATTAACTATACTACTACATTGCCTATATGTTCAAGTAATAGAGGAATTAGGTATGTTTTCTCTTAAAACTTGTATAACTATAGATTCTCATACTGGAACTGATTTTATGTTTTTCCAAATAGCTACCCACTTGTCATAATATCATTTGTAAAAATGTCTAACTTGTCCTAGTTATTTGAAATAATTATAAAATTTCCCCATCTACCAGTTATTTCAAAATGACATTAATTTTAATGGTAGTATCAAACCATACAATCTGGAGATAAGTTGTTCACAAAAAAAAAAAAAAGGCAAGGGGAATCACAGAATTAATGAATTATTTGGGCAGGAGCCAAGAGCTTTTGGGTTTCTTTGGGTTTGGGTGTTTCTAATCTCTTCAGTATTTATATGTTGATTAAATTATATAAACAGAGAAAATATGGCTAATTTGTGAAATAATTTTATTTCCTCTTCTTGGAATCTGTGAACATTTCATATATTAAATATTGTTTTCTTCATTCATAAAATATACAGAATCATGGAATATATGGAATGTTAAATTTAGAAAGATTTTTTTTCCACCATGGATTTAACCCAAGAGCACTTAACCACTGAGTCACATCCCTACCCCTTTTAATTATTTATTTTGAGGCAGAGCCTCACTAAGTTGCTGAGGTTGGCATTGAAAGTGCAATCCTCCTGCCTTATTCTCCCAAATTGAGGGATTACAGGCATGTGGTGTGCACCACTGACCCAAGCTCATGAATTTTTTGGACAACATAAAATTTGACTTTCTTCTTAGGAGGCTAAGACAGAAATAATACATTTGTCTCTTAGCACCACAAATCCCTAGGAAATCCAAACTACCCTAAGAAGTCTTTTCCTTTTTTAGCAATTAACTTTAAATATGAATTTTTAAATTTCATATTTATTTGAAATCCAGTCACCCTATTAGCAATTATTTTTATGTCTTGATTCACTGTTATATGATAACTTTCAAAAGTTTAATGTCTATTATTATGTGTCTTGAGTTTCATTTTCTCTAGAATGTTTAACTTGGATAAAATTTTCCCAATTCTTCTTTGTATCCCAAAATTTCAAGCCCATTTAATCATCTAAATGCATCTATTCTCAGTAGATAACACTTTTTCTCTTAAAATGTTGCCTAGAATTATATACAATTCTCCAGCAATGATCTGAATCTTACAGGTTGGAGACAGATGGTATATCATATCCATATTAACTAGTCTTTACCACAATGCATTTCCTGAATAGTGCCAAATGAATATTAGTTTGATGGGTACTCTACAATCTCAAATTTTATGGAAATAAAAACAATTTCATTTATTTATTTTATTTTGTATGCTTTGTAAAAGTGCTATTTTGTCCTTCTTGTGTGTATGTACTTAACCAAATGTATATGTATTCAGGTGAGTAACCACTTACAAATCTGAATATCTTCCCATAAATTCTCACACATATTCTATGTTACTCCATCTTTAAACGTATGTTCAATATCAAAATAATGTTGAGAGATATTATAAAAATCAATAGAATCCATTGTAAAAAAATAATTGAGAAATTCTGGAAAATCTTCCTTTTGAGAAGTCATAATATATAATAACACATTATAGGCTCTGAGCAGTCCAGCAATAAAAAAATTGCTAAAATTTACCTACCTAAGCATTTTCAACTAGGAACTAACTATTCATTAAAGTGGTGAAAATGGATTACAGTTCTATAATTTGTTTGATATTAACAATGTATAATGTTTTATTTCATGAACACTGCAAGTGAAATTAATATAATTTTTAATAATATAAGCTGAATGTCAGAATTTCCTAAAATAACTATATGCAAATGATAATTATTTCTATTTGTCAAGGGTGGAATTTTATTCCATTATCTATAGGTAGTTGTGTTTAGAATTAAGGATGAATTTATCTGATTAAGAGTATAGAGAATTCAGAGAGCCTCAGAAATTAGAAAAATTTTAAAGTGTTTGAAAATATCATTATTCTTGAGATATAAAAATGGTTGTACATATTTACCCAAAGTAATTTTGTTGATGCAATAATTATGTAAATGTACCCAGCTATGTATGTGATGCTATAAAATATGCAATGGGAAGAACACACTGATGAAATAATGACTGCACAGCATTTTGTGTAATCCAAACAAATCTGTCCAAATGATGACACATGCTTAGCATAGATTAAAAAAAAAGTGGCACTTATCATTTATCCATATTGTTTTGTAGTTTCATGGTCTTTACAATCTATTTGCAAATGATCTGCTTCTTGAATTAATTTCTAGAGTAGGTATATCGTAGTTAGTAAAATGAAATACCTGACACAGTCTACTTGTGAAGAAAAAGAAGTTTAGCTCCTAGGTCTGAAATTTGAAGTTCAATAGCATAGTGCAAGCTCTCAGGCGAGGTCCACCCCTTGGCAGCATCACCTCATGGCAGATAGCAGTGAAAGGAGCAAGGAAGTTGTATCTCTAGCCAGAAGGCAGAGAGAACATGAGAGACCAGGTTTACTCCTTTTACAATAACACTCCCTCCAGAACTCCAGGCAATCCAGGACAATAAGCTTCCTAGAGCTTATTCTCAATGACCTAAGACCTTCCTCTCCTAGAATTCTACCACCTCCCAATTGTGCCACACTGGGGAAGAACCCTCCAATGTATGAAAGTTTAGGGGGCACAATTAAATCACATCCTCACCACAACAGTGGTGATTTTGTGACTATAAATTAGATAGACAAATGTTATATTTTAAATTCATAATATCAAGTTGAATATTTAATTATATTGCATTTTAATACTTATGTAACAAATCTCAGTTTCCTTTACATTTTATGTTTTGGCTTTATTATTATTATAAAAAATCAAAATAGTAGAGAATTACTTAAATATATTTAAACACTAAATTGGAGGCTCAAGATAACAATAATGTTAAACAACCTAAAAGAAGAAATGGAGTACTTTAACATTATACTTTGAGAAAATATACATAGCACTCTCGCCTACCCTGCTTATACATACTGAGGATATATGAACAAGGATCTTAACAAAGAAACCCACTAAAAATGACTAAAATTTATCTCTGATTTGGCATTTTTCTTCTTCTTTGAATATAAACCTATTTAATAAATTTAATTTTATTTAAAATATTCCATTGTTGCTTTTCTATACACATATTCAAATATTTACACATATGAAAAGTAAAATTAAATAATAAGGCACTGAGAAAAATCACTTTTAAACATGAGCTATAAGTAGTTTAAAAGTGTTTTTAGAAAAAATAAGGAAAAAAATATAATCAAAAGTGAAAATAAAATTTTGTCTCAACAATAGCATAGAAAACTACAAGTTACCATTGTGATTAGAAGAAAGAAATCACACAAACCAGGCAATTTTTTTTGTTTTTCTTTCATTGCCTGAATAAGCATTATGCTAAACAAATGGCATTTCTAATTTCAGTTATGATAGGTTACTACTTTATATTCTGAAGTAGCAAGAATACAAAATAAAATCAATGAATAAATTATCCTTGAAAACCTTCATTTCTCAACTTTGGGGATGGCCATAAATTGTGGAGAGATTCATTTGTAGTAAATCATTCACCTAAAATTTAATAATTTTTTTGTCAAATAGATAATAGGCTTTTAAATATTATGCATTATCTGCCAAGGTAAAATAATGAGAAGTTTGATAGCACAATATTCTAATTTAATATTGTTTCTAAGTGAATTTTTAAACATATCACTTATCTGAACATCAATATGAGTTTTCTGCAGTATGATGCTTATTTTAGCAAAATTTTTAGAAAATTTGCTAAAATTTATTCATAATTGTGCCTGCTAAAGTAAATTTCCTAGACTAAAATTAAGGCTTTTTCTAAAGTGGTGATATAAATTAAGAGAACATTCATATATACATTTTAAGCTCTCAGTGTTTCAACTATTTCTGCCTGCTAGGTCCTCAGACCTACTATAGTAATATCTTCTTTGGTCAGGTCTGGAATATAGAAGGTTATGCAAAGAAAGGTTAAAAACTCAATATTGTAATTTTGTGTAACTCTGAATGTAGTCTACAAACCAGAAATACCCACATCATCTTGAAAATTGCTAGAAATATCAAATCTTGAACTACATCTCATAAGACTGCAACAGAATCTGTATATTAGCATGATCCTAAAGATTTAATACACGCACTAACATTTAAGAAGTACCACCTATATTTTAACTCACAACTAACCCCATTAAACATAATTTTGTAGGACTTCTAAAACTATTTTTCCATGATAATTAATTTTAAGGTTAATTCAAATCTATAGGTGTCATTAATTCCCTGTTTGTCTTCCTGGTCCATAGTGAATTTAGAATGCTCTGGTAGCTATGGAGTAGGCACACAGTTACACTGTCAAATGAATGGAAGTGCTTTGATTGAGGCTTACCAGTATGTGAGTTCCAATATGTTTTGAATGGATACAATTAAGGAAAGTATACAAAATGATTTTAGAATCAAGTTTTTAGAATTAGCTCTTACCACTGACAACCATTTCAGTAGCAAGTGGCTTCTAAATCACCTGATCTTGGAACTGGGAGTGAATTTCTTGGTTTGTGGCAATCTCATTACCTGGCACTATTTTTTTCCAGAAGGAGGAAAGCTGAGTAGGGAGATTCTGCTTCTCTGTTCCTTGTTGTTTTCTCAGAATCTAGTCAGCTAGAGACCCCAGAGACTGACAGAAACCTCTGACCAGCTTTCTTATGACCTGACAGATCCTCAGGATGGTTGTAATATCCATGCCATGTTCGCCATCTGCCTACTAGGACTTCTGCTTCATTTATCAATGAACCCATAGAACTAATAAAAATCCAGATACTCTCAGAGGCTTTCCACATGGCTCTCTCTCAACAAGCATTTGAACTGTCTGAACTCAAAGAACTCAAAATCTTTCTTAGAGTAACAAAGTTTCACTACTCTAGGTCAATAAACATTTACGTAAAAAATTACTCAGCCAGCTATTGTGGCACACATATGTAACCCCAGTGACTCAAGAAGCTGAGCTAGGAGGATCCCAAGTTCAAGGCCAGCTTGGGGAACTTAGCAAGGGCCTCAGCAACTTAATGAGACATGTGGGGAGAGTTGTACTTTGTAGATGGGGAGAGGAATTGGTTCCAGATCTGAGCTCACCCTGTGAAATGTAGACCACTATAAATAGGCTTTTCAGGCATGGTGGTGCACACCTGTAATAACAGTGGTTTGGGAGGCTGAGGCAGGAAGTTTGTGAGTTCAAAGCCAGCTTCAGCACTGCGAGGTGCTAAGCAACACAGTGAGAACTTGGCTCTAAATAAAACGCAAAATAGGGAAATAAGACTGGATATGTGGCTGGATATGTGATATGTGGTTGGGTGCACCTAAGTTCACTCCCCAGTTCCAAAAAAAAAAAAAAAGATTTTCATAGAGAAACAGAGTTAATCTGCTTTTAGATATAAACTTTCTTTTGTAGTTCTGGTTCGGTGAAGTAAAAAATAACTAGTTAAGAAAGGATATTTTGGGGAAAGGGAAAAAAAACAAGGGGGAGAAATGAATTACAGTAGATGGGGTAGAGAGAGAAAATGGGAGAGGAGGGGAGGGGAGGGGGGATAGTAGAGGATAGGAAAGGCAGCAGAATACAACATACACTAGTATGGCAATATGTAAAACAGTGGATGTGTAACCAATGTGATTCTACAATCTGTATACAAGGAAAAAATGGGAGTTCATAACCCACTTGAATCAAATGTGTGAAATATGATATGTCAAGAACTATGTAATGGGGGCTGGGGATATGGCTCAAGCGGTAGCGCGCTCGCCTGGCATGCGTGCGGCCCGGGTTCGATCCTCAGCACCACATACCAACAAAGATGTTGTGTCCACTGAGAACTAAAAAATAAATATTAAAAATTTCTCTCTCTCTTCCTCTCTCTCTCTCTCCTCTCTCACTCTCTCTTTAAAAAAAAAAAAAGAACTATGTAATATTTTGAACAACCAATAATAAAAATTAAAATAAATAAATAAAATGTTTAGAGACAGGTTCAAAAAAATAAAGGATATTTTAATGTTTTTGGAGAAAATTAAGTATATTAAATATAATTTGAAACATTTGTTTACTATTGTTTATCATGTTCTTCTTTTTCTTATCCCAATCCAGAGAAAATAAAGTTTCACTAAGAGATTTCGTGGGTTTCAGAAACAGGAATAACCAGTAATAACACATGATTATGTACATGCAGTTTTGAAGTTGTTGTTGTTTGGTTTTTAATAAATAGTTCTCACATCAAAAAAAAAAAAGAGACATTGTCTCAAAGTAAAAAAAAAAAAAAATTAAAAGAACTGGGGATGTAGCTCAGTGGCAAAATGTTTCTGGATTCAAGTCCTAATACCGCCTCCCTTCCCCCGCCCCTGCAAAAAAACACAAACAAAACAAAAAACTCTCAATTGATCTGATATGAAATATAAAAAAGTATTTCTCAGCTGATAGGGTAATATTTTTTGACACAGGAGCCAGACAGTTGTTTTTATTTTGAGTTTTTAAATTAACAGAATTTGTTATGTGTTTAATCTTTAGTGATGCTAATATAGTGGAGGCTGATCATGGTCTAATCATGCAAAAAGGAGACTTACAGGCTCTGGTGACAGCCATTTGGTGTTCAGTTCTTCTCTTTGGTCAATTTCTGCCCCCTTTCTGGATGGAGGTAGGCCCAGCTCAAGCCAAAGTCCCTTTGATCAACACACACTCATGGGTTAAAATAAAATAGAATGTATAACTTGATTGTATTTTCTTCTCCTTCTCTCTCTCTCTCTCTCTCTCTCTCTCTCTCTCTCTCTCTCTCTCTCTCTCTCTCTCTCTCACCAGGGATTGAATTCAGGGGCACTCAACCACTCAGACACATCCCCAGCCCTATTTTGTATTTTATTTAGAGACAAGGTCTCACTGAGTTGCTAAGTACCTCATTATTGCTGAGACTGGCTTTGAACTTAAGATCCTCCTGCCTCAGCCTCCTGAGCCGCTGGGATTATAGGCATGCACTACCATGCTCATATATTTTCTTTTCCTTTTGACTTACAGAATTAAGTTCTAAAGGATACCATGTTGTTGCTTTATTTTTGCTATTTAAAACTAGTTGTGAGCTAGAATCTCTTAGGTTGAAAGGAATGAAAACATCAACAATAACAGCAAAACTCAAAAAACTAATAATAAAATAAAATAACAAGCTGAGAGCCAAAATCCAAAAGAAGAAAGTGAAAGGATTTAGAAAGACAGCAAGATTTATTATAAAATTATAATAATTTAGATAGGTGCACTTTGACCCACATTTCACAAATAAACCAAAGAAAAAATTAAAGTTTCTAGTAAGAAAGTCACAGATTATCAGACATTGACCTGTGATACAGAGCCCACTACAAAGCAGTGGGAAAAATTTGTCCTGGAACAACTGGTAATTTACATACCAAGACCAACACAACTGGAACTCAACTTTAAACAATGCAAGAGGTGGATTATTAACCTAAATCTGAAAAGAAACATTCTAAAATTGAAGAATATATAGAAATATTTTATCACATTCTGTCAAGGAGGATATTTTTAAGTGAAAAACACTGACAAAAGAAAATTAAAAACTCTCATTAATAGATATTATTGTGAAAGTGATAAAACAAGTTGCAAAATGATAAAAGACATTTGTAAGAGATAAATTGACAAAGGGTTGCATCCCGAATACTAAAAAACAAAAACAAACAAAAAATCTTATATAACTAATTAAGAAAACAAAATACCTAATTGAAAAGTGAGCAAAAGATCTGAAATTTTATCCCCCAAGGGAAAAATTCTGAATCACATGTAAATTTATGAAATGTATTCCATTTTATCAGTAATTATGGCATGCAAATAGAAATATTACAATCAATCAATCTATTACACTGAAGAAAATGACTAACAATTGGGAGCATGGCTGAGCATATGAAATAATAGAAATATCCACAACCTTGGGGTAGGTGTATAAATGAGTGGTAGAGTGCAAAACTATATTGGAATGAGTCTGGCATGATCTAGTAATGTTGTGAACAACCAATAAAAAAAATTAATTAAATAAATAAATAAATAAAGAGAGAGAGAAAAAAAAAAGAAAAAAAATAAAGACATACATAGCTTTCAATCCACTAGCTCTTCTTTCTATTGCATCATCTCAAGAAATATATACAGGTATACCTGGCCTATAAATGAGTATCGAAAATAGCATTGTTTTAAAAAATTTCAACTATAAATCATGCACATATTTATCTTTGTCAAATGAATGATTAAATTGTATTATATTCATGTCTTGGAAGATGATATACCAATACTTTTATTTCTGTTCATTTTTATTGCTTGATGGAATTTCTTTGCACCAAGCTTTTCATCCTTCCCAGTTATTGGGATCTATAAAGTAGCTACCAACATTCTCATGCTGGTCCACTTGGGCCAATGAAACTTTTCCTTTCTCTTGGGAATGAAATTCTTGAGTCACAGAGTAAGTGTTTGATTAACTTCATAAAAAAAAAAAAAAAACCTGCAAAGCCAGTTTTGAAAGTGGCTATTATATTTGCACCTAAGAACATAGAAGAGTTCCAACTTGTAATTTCAGCACTTACTATTCTCAGTTTGTGTTTTTTATTTATTCATTCTAAACATTCAGTGAATGATGTCTTGTCTTTATGGGGGTGAGTACTGGGAATTGAACCCAGGGGTTATTAACCAATGACCTACATTCCCAAACCTTTTTATTTTTTATTTTGAAACAGGGTCTCACTAAGTTGATGAGGCTGGCCTCGAATTTGCAACCCTCCTGCTTGAGCCTCCCAAATTGATGGGATCACAGGTATTAGATACCACACCTGATGGTATCTTATATTATTAATGTACTCAATGAAGTTGAGAATATTTTTAAATGTTTATTTGCTATCATATATCATTTTTGATAGTTTCTCTGCTTATAGTTTGCACTTTATATTTTCATTTTCTTATTGTTGAGCTGTGAGATTTCTTTAAAATTTCTGGATACAAATTGTATGCCAGAAATGTATGTGTTTACAAGTATTTTTATCCATTCTGTGTTTATCTTTTCTTTTAATGATGTCTTTCACAGATGGAAAGTATAATTTATAGAGTCATACTCTCAGTATTGTATCTAAAATCTCTTTGCCTTCGAACTCAATGTCACAAAGTTTTTCTATTATGAATTTTCTAGATAGTTTGAAATTTATGCTGTACATTTAAGGTTGTAACATGTTTTAAATTAATATTTCTATAAAGTTTATGTTTTTATAAATGAATGTCCAAATTTCCAAGAAGTATTTCTTTGAAAGACCATCTGTCTCCATTAACTTGTCTTTGCAACATCTAAAAATATCACTTGATAATGGAGGTTTATTCTTGGCTCCCTATTTTGTGCCCTTTGACAGGAATGTCTGTCTTTTCACTGGTACCATACTGCCTTAGTTTCTTCTGTTATCTTTATTGTTGTTGAGCTTTTTTTTGTTTACTTGGTTTTAATTTGCTTTTGTTTACCAAGTTAATTATTATTTTTTTGATTGTTCCAAACATTACAGAGCTCTTGATAAATCATCTTTCATACATTTGACTCTATTGGGTTTTGAACTCCCATTTCTACCCCCAAATACAGATAGCAGAATCACATCTGTTACATACTCACATTTTTACCTAATGGCATATTAGTGACTGTCTTAATCTGCTACCTTTCCTATCCCCTACTATCCCCCCTCCCCTCCCCTCCCACCTTCCCTCTCTGCCTCCTCAGCTGTTGTTCAATTCTCTCCCTTTTTTTTCCCCCTCCCCCTTGCCCATCATAACCTCTTATACTTTTGTGTATCATTGAAGGTCTCCTACCATTTGCAAATCCTTTCCCTTCTCTTTCCCTTTCAAGTTAATTATTATGGAAGCATAGATTACTGATTTGAGGCTTTCCTAATACAATCACTTAATGTTTTACATTTTACCTTACACATCTGGTGTAGTTGCATCCTAAAAATTTTCATATGTCATGTTTTCATTTCCTCAGTTAAAAATGGAATTTATTACAGGGATTATTTAGAAATATGATATTTCACTTCAAATTATTCAGGAGCTTTTCCAAATAGTTTTTTAAAAATAATACATAGCTTATATATTATTGAATGTATACTTTATATTTTTAAATGTGTTAAGATATGTTTTATGGCCCAGAATGTAATATATTCTTGATGATATTTCATGTGCATTTAAAATATATATATACCTTTTGTTATTGGGTGGAGTATTCTTTAAATGTCAATTAGATCGACTTAGTAGATAGAAATGTAAAATTTTTAATGGTTGCTTTGTGATCAATAATATACGTCTTTCTTTAATCCTTCTGCCTTCAAATAATGTTATACTTTATATAGTGTTAGCAACTTACAACAGTAAACTCCTAATTCCTTCTTTCCAGTCTTCATATTATGGTTGTCAAACATTTTACTTTCATATATCCTTAATATTAATTTCAATGATACAGTTATCTTCGAGAGCACTTAAAAATAAAACAAAGTTTATTTTTTATTTTAAGATTTTTATTATACCATTGTTTTCTTTGTGTTCTGTAGATCTGCATTCTTGCCTGGTGTCATATTCCTTTTGCCTGAAGAGCTTCATTTACTATTTCTTCTCATGCATGTCTGCTGGAAATGAATTCTTTGCATTTTTGTTGGTTTGAGAAAGTCTTTATTTCACTTTTTCTAATTTTTTGAAAAGCATTTTCATTGAACATAGTGAAATGGGTATGCCTTTCCTTTTGTTAGGCTTTCAGTATAGTATTGGTTTTTGTCAAGGGCTGGACAGAGCTTGGGATTTGCTGTTGCTCTTGTTACCTGAAGGTGACATAGACTGCAAGTTCTTGCAGCAATGCCTTTGGTTTAGAGTGGGGCCAGTTTTCTGGAGGGTTATGATAAGGGCCACTTTAACCATTTCTCAGTGTCAGCTCCACTTTCGGCTTTCAGTTTTCCTTTTTGCCCTGTACCTGCATGAGATCTACCTCTTGCTAGTATGTATCAAGAGGACTCTGCCATTGCATTTGTTAGCCTAGATATTAATAGCATAGCAAGGGTGTTTTAAGATAGTTTGCTATTTCTGCCTTAGTCTTAGGCAATCTCTATGGCCCTAAATTTTAGTGTTATGACCTTCACAGTGATACCTCCAGTTACCGGTGGGTGACAGGTTCTGCTTCCTCACTTGTTGAAGTGTAACATTAGAGAAGCACACTGAGGCAAGTATATAAAGCAGGGTTTATTTAAAAAGGGGTAACATAGATTTATCCCAGGAGGCAGAAGGGCGCCATAGCTTGTATCCTGGTATCCCAAGTAGTGAGGGTGTTCTGTCTTTTTTATATGTTCTAGGCTTCCTTTGTTCTCCTGCTCTCTGCCCCTTATCTCTCTCCTTCCTGCATATATAACTAGGCCCAGGATATGCTAGTTGGGATGGCAAAAGGTGAGCACAGATGGGCTGGAGGGGCCAAGGTGGAGTGATCTGGGCAGAAAGGGATCCTATTTAACAACTCCCTGTAGGAAGGGAGAATCCCTGGGACAGGTTACCTTAGCAACAGGTGGGAGCAGGAGCAGGTTGTCTGGGTAAGGATGGAGGAAGAGCTCTAAAGGAATCAACATTTCAAACCCTCCATTCTCTGGATCGGACCCTTGCCTCTCTGCCTAAGTCTGGCTTCAACAATTGCTCTTACCCTCCTTCAGCTGTGATTTGTACCTTAAGACAGTTTCCTGCCCTCCCCGCAAGCATCACTATTTTTGGTTTCTTTCTCCCTGATGCAGTAGGTTTTTCCTAGTGCCCTATAACAGGCAGGTTTATTTTTTTTCTTTCTCCCATGAATAAAGGATTTTGTTCTAAAAGGGAATCAAATCCTTCTTTTGTTATTATTCTACAGCTAATTATGTCCTCTTACAATCTTACAGATTATAGCCACAGAAAATGGAAACTTGCTTCACACTCTTTCCCATCTGTGAGTGAGCTCCCTTCAGTGTCTGCTGCTTCTGTTTGTTCTGTAGGGTATCTAAGCAGCTGCCTTTTGCATTATGTCCAGAAGACCCCCATCACAGTCTTCCTCCATTAGCCTCTACTTAGGTTTTTCTTTGTGCTTCTTTCCTTCTTATCAATCTGATCTCATGCCTTTCAAGAATTATTTATAATGTGTAGACTCATGATTTTTCTTATTTTTCAATGTGGAAATGCTTTTGCCCTAAATCTGAACAAAAGCATGCATACAGACACAAATGCAAATGTAAATATGTGATTATAAATGAATATATTGAAACAGATTTAAACATAATATTACATTTAAAATGTAGCTACCAATTTTCTGTAAGAGTTGAGGTGTAATAACCCTTCAGTATATTTTGATCCAGCCTCTTTTAATTCTTTTCCAAAATTATTTCTTTATTTGAAGTGGAAAATGACCTTACATCTTTTACCTTATAATCTAAGATGCTTATAATTTATACCCCATTTCCCCAATGCCTTTTAATTTCTCTAAACAGCTTTTAATTTCCAGGAAAGATTCCTAGATGTAAAATGCCATTTTATGAATAATTTCAGCATTCCCCTTTTGGGCAAGCTGCTGCTTATCTGGCAAGCTTTAAAAAGCTATTTTCAAAAGACTTCAAAGGGACCAGTAATTAACTTCTTTTGACTTTCAAAAACATTCTATTTGGATTTTGTTCCTTATGAAGAATATTTTATAAGTTATTTCAGAGGAAATTTATTTCCTCTTTTAAAAATGGACTTAAGCCAATTTGATACAATATGTATGAATTAATATAATTAAATCCTTTGCTCTCAGAGAGATCTTTAAAAAACTGTAAGGTAAACATGACACATGGACATCTACTTAACTAGGTGATTAATTAGTATAAATTTTATCTAAGGTATTCATAATGAAGATGCAATATTAGATGTTGCACAATGACCACTTACTTTTAAAAAGAGTATATTCACATTCTGTCTTTATAATATCTTCATTAATTTACACATCTTAAACATTTTAATAATAAACTTTTGTTAATACTTGGGATCCATTTAATGTTTGCCATCCTTGTATACCATTCATGTAATCATGCTTCTATTTTAATGCTCTCTGTGTACCTGAAATAGTGAATGACGAATCACTGGTAGCACAGAGCAGACCGTTATAACATCGCATTAGCTCTGCACTCAAAAAAGAACAAGTCGGAAGAAATTATTCAGACTTATCTTCCTGTAGAGCAGATTGCCTATTGTGTGTTTGCTCAAACACAAATGCTTCACCCAGATGGATGGTTTGGTGCTAATCAATTCTAATGATTCACTGGAAACATCTCTTTGAATGAGTCATGATAAGAAATATAGATGGCAATATATATTAACATATTTAAACTTAACATTAGCTGACATATATCAGAGATAATATTTAAAGAATTTAAGATTTTGGCATACATTTGCCACTGGAGACTGATATTATTTTCAAACATTTGGAAAGAATCGATTTGATTTAAAGTTATTAGGCAATCTTTAATGCCTGTGAGGACAGAAATTGAACTGGATTTCATAAGCAATAAAATCACACCTATGTCCTAATGGCATGAAAATATAAAGAGCCAAAGAATGGACTCATAGGTAGATGGGACTATATAACCATCATTTTTGTGTACATTGATCATATGGTCATGTTTTTAAGAATCTAAATATGAGAAAATTAATACTTTATTTCTGTTTATATATTTGATTAAAATGGTATTTACTAAGTAACATTTTTAAATGCTCAAAAGTTCTGTGAATAATATTTGTGTGCCTTTTATTAGACTCAAAATGCAGGACTTTAGGTTTGGACTGGATTCTATACAATGTCTATTTTGGAAATACCGGGGTGTCACAAGGAATCAGACATGTTATCAGATGTATCTCAGCAAAGCAAAATTTAGCTCTGCAGAAGTATATGCTACCAAAGAGTCTGGAAGGAAGGCAAGCACGCTTGGGCAGGCAGTCTACCTGTTTTTATCCCTAATACAGCACTGCCCTTTGCTTTGATAGGAGAAGCTTGGGGTTACAAATCCACACAATTGGTTAATTTTAAAATTGGGGAGGGAAAAAAGAAAGGGCTATAGTTAAAATGGTTATGATTGGATACAGGTTGGAAGGTCAAAATGGCTGATTGGATTATTCGAAGAAATCCATAGGCTATGGTGCTATTGTGTTACTTTCCATTCTGCTCTATTTCCCCTCTCTCTGCCTACTTTTGCATTTAAGGCTAAATCCTCTATTCTGAAAATAGACCACCAGACGTTCTCTTTCTCAAAAGTCACACATCTGAAGTGCACTACCAGCCTCCCTGAGCCTCCAGAATGCAGATGGCAGCTGCAATAGTACACAAATATCCTACCTGTTCTATTTTGCCGGAGAATCCTGACTGATGCACATTTTGTTATCAGGAGCTGTTCTGGAGGAACAGAATTTTTAAGAATGTGTTTTCTGAACTGGTTCTTGGGTTTCTAGAATTAACTTTTTAATCTGATTAGATTCATAGATACTAATGACTCTCCTCTACAATAGTGGTTCACTTTCATGGTTCGAATATAGCCCTTGCTGCTCTGTGGTGTGACTTAGTCTCTCTCTCTCTCTCTCTCTCTCTCTCTCTCTCTCTCTCTCTCTCTCTCTCTCTTTCATTACCAGGGATTCAACTCAGGGGCACTTATCCACTGAGTCACATCCCCATCCCTTTTTGTATATTTTATTTAGAGACAGGGTCCCACTGAGTTGCTTAGAGCCTTGCTAAATTGCTGAGGTTGGTTTTGAACTTGCAATCCTCCTGCCTCAGCCAGAACAGTTGGGATTACAAGTTTGTGCCACCATGTCCTTCATGACCTATTTTTAAAATGGACATATTTCTTTCTCTTCTTCTCTTCCTCCCTCTTCCTAGTCTTTTCCCTTCCCTAATTTGGGGAGCAGAAACAGGATTACCTTTCTTCCCCATCCTAGACAGAGTTATCTGTCCTTGAGCACAAATTTACCACAGGAAGGAATTAATTCAGAGCTCCAGGATGGTTCCAGAAAATCTGAGAAAGAACAAGTGAATTACAACTCAGGACAGGGAGACAGGATACCTGGAATGTAGCCTTTGAATCACCTGTTTAAAACCCTTTGCTCCCCATAATAGGGAGAATCACAGCCTCTTGGACAGGAGTCCCTGTGTTTCTGGGACTAGCAAAGCAATAAAACTTCTTTTTACTTTTTCTCGAAACTATATCCTCATTATTGAATTGGCACTGGGGACAAGGCCTGAGCTTTTAGTAATAATTCTATTCCTAGTTGCAAAAAAAGGAATGATTGTCTGTATCATTATCTGACAAGAGAAATATGCAAAACATCTGCATTAGACACTTCTAATCAACTGTGTATATCTAAGAAGCAAGAAGCTTAGTGACTGTGTATATGACATTTAAAATATTTTTGGAAAACTAATGATTATAATGAGGTTGGCTTTTTACTCCTAATATTTCTGGACAGAGTGGTGAAAGAAAAGGATGAGCTCAGAGATTCAAATTCCCAGTTCAAACACAGAATAAATGAACTAAAGGTTTCTCTGCCTCCTGAAGGAGACTAATCTCCCATAGCCTAAGATTGCTGAAGATCAAATGCAATATCTCATCTTAAGACTGGATGAATTACAAAATAAGTTAAACTCCTTGGCTTATAGAGTTTCTACTGTTAAATTGAGGGCATTGGGAATGACTGGGCTTTGATAAGTTGGGATGTGGATGTGGGAAAGTCTTAATGAAGCTGGGTAAATTGAGCCCATAAATTTTCTTAAGTCTTTTGTGCAAGTGGAAGAGGTTTCTGTACCCCATGAAAGCAGGTTCCCAAGCAAAATGACATCCTCACCCTAGCAGAAACAGTTTCCATTCCCAGCGGCAACAGGACTCTCAACCCGGTAGAATCAGCAGCCTCTCCAATCTCAATGGTCTTTCCAACTTTATTTGAATGATTAACCCCACATTGCTCTTTAGGAAACTACGGGCCTCTCCTGAAGCAGTTGCCATGCAAGAAAATGCTGATTTCTTTAATACTTACTATTATCACCCCTCTTTAATTCTAGGCCTATAAGTAGATTCAAGTTCATTATGCCCTAGGTTTGACCTAGGAGGAGGTGAAGGAAATGTGCTACATTCATAAAGAGCTATTTGGGTTTTCTCACTTTTCTAATTCATAACAATAAAAATATGAGGAACATTTGGGAATGGATACTAAGGATAGGAATAGTGGTAGAAGAAACGTAAAGTTGGATCTGGCCAGATTTATTGCTATAGGCTCACTAAGCAAAGCAGAGCTTCTGCATTTAATGTTTCAGTTCAAGAAGTTAGAAAAGCTTTTAACAGTTTGTTTAATTGGCTGAAACCTGGACCCAATGATGGCTCAGAGTGAGTAAATTGAAAATGCTGGCCCTTGGTTTTAATGTAGAGGAAAGGATTCAAAAGCTTAGGTAGATTAGGATATCAAAATGGTGTTTTCATTTCAGACCTTCTCACCCTCACTGAAAGGGTCCAGAAGGCAAACTTTCCACCAGTACTATAATAAATAACATTGTGATGGGAGCCCCACCATCCTTTAACAGTATTGCAATCATTCTTCTCTGTAGGCCAGGCCTCATTGTGAGAACTGCAGATGATGGATTGAGAAACCTAACAGCAATGGGAATAAATTGATCCTGGGGTAGCAGAGGCCAAGTGGCAGCCCTAACTACCAAAGTGGATGTGGTTGTCATATCGATGGCAGTGCTAAAGCAACAATCAGAATGATGTAATTTGTGTGGCCCTATGGCATTGGCTAGCTGATCATGTGCTCCCAGATATGAAATTACATAGGAAGATTACTGAAGCTTTACTGTAGAAGCAGAAAACTTCCAGGTCAAGTAAACAAAATATAAATTTTATAAAAATATCAAATTATAGAAAGGTAAAATCATGGCCTGTCAGTCAATTCCCCAATTTGAGCCACTTTACAGACTCAAAATCCCTTGAATAAAGGGAGGCCAAGTGATCTTGAGGAAGGTTTCCAGGGTACTACAAAAACTTATAACTGTTAATCTTTCTCTTAATGTTCTCCAAAAGGGGCTTTTTTTAAACCAAGGTAACTGCATATTGGGAAAAAGGAAATAATCAGATATTTTAGGTACCATTGGGCACTGGCTCTGAATAGACAACCCAAAACATCACTTTTTACTCATCAGTTAGAGTAGGGGTTTAGGAAGGTCAAGTGAAAAATAGAGTTTTGGCTCAGGTCCATCTCACAGTAGAGCCAGTGGATCCTAACCCCAGCCTGTGGTTGGGATGCCTCCAGGTCCAGAAGGCATACTTGGCATAGGCATACCAGGCAGCTGGTGGAACCCCCCATTCTGATTCCACATACTCATGGAGTGAGGGCAATTATGATGGGAAAACCCAAGTAGAAGACTGATATTGCTTCTAGGAAAATAGGTAACCTAAAACAATTATACATGTTTGGAGGGATTTCCAAGGTTAGTGCCACTATTAAGGACTTGAAGGTGATTACCATGATATTCTCATTTAATTTGACTATTTGGCTTGTGTAGAGACAAATGCCTATTAGAGAATAACAGTAGATAATCATAGACTTAACCAGATGGTGACTCCAATTATGGGTACTACATCTGATGGGGTTTCATTGATTGAGCAAATTAGCACATCCCTTGATGCCTAGTATGCAACTGTTAATCTGACAAGGGCCTTTGACCTTGTCATTGTAATGTTTTAGCAGAAGTAGTTTCCTTTCACCTGGAAAGGCCAATAATGCACTTTCACTCTACTACCACGGGGGTGTATCAACCCTCCAACCCTCTGTCTTAATTTAGTTTGCAGAAATGATGATCACCTACCCTTATGTAAGATATCACACTAGTCTATTGCTTGATGACATTATCCTGACTGAACCTAGTAAGCAAATAGTAGCAACTACTTTATTGGTTAGACATTCGTATGCTAGATGGGTGGGAAATAAATCAGATAAAGGTTCTGTGGACTTCTAAATCTCGATAGCCCATCTACAGTAAAAGATTAATGATTGTATCTAGTCTCCTCCACAACCACAAAGTAAGAACAACACTTAGTGAACCTCTAAAGTTTAGAAATACTATTTCCTTCACTTGGGTGTATTTTCCAGGCTACTTAACAAATTTTAAAAAGCTACTAGTTTTAAGTAGGTCCAGAACTGAAGAAGGCTTTCCAAGAGGTCTAGGCTACTATACCAACTTCTCTGCCACTGAGAGGCAGGGCAATCCCCCAGAATCCATCAGATTCAATAATGCCTAAAATATCAGTGTTAGATAGGGTGCTATTTGAAGTCTATTGCAAGCTCTTTTATGTGATACAGGGCTCTGTATCATTGTACAGACCTTCAGGATTTTGAAGCAAGATATCATCCACAGATAACTACTTCTTTTGAGAAACAATTTTTGGCCTGTTCCTGGGCATTTGTAGAGCCTTAACACATAACCATGGACCGCCAAGTCACCACATTACCTGTGTTTCCCACCACAAAAATGGGTATTACCTGACTAACCAGTCCATAAATTTAAATATTCACACAAACATTTCATCAAAAAGTGGAATTGATATATGTGTAATAAGATGGAAGATTGTCCTAAAGGCATAATTTCCATGAAGAAGTAGTCCAAATGCCAAACATCTGCACTCCTGCTTAATCATGACCTATAACTGAGGCCTCAGGCAAAGTTCTCTATGATCAGTTGATAAAGAAAGAGAAGACCTGGGTCTTATTTACAGAGGATTCTGCATGATATCTAGGCACCACTCAAAAGTGAACAGTGGCAACATTTTCTCCCTATTCTGGGGCATCCCTAAAGGGTAAATGTGAAGGGAAATACTCCCAGTGGGCAAAACTTCAAGCAGTACTTCTGCTTGTTTACTTTGCTTGGGTGGAGAAATGGCCAGATATAAGATTGCATAACAATACAGACCATGGCAAATTATTTGACAGGATGGTAAGGGACTTGGATGGAATATAATTGGAAAATTGGTGACAAGGAAGTTTGGAGAAGAGGTATATGAATCAACCTCTTTGAAAGAGCAAAAAAAAATGTGAAGGTGTTTGTTCCATGTGAAAGTTCACCCAAAGATTTTAATAATCAAGTAGACAAAATGACCCATTCTGGAGATATCATCATACTCTCCCCAGCCGTAGTTGTTATTCTGCACTGTATTTATAAACAAAATGTCTAGGTGGCAGGGATGTTATGCATGGGCTCTGTAACATGGACTTTCACTTATCAAGGCCAATCTGGCTATTTTTACCCAATCTTCCATTGGTAGAAACTAATGTGGCATCATTTCTCGGGGTGGTTAACCAGCTGTCTCATGGTAGACCAATCATACTGGATTGCTTCCATCATGGAAGTGCTTTTTTCCTTACTGGAATAGACACACTGGGTATGGATTTGCCTTTGTTGCATACAATGCATACAATGCTTTGGTCAAAACTACATACTAATAGGTCATCTTATCCCCCAGCATGTTTTTCATAGAGGATTACTTCTGATCATGGGACTCGTTTCACAAGAAAAAAGTGTGGTGACAGTCTGATCCTTTCTGAATTCACTGATCTTAACTGTGATCCTTACCATTGTGAAGGAACTGATTTGATAGAATGGTAGGATGGCTTTTTGAAGATTTAATTACAACACTAGCTAGATGGCAGTACATTGAAGTGCTAAGACAAGGCTTTGAAAGACTACATATGCTTTAAATCAAAGTTCATTATGTGGTTCTGTTTCATCAATAGTTAAGATCATGGTTTCAGGAATGTCAGGGGAAAAAAAGCGTGAATATAAATTTTACATTACAGTATTTAAGTTATAGGATATCAAGAAGAGTAAATATCACATGAGAACTTTACTTCCTCCTCTGAGGAAGGGGTTATTATTGTATGTAGGACAGTTGTAGCATATTACCCACAATTAAGGCCTTGCAGAATAAGTATGGAGTAAAAGATGCTCATGGGTGCCAAGTTCATGAGGGGTAGGTTTGTGTTGGTTAATTGTATATGTTAACTTGATGTGACTGGACTGTGAGTGTCTAAATATTTGACTAAAAGTGATTTCTGATATCTGGTATCTGCATGAGATTAGCATTTGAATTGGTGGATCTAACAAAGATTTCTTTCAGCTATGTGGATGAGCTTAATTAATCTGTTGAGGGTCTGAGTAGAAATAAAGATAGAGGAAGAAAATATTCAACCTTTTATTTGCCTGACTTCCATCCATCATCTTCTGCCCTTGAGGCTCTTAGTTCTCAGGCATTCAGGCTCTGACTTGGATCTATACCATCAAATTTCTCATATTCAATTCATTTCACCAGCTTTCTTGAGTCTCTAGCTTATGGGTGGCAGATTGTGGAATGTCTCAGCCTTCATAATCACATCAGCCAATTTCTTATAATAAATCTCATCATATATATATATATATGCACACATAGATTTATTTCCCAGGCATATGTGTAGATATAGGTATATATATTTATTTCCAAGGTACCCAGATACTTTATTTTTCCTTAGGAAACATAGATCTCCTCGTAGTTCTGTTTCTCTGCATTGTCCCCAATTCCTCTGACTCGCATATATTCCTTAATTTGCCATAAAGCCCAGTTGTTTTAGTAGGTACTGTATAAATGCTTATTGATTTATTGTTATTTGCTGAGAGCCATTGCCAAGTAGGAATGACGCATGGCAATTTCTTTGTCAGCCTACTCCATGTTGCTTAGAGGAAAGACTCTCCATTGTGGAAATGGGCTTGCCTTTGGACCCAGGTCTTTCACGGTGACATTGCATGTATGCTTGAGTAAGGTGACCTTGCTCAAGGACCAGGGCGGGTTTAGGGCAGATCAGGTTTTATGGAGTATCCTGCTCCTTGGGTTTAGGGCGGTTCCAGGTTTAAGGTGTACCCTGCTGGGAATAGGGTGTATCCTGCTGCCTCAGGCATGCCAACCTTGAGTTCCCATTGAGTTCTCTGAGTTCTCCCAGGATTCAGAGAGTATTTGGGATTAAGAACGTGGATTTCCCCAGAATGTGTGTAGAGTGCTGGTGTGAGTTTGGGAATAAAGAGTTGCTGTTTGAATCTACAAGGCTGTGAGTGGCTCGTGATTTTGTGCCCAGCCAGACTGCGGCAGTTATTATTTCTAAAATCAAGCTATCTTTTGGATGAATAAAATTAAAAATTTCCTTGTTATCCTATTGATGGCCATTATAGTGAAGATTTGAAATATCACAAAAAAATAGAAATAATAGGTATATAATTTCTAATAATATACAATAATATCTTAAGCAACATAGTTCATGAAACAAATTATTATAAGGCATTTGAGCATATTGATATATATCCGTAAAATCAGATGTGAATTCTTTTTTTTAGCAATAAGTTTAGGGTTTCAATTTATCCTGAGTTTCTCCCTAAAACTAGAAGCTACTATTATTGAATGTTCTGTCATGATAGATTTTACCTTTTTTTTTCTGTTCCTGATGACAATTAGAATTATAGTTTCTTTACATTGTAGAAGATGTGAACATTGAGGATGGTTGTATCTAGCCAGTTTCAGGGAGACAAGACAACCAAGGGATATTCCCTGTTTTGAATTCTATTTTTATCTATTTTCAGTCAGAAGAAGGCTATTGTTTGATATAAATGTTATGATGGAAATTTAAACATGTCATAATTAGATATCCTTTTTCTGAAGATAAAATCTCTTTTCTTTCCAAAGCACATAGTTACTTTTTTTTGTAAAAAAAGTGTGTTTATAAGTTGAAATATCTTTATTACAAAAATAGAATATATATGATCCTGCCAAAATACAATGATACATTCTCACTAGCTTCTGAAAAATTTTCAGTGCTATAATGATATTAGTTTCTTCAAGCTAACCATTTGGATATAAATATGATAATGCTTATGTAATTTTCCTACTATACAAAATATGTATATCTACATTATTCCCCCCACCCACCCCGAAACCCACAATCTCTGAATAAAATTTTAGGAGACACACAGCAGCACTAGATAGATGATTCCTTGGGATGTTTTATCTATTTTTTTTAACTTAAATAGTTACTGAATTAAAAGCAGACCAAAAATGAATATATCCATCTAAAGGTCCCAAACCTGACAATATCAATTTTGATCTTTGTTAAAAAGATCAATTTAAAAATTTGTGAACTCAGTATTTTTCAAACTTATTTATACATTAAAATCAACTGGAAATATTTTAATATTATCAAAGCCCAGAACCCATACCAGTCTGATTATGTAGCAAAGACATTCTGAAATATTAGTTTGAATTTTGGGCCATTAATTCACCTAATACGTCTCAGGTTCATTACTTTGGAATAGCATCAACATTCATTGAATCTATTTTTATACTTTGAGTTTCTCTTTTCAAGTGGTTCTAACATTTGTAAAGATTGTCATTTGGGGAAATTTATCCTTTTTAAAAGATCTTTCAGATAAAAAGGAACATTTTAAATAAATATAACTCATTTTATCTTGAAAATATCACATATAGATGTCACAAAAAAAGACACATCTTTGAAGAAGGGTCCAAGGAATTCCCATTAGGAAGGGTAATCTTGACTCAGGATCAGTGGGGTTCTTGGCATAAATAATGGGAAAGAATTTCAGCTTGTCCAAGCAGAGGCATAGATAGGTTGTTTAGGAAGTAGATACATATTCAAGGGAGAGTGGGGACAATTTCAAAAGAAAACCACCTTTGGGGTAAATCAGGAAATACACATCCAATGGAGAAGATTGACTGTCGCTAAGGAAGAGATGGCAATTCATTGGTCATCCTCCAACATCTTTTGAAAGATGGTTCAGTATATTCTGTAATTTCTTTTTTAAAGAGGACTGGTGCTAAGATCCAGACTGGAAGTAGAGGCAGTGTAGAGCTACACATCTTTGTGCCAGTTTTCCCTGTGCTTGTCCATTGCCTGTCTCGACCCCTTGCCCGCAAGGAAGACACAACTCAGGAATCTTCTTTCAGCAGTTTATTCAGGTCCTTGATACTTCTTCTTCTAAATCTCGGATGCCCCTCCCAGCCTTAATAAAGCACCTCAAGCCCCAATGCGAAGCTGCCACGACGCAACTTTCTCATAGGGTGTTGAAAAACCATGTGCCAACTCTCCCAAATTAGGAGTTGTTTGTCACAAACCACAGCGGAGCCAGCGCCATCTTGTAATGGCAACCATAGTCTGCAAAAGCGGCAGAAGCGGCTCACCACAGTTCCCCCCTTTAGTTTTCTTAAAACAATACAGGCAAGAGTAGAGGTCCTATCCCACTGTACAGAAGCGGCTGCATAGTATGGCTCAGCCCTAAGGAGGGCCCTTCCCCAGATCTGAGGCCATATCAGCCGACGCCTTTTTTCGTGGGGCGGGGCGTGGATAAAGTGGGGTAAGGAAGGACGTCAAACCCGCATGCAATAGGACATGCTCTCCTTGAGGTCCACTTCAAGGATCACTCAAGTGCAGTGCCTTGCCTCGCATCCTGTATCGTGATGATGGTGGACGGAGGGGGATAGCTGAGGCTGAACTGTGGCTGTTTACAACGACAAACAAGTTGACAGCACCCTGAAAGAAAGGCACGGACTTTAAAGCGATAGAGAAGCACTAGTGTGGAAACCCATCTGCGTGCAATGGCAGCAAGACCGGCAGAGTGCAAGGGCTTTCCAACACTAAGAGAATAGCGAGGAAAGACATGTCGATCCCAGTGCAATGTTATAATAACTTGGGGTGCAACGACCATGTCAAAGATTTACTGTTTAAGATGCGCAAGCCAGACTTGAGGTGAGTTGCCATTTTCTAAAGCTGCAAGAGCTTGTATGATCATAGCCTTATCGTGAGCATTGCGGGCCTTGAGGCGACAGAGAAACCACAAACAGAGGAACATACCGAAGCAACACATTGCACCAAAAATGCCTACCCCCACCCACTCTTTAAAAAAGGAAAAGGCAGAAGATATCCAATCAGTGAATTGACCCAAAGTCACGGGATCGACACGGGTACTGTTCAAGACAGCTATCTGGGTTAGTTGAGACTGGATCATGTCTTCCGCTTCCATGGACCAATTTCCGGCCAAATATTCGCCAATGATGCGGGAAGCATTCCTGGAATCATTAAATCTGACAGAGGTTATGCATAAATGTGCACGTTGGTCAACGCAACCCAAAAGCACCAAGTCAGCCAATTCTTCTACCTGAGCTTGGAGTAAATCTATTTTTTGGTTGGCAGCTAAAATCCCTGACAAAATATGTTGATTAATTGTGTTTTGGGATTCAAGTATGGTGGAAGTTTGTTGAACAACTTGATTAATGGTGGCAGCAGTTTGTACTTGATTGGCCATGGCCACTCCGGTCATAACCGCTGCAGCAGCAGATACCGCCATGGCTGTTACTATAGCTGCTGTAATTCCAAAATCCCTGCGGACTCTAAGTAGCTCAACAATGGGGAATTTTTCAGGATCCGCAGTTACCGGGATTGGGACAAAAGTTGGAATTTTCATAACCACTGCTACAGTCCAAGAACCATTCCAACACTCAGATAAGAGACAGGTAACATTAGAACAATCCAGCATCCCTGACGAGGTGTCATTAGCCAAAAGGAACAGGAACGGGGATTGGACACAGACCATTGCAGGGGGCATGCAATGTTATATATCTCTGTATATAACAGAGAGTTGAACGAAACAAAAGTAAGTCTATTACCTCGTTCACTCTCCCTAACAGTGCCAGAAACATTAGCCAACCAACTTTTGGCTCCTAGCAATTGAGCCAATGTAGAAATATCTGCTGAAGCCCCCTTTTCATTGGAAATCAGCCATTGAAACCAGGACCAACCCACTCCTGTAGAGGAGTTGGCACTGTTATTAAAGTTATAAACATACCTCTTAAGAGAGGGGGAAAGGGAGAAACCTTTAGCAACTTGATGTTTCTCCCAAGAATGATCCTGACAAGGCGTAAATGTTGGGGGAAAACCAAGATTAGGGGTACAGTAAGGAGAGGCCTTGAAATGAGTGGCATGATAGATACTATTAGAAGAAGGAGGCACTGGGATTAGCACCTCGGAGATAATAGCCAAGGTAGTTATGTTTAAAGCAGAGCTATTTGCGGGGGTCCCTGAGCCTGATTGCTTCCCCGAAACTACTTGGCTCAGTACGGCACTGATAATGCTCCCTGAGACCTGACTGGACCGCAATGGGTCCTCCCAGTTAGTCAAATTTTTGGTCTTAAGGCTAATGCAATTAGCGTTCCCAAGGCTGAAGCAAAAAACTCCTGTGAGATTAACTTGAGATTGATTAAAAATGCTCTCCATGTCCCCTCTAGGAGAAGCACAGGGAGCAGACATCTCACATGAGGTAGAAAAAAGAGTGGGGAGGACACTAGAATTACCATGAACCGGCATCGGCATTGGCCATGCCCGTGCCACTGCCCACCACTGCATCGGTGTCGCCTGTGCCATCGGCATCAGCATCAGAGCCAGAGCACTTAGCAGGATGAAGATCCTCATCACAGGATTGCTGTGGTATCTCTTGTTGCTGGTTGGTTGATGTCAAGACTCTTCTTGTCAGGCGTTCAGGGACCCACAACGGTTCCGTGCGATCCTGGGGAAAAACACATACAGATCCTCGCGCCCATGTCAGCACGGGGTCGGGGCCGTTCCATTGGCCCGTAAGAACATCTTTCCACTTAACATAGCCAATCACAGAGGGCTGAGGGGACACATGTCTATGGGCCGCAGAGCGACCATGAATATCCAAATTCAAAAAATTAATGGTAAGAGAGCTAAGGACAGGCGTTCTTTAGGAGTGTGTTCAGCTCCTATTCCCCCTTTTTGTTTTTGTAAAGTTTCCTTTAAGGTGCGATGAGCACGCTCAACAATGTCTTGTCCTTGAGGATTGTAAGGCAGACCATGAGTAAGTTGCACTCCCATAGTAGAACAAAAGGATGTAAATTGTCTGCCAGTATAAGCAGGTCCATTATCAGTCTTAAGGGATGTAGGAGCACCCCATGCTGTCCATGCTTTTAGGCAATGAGTAATAACATTACGTGCCTTTTTTCCCGATAAAGCAGAAGCATGAATAACTCCAGAGCATGTATCAACAGAAACATGCACATACTTGAGGTTACCAAAGTCAGGAATGTGTGTCACATCCATTTGCCAGACAACCAATGGCTTCAATCCCCGTGGGTTTACTCCATAATTAGGGGGATGAAGAAATGTGACACAATGAGGACATTGTAATACTATCTGACGAGCATCCGCTCTTGAAATGGAAAAACGCCTGCGCAGAGTTAAAGCATTAACATGGAAGTTTTGGTGAAATAATTTAGCCCCCTCTAAGGAGGAAGCCAAGCATATCAACTGACCTCTAGTGGCTGAGTCCACACAGGCATTGCCCTGTGATAACGGACCAGGAAGAGAGGTGTGAGCCCGGATGTGCATTGGATAAAAAGGAGCAGTGCGGCTACAGATAAGCTGTTGAAGTTGATTAAAGTAAGCAGATACATTATGGGCATCACTAATAGCTCCCATGGCCTCCAGGACTTTTAGTGTTTGTACCACATAGATGGAGTCCGAAATGAGATTAAAAGGAAAAGAACACTGTTTAAAAACCTCAATAACAATTTGTAGTTCTACCCATTGTGGATTTTCAGGAGCAAATTGATGCTGGACAGGGGGAGAATCATCAATTACATAAGCTCCCATTCCAGATTTGGAACCATCAGTAAAAATATTAACAGCCCCCGGAATAGGACTGGGTGAAGTTACCTTAGGGAAAATGATGGGATGTTTTTTAACAAAATTGAGTAATGGATGAGAAGGGTAATGATTATCAATATCTCCTTGAAATGAGCAACATAGAATAGCCCAGTTGTCTAGAGTAGCACACAAAACATTAAGCTGAGCTTTAGTGTAGGGTATGATAAGAGAAGAAGGTGACTGTCCGAAAAATTGAATGCTTTGTTGAATCCCTTTAAGTGCTAACGCTGCAACAGCATCAGGATAGTATTTTAAGGATTTTCCTGGAGATACATGTGGGTGGATCCATAGTAAAGGCCCATCTTGCCACAGTACTCCAGTAGGCTGCCGCATAGTGGCAAGCACACATAACTGGAAAGGTTTATCACTCTGGAGCCTGTATAGAGTGGCATGTTGTATAGCTTCTTCTACTTTCATAAGGGCCGCTCTAGCCTCTTTGGTGAGGCTACGAGGGGAAGCAAGATCTGGATCACCCTTAAGAGTAGCATACAAAGGCTGGAGCACAATATTAGGAATATGTAAATATCTTCTTATCCAATTAATATCTCCCAGCAGTTTTTGAAAATCATTTAGAGTTTGGAGATCCTGAGTTCTTATAGTGATTTTTTTGTGGTTTTAATTTGTCATACCCAATTGTCGCTCCCAAATACTTAATAGAATCCCCCGTTTGAACCTTTTCAGGTGCGATATGTAGTCCATATTGAGCCAACAGGTTTATTAGTTCTTTATAAGCCTCATTAACCCTTTGTTCTAATTTAGCAGCCAATAATACATCATCCATATAATGAATGATCTTAATGGAGGAATACTTTTGTCTGAGAGGTACGAGTGCCTTCCCCACATACATCTGACACATCGTAGGACTATTAGCCATGCCCTGCGGCAACACTACCCACTCAAACCTTTGATCTGGTTCCTTGTGGTTACACGAGGGAAGGGTGAAGGCAAAACGCTGTGAGTCTTTAGGATGCAAAGGAATAGAAAAGAAACAGTCTTTAATGTCAATAGCAATAATATGTCAGCCCTGAGGAACAGAGGAGAGCAGAGGCAGCCCTCTTTGAATGGGCCCCATAAGTTGCATTTGAGCATTAACTGCTCGTAGATCATGCAGTAGGCGCCACTTCCCTGATTTTTTCTTAATGACAAATATGGGAGTATTCCATGGAGAAGTAGAAGGTTGGATGTGACCCAAGTCAAGTTGTTCTTTAACTAGGTTATGGGCTGCTGCCAATTTAACCGAGGGAAGAGGCCACTGAGGCACCCAAACAGGCTCCTTGGTGAGCCATGTTATGGGTATTTGAGCCCCAGTGGCCCCTAGGAAAAACCCAGACCAAATCTGTTAAGCTTTTGACGACCTTGTACAGGATGTCTACGCCCCTGTAGGTGTTTTCCTAGTCCTAGACCTGGCCTATACCCCATATCTTGCATAATTTGTTGAGACACTGGGGAATAGTCATTGCTAAGAGTAAACCCCATGTCTTTCATCAGATCACGGCCCCATAAAGAAACAGGTAAATCAAGTACATAAGGCTGAAAGGTACCATTATGTCCTTCCGGGTCCTTCCAAGATAGATGTCTACAGCTGATTTGAGGGGCTTGGGCATATCCAAGTCCTCTTAGGGATTGATCAGAAGTCTGCACTGGCCATCCCTTAGACCAGTCCTTAAGGGCTATAATACTACGGTCTTCTCCTGTATCCAGCAATCCCACAATAGATTTACCTTTTATGTTTAATTCCAAAGTGGGGCGATTGCTCATATTTAGTGACAAATAGGCACAATTCCCTCCGGTGGTACCAATCTCATTTCCCGTCCGTGACCTTGAGTCAGAAGGGAAGTGGTTATGCAAGCTAGGCAAAATTAGTAATTGAGCAATCCGATCCCCTGGAGAGATAGACACAATGCCCCTTGGAGCTTCCACCATAACCTTTACTGTCCCTACAGCATCAGGGCTTATGACTCCAGGGAAAACATGAAGACCTTGCAAGATAGAGGATGCACGTCCAATTAGCAAACCTACAGTGCCAGGTGGTAAAGGCCCTTTAAACTCAGTTTTCACCAATTGGACTCCCATCTTAGGTGTTAATACGAGTCTGGAGGTGGAACAGAGGTCCAATCCTGTGGCGCCTGTAGTGGCTCTCCGCGTTTCATGGGATGGCGTAGAGATGGCCATGTCTCGGGTTCGGGTGTGACATTCTCCACTGCCCCATATATTTGTGGGCCCTGGGGTCGGGGGCCCCGTCGGCCGTTTTTTGGCCCATCTGAAATAGGCTGTCCATGGATGTCCCTCACTGATCTACACTCTTTTGCCCAATGCTTCCCCTTTTTGCATTTTGGACACAGCCCCGGTTGACGAAGGCCATTGAAAGGGCCACTGTGAGGAGGTCCAGTAAAATTGTCTTTTTTGGGACATTCAAGTCTGAAATGACCAGATTGACCACAATGGAAGCATGTTCTGGCACCAGGACCGCCCCCTTTGGCAATCCGAAGGACAGCAGCTGCAAGACCTGCATTAGTTAAAGGTCCTCCAATCTCTCTACACACCTTCATCCATGCTTCTATGTCCTTGTTTTTATAAGGAGTGATTGCTGCTTTACATTCCTTGGTGCATTGCTCAAAGACCAATTGCTTGATAAGGGGCATGGCTCTATCAGGATCCCCAAAAATCTTTCCAGCGGCATCCACCATCCTTGCTACAAAATCTGAAAAGGGTTCTGTAGGGCCTTGTAGAATCTTGGTCAAATTACCAGATACCTCTCTTCTATTTGGAAGTGACTTCCATGCCCGAATGCAAATGCTGTAATTTGATCATATGCCTCAAGAGGAAATCCTGTCTGTTGATTAGCAAATCTCCCCTGCCCCAAAAGCATATCCTTATACCAAGCGGGGTGTCCCGCCGCATGGTTTTGGGCGGCCTGCTCTATTGCGCCCTTTAGCACAAATGCTCTCCAGTCCAAATATTTACCCGGGGAAATGCAAGCCCGAACAAGGCTAGCCCAGTCAGAGGGAGTCATGCAGTATCTAGACAAACCCTCCACCTGAGTTAGTGTGAAGGTGGCATCCACCCCATAAGTACAAACGGACTCCGCCAGGGTCTTCACAATTTTGAAATCTAAGGGTTCATGGAATCTTCCCCTATTGTCATCCTGAAAAACTGGATAAGCAAGACCCATCTCAGCATTAACAGCCCTCCATGTTTGGGCATGGAAAGCTCTCCTCGAAACACCCCCACCGTACGGCGGTGGATCCGGAGGATCATTTTTCTTGAGCCCCTGTTTATTTCTGTTCCCTTCTCCTATACCTACACTCCCTAGCTGACGAGACAGCCTCCCAAGCTCTTCCTCCTCATCCTCCTCTTCCTCTGACCCACTTTCGCATGGGGGTGTGCGCAGCGCACTGAGATCTGGATACAATCGTCTCCTCCCCTGTTTCAGGCTCCGCACACTCCCATCCTTCTGAGATATCTCACTTCTTGCCGGAGACAGTCATCTCCTCCCCTGTTTCACGCTCCGCACACTCCCATCCTCCTGAGGTACCTCACTTTCTGTCTCTGACTTCTCCTCATGTAATTGTTCTAGAACTTCCTGTCCTTTAGTAAGTGCTTCCTGACATCTGCCATCTGTGAGGCAACTACGGACCATCTTTCAAAGGGGTATCACCCCACCCTCTAATATGCCCTGCTCAGAAGCAAAGTCAAGATCTTTGCCTAATTTATCCCAGCTAGGTATAGTAAGGCTGCCCGAAAATGCAAACCACGGTGCAGCAATATCTGTCTTCTGTAAAAATCTCTCTAAAGTACTACGTTTCACTTCTAGGCCCTTGGAACGTAACAGGTCATCTAGGGCCAGGAGAAGCCGACTTGAAGATGCGACACCCATGACACAACAACAAAAGAAGCACAAAAAACAAAAGTGAAAGTAAAAGCGAAAGTACACAGTGCAGCTGCAATAAAATGTAACGCTCTCTCTTTCTTTACAGAGGAGCTGCCCGCTTTGATCGCGGATCCCACTTACCTGGGACTAACCCTGCTTTGATCGCAGATCCCACTTACCTGGGACTAACCGGTGCACCACCCCTGACTGACTGAAAGTTCTGGTTCCCGGGTTTCGGCACCACTTGTCGCGACCCCTTGCCCGCAAGGAAGACGCAACTCAGGAATCTTCTTTCAGCAGTTTATTCAGGTCCTTGATACTTCTTCTTCTAAATCTCGGATGCCCCTCCCAGCCTTAATAAAGCACCTCAAGCCCCAATACGAAGCTGCCACGACGCAACTTTCTCATAGGGTGTTGAAAAACCATGTGCCAACTCTCCCAAATTAGGAGTTGTTTGTCACAAACCACAGCGGAGCCAGCGCCATCTTGTAATGGCAACCATAGTCTGCAAAAGCGGCAGAAGCGGCTCACCACAAATGCCCTCATGTTTCAAGGGCCTGGTCAAGGGTATGAGGCAAGGGCATGTACTCAGGAATTGTATTTGTTCATGGGTGCTTTCTGCTTTTCAGTGGTTCATAGGTGTTTCCTGAATTTCAATGGTTTATAGGTACTTTCTTTGAGACTCAGTATCTTTCCCTTTATCTCAGATACATTGGACTTTTTTCTAAATAAAAGTTAAATAAGAGGATCTCAATGATCTTGCTTTCCTATATACTAAAATATCTTGCCATTTTCTCACAGTAGGATTGTTTCATCATTACTCATTCGTTATTATTAACTTTGCTAAAACAGACTGAAATAATAAGAAAGTAGAAGAAACAATGGTCTATTTTAGAATGATGAAAATAAAATGTTAAAAAATAAGTAAATAAAACTTTCCAAAACTTCAGCATTGAGTCTTTTCATTTTTCTTATTGCCTCACCCAAAGTACTGTACCATCTTTCAAAAGGTATAGAGAAGATTGAAGACACCATCTTTGTAGTATTCTCCTAGCTAAGTTGAACACCATTGAGAATGTTTTGCTTATAATAGTCAAGAGAAGAAAATTGACAGAAGAATTTTCATAAATACTGGATAAAATCAAAGATTGAATTAGAGGTTGAGAAAGATTACAGCAGCACTCTGGATTCTAATGATAACAATGGTGAAACAGATCAGATAAATAGTCTCAGCTATGTATCTTATGATAGTATTCTACATGAGTTTCTCAAATTCAGAATTACGGAGTGAACAATGGATATCAATCTGGGCAATTTGGAGAGACCCTGATGTCTCATATCCCTGTCTTTCAGTCAGCATTTTTCTTGTATCTTGCCTCAACTATCTTGATGTTGAGGACAAAATGAAAATGTGATACTCTTGTCTAGTTATTCATTTAACTGAAATGGCAACATCACACAAAATATTCTAACAAAAAACTGAAAATTTTTTGCTTGTTTTTGTTTTGTCATCCTTTCTTTTTTATTGTGTCTGTTCAGAGCATTCTTTTTTTGATAAATAATGAATTTTATTCATTGTTTACTATATAGCTCAATATTCAGCTTAGGCTGAATTCAGAAGTTTGAAAGTACTATTACAGATTACATGTCCTACCATTTTGTTAAGGTAATTTACCCACAACTCAAATTCACCCTATTTTATTAATTATATCTACAGATGCTGAACTTGTTTCTTTTTCTTCTATAGTTGACTCTGTCCCTCAGAATCTTCAGCATTGATTGATTCTGAACCTATGTTTTGAATTAGAAGATTATTTCAATCATTATAGTATGTGTTTAATCCATTTATTCATTTATTTATCTCTACTTAATTCATTTATTGAACATATTGTATGTGAAGATTTAGAGATGGATAAAAAAACACAATTGAAGAACACAAATGAAGAACACAATTAGAAGTTTGATGACCAAAAGTTTTCCAAGTATTCAAGTAAATTAATCACACAAATACACATAAAGAGGTATTTTGTATCAATAGAACATACATGCTAAATTAGTGATATGGAAAGCATTCTTGATATGGCTTATATACATTGTCAATGCTAATAGTAGGAATTGGGAAAAGATATTGGATAGAGACTATTTAATTAGAGAATGATGAGTGTTATTAGTACTATAATGAAGGAGACTCTCACTGTTTGGCACATGTGAAGACAGTAAGAAGATGATCATGCATGAACAGGAAGCAGACCTTCACCAGACAATTTTCCAGGAACTTGATCTCTAACTTCTCAGCTTTCAGAACTGTGAGAAATACATTTCTGTTTTTATAAACTACTCTGTACATAATATATTTTTATGGCATTCCAAAAGGACTCAGACAATAACTTAGAAATTCTAGCAAAATTAATGAGAATTGTTTATATTGTTAGTTTGAAATAACCTTAATTTTTGAACAATATTTGTCTTTGGAAAAAAATCATATAAAAATCTTTACAAAAGCTTATAATTGCACTGGTGCATGCCTGCAATCACAGCAGCTCAGGAAGCTGAGGCAGGAGGATCGCAAGTTCAAAGCCAGCCTCAGCAACTTAGTGAGGCCCTAAGCAACATAGCAAGACCCTATCTCAAGAAAATATAAAACAAGAGCTGGGGATGTGGCTCAGTGTTTAAGTGCCCCTAGGTTCAATACCTAGTACCATAATAATAATAATAAGCTTATAATAATTTTCTTTTAAATAATCTTTCTTGTTGTGTGCAGTAATAGCACATGGTTCTAATTTCATCTACTTGGGAGAATGAAGCAGGAGGATATCAACCTAAGCAATTTAGAGAGACCCTGATGACTCATATCCCTGTCTTTCAGTCAGCATTTTTCTTGTATCTTGCCTCAACTATCTTGATTTCCATAAACTCCTACCTCAGTAACATCCTAGATAAAATACAATCAAGATTTTAACCTCTAAATATAAAATGTTCATGGACAAAGTTCAAATAAATTTGGTTGAACATTGAAAAACATTGAATTTTGAATCAAACATAAGAATGTCTTAATGAATATTAATAATTATGCAATTAAAATATGTAAACCATGTTTAATCACAGCTTACAAAAATAATAAATACAAATGTATTTCAATGCATTCTTGTAAAGAACACTGAAATTTAATATATGAAATAAGACATTAGATAATAGATAAACAATATTAGGAAAGCTCAGGATTCTTGAAATGGTGCATTTCTAGAAAATTTAGTATTTTATATATTTATAAGGCAAGGGTATAAATAACTCTTTGTTCGAAAATATTCCAGCTCAGAATACCACATGGAAATGATCATTCAATATGAAAGACTTTGGACAATGGTGGGAAAACTACTTTGTATTATACTGCAATGATCATTATTTTATTTATGGATGTATGATAGCAATACAAGTGAAGATAAATAGATGGTTAAGGAATATCTGAGTTATATATAAATAAAACTTACTGATAAATTTGATGTTAATGTTCAGTTGAAAGAAAGTAAATAATGATTACTTCTAGAGTTCTGGTTGTATATACTAGTTGCATTTACTAATATAGAATACTGGGATAAAAATAAGCTTTATAGGGATTGGATTGTTGGGCAAATAGGATTCAATGCAGATCATGATAAGCATGAAATATCTTCAAAATACGAAGGTGGGGATATCCAGTTTGTGAATGTGGTGAGAGAAGAGTAGGGCTAAACATAAGGCAGTTGACCCAGGTGGCCTTTAAAATTCCCTACAAACTGAACCTCACACAGGCTTCTTTCTGACAGTTGTAGGCTTTTGACCTCCCTTTTCTTAGAGGGTACACTTTGGGACATTTGTAATTGTAAATTGCCATTAAGAAGTAAATCTTTTTTTAAAACCCTGCCCATTTTACAACCTAAGAATGACTTTCTCAAAGACCTGGAAGTTAATCCTTTAAAATGCAATCATTAAGGAATATAAGGCCCCTTTCTCTAAGACTCTGGAAGAGTAGGAATATCACCTTAATGGATGCCAATTAGCAAACAAGGAAGGCTTAATTACAGAAAAAGACTTGTACAGACTCAGGAATGACTCTATGAGCTCAACACCTTCCACTGATGAACCTCCCTACAACTTTAATTAAAATGATAGACCACGAAATCTTGGTCTTTGCTACTATTAACTGAGGAGCAGCAACACACTGGTTTTCCTGGGAGCTCGTTAAAAATGAAAAATCCTCAGACCTTGCCCCAGCCTAGTAAAACAGAAGCTGCTCTCTTTCTCTCTTTCTTCCTTTTCTCTTTTTTCTTTTTTAACGAAGCTGTACTTTTTTTTTTTTTTTAACAAGATTGAGTAGGTAACAAAGAATGAAAAAGTATGTTGGATGTGTAGTTTAAATTTGAAATGTTGTTAAAGTGTGGGCTTTGGAATACAATAGAAGAATAAGATGGCATGGTTAGAGAAGGACATTGAATAAAGAGTGAATATGAAGTGAGTTGGAAGGGTGGTAATGGAAAGATCAAATTTGCAATCATGGGTGGGCTTGATTGACAGTGATCCAGATGCTTGACTCATGGGTGAAGGGAATAAGGAAGAGTGCAGAGCAGCTCTTGAAGGTGATGGCTGTCTAAATGAGCACATAGTGCAATGACAGTAGCAGAGGAATTCAGTAAGGTTTAGGAGTATGGCTAGCACTCATTTATTGTCTCTCATTTTGAAGGAAAGTAAAAGAAGCCTTGTCTTGAGAGGAATAGGCAGAGACTGTGGCCTCAGGAGAGTCAGGATTCTGACATGGGAAGAGTTAACAAACTTTTTCCGGAAAGGGTCAGATAACAAATATTTTATGTTTTGTAGGTTATATGGTTTCTATTTCAACGATTCAATTCTGATTTTTGTAGGAGGGAAAGCAGCCTACAAATGATGTAAATGAATGAGTGTTTCAATAAAATTTTATTCACAAAATAGGAATAGTCTGTGGCTGGTGGGCTCTCTAGTTTGAATTTTGAGGTAAGACTGAGGAGATGATGATGAGAGGTTTGATGATGATAAGTGATAGCATGAGGATCATCTACCAAGGGATTCGGAGGAATCCCTGGAAATTTTGTGTCAAATTAGATGTGAAAAATGGTGTGACACCTACTTCTCATGAACAGGACCTCTGCTGGTCATTCAGGTAAGTAGCAGTATGAGACATGGAGCACTAGCTCTTGTTCACAATACTTCATAGGTACAGAAGTTATAAAAATAAAATAAACTCACATGCCCAACTTGAAAAATAAGATGCCAACAAGCTTTTGAAGTCTCTGTATGTCTTCTAACTTTTACATCTATCTCTCTTCCTTCTGAAGATAAGTTTAACTCTAAATGTTTTATTTAGCATTTTCTAGTTTGTTTTCTAGTTTGTTTTGTTTTTACCTAAATCTAAGATAAAGGACAAGTTTAAAAGTTAGGTGATTGAATGAATAGAGAGAGACATTTGGAGAGATGGAGAAATTTCTCTCCTAGGGGTATGTGTTTATATTTTAAAGGCAGACACAAATATAATGTTCACTACCCATTTACATTTCAAAGGATAAAAAAATTAGAAAACTTCCTTTTCTCAAAGATTTTTATTTAATATTTCAGATTTTTCAAAAATTATTTTAATTGACACATAATATTAGTATATACTTGTAAGTTACAATGTGTTTTTTCAAAAAATTTTGAGACAAGTCTCCCTAAATTGCCCAGGCTGATCTTGAACTTGTGATCTTCCTTCTTGGGCCCCCTGAGTATGGTGTACCCAACAGTGTGGGCTAATGAGATACTTTGACTCGTATATACACTGGATAGTGATCAACTCAGGGTACATAGCAAGCAAATCTATTACCTCAAACATTTCTTACTTGTTTGTGATGAGTACATTCAATTTTTTCTCTTTTCTTTGGAGATATATAATACATTATTGTTAATTATATTCATCCTGCTGTGCCATAGAATACCAGATTTTATTCTTCCTATCAAGAAATAATATTGTATCCTTGGATCACCCTCTCACCATCCCCCACCTCCTATTCTGCCCATTCTCTAATAACCCCTACTTTGCTTTCAACTTCTATGATATCAACTTTTTTTAAAAAAACAGGGGAATGGACATAGAAAATGTAGCCTATAGCATAATGGAATAGTATTCAGCTAAAGATTTGTTTATATGAAGGGGATAAAGTTCTTTTCTCTCTGGAGAAGAGGGCAGTACAAATAAGCTCCCAGAACTATAATTTTGGGATTCTTCTCCTTTGGTGCAAGAAGCCTATTGTATACACTAAATGATATGCTATGGCATCTGTGTGGAAGACTAGGCTCTGCATGCTTAGGGACCAGCAAATGAGAAGAAGTGCATCTTTTATAGAAGAAGGTAGGGCTGCCCTAACACAAAGATAGGAGCACTTCTTGATAATTCCTTATACAGTTTTAATGGGAAATAGATAAG